>NC_043700.1:113823609-114160603 GCF_006229205.1 Suricata suricatta
GATGGAGTACTACATGGCAATGAGAGGGAATGACATATGGCCCTTTGTAGGAAAGTGGATGGACCTTGAGGGTGTCATGCTGAGTGAAGTAAGCCAGGCAGAGAAGGACAGAAACCATATGTTTGCACTCATAGGTCTAGCAGGAAAACAAGAGAGACCTAATGGAGAACCAGGGGGAGCGGAGGAGGGAGAGAGAGTTCGGGAGAGAGAGGGATGCAAAACTTGAGAGACTATTGAATACTGAGAATGAACTGAAGGTTGAGGGGGAAGGGGGAGGGGGGAAAAGAGGTGGTGGTGATGGTGGAGGGCACTTAAGGGGAAGAGCACTGGGTGTTGTATGGAAAACAATTTGACAATAAAATATTATGGAGAAAAAATAAATAAATAAAATAAAAGCAAAAAAAAAAAAAGTGTTTTGTCCCTTACAACATATAAACTTAAACTTTGTTGGTAACTTTGAAAATTCATCAGTATTATCCTAAAGCTGAGGTTTTTAGAATTAATTTTACTTTAGGGGTTCCTGGGTGGCTAAGTCAGTTAAGCATCTGACTCTTGATTTTGGCTCAGGTCATGATCTCACAGTTCATGAGTTCGAGCCCCACATCACTCTGTACTGACAGTGAGGAGCCTTCTTGGGACTCTCTGTTTCCTCTCTCTTTGCCCCTCCCCTGCTTCCTCTCTCTCTCTCTCTCTCTCTCTCTCTCTCTCTCTCTCAAAATAAATATCTTTTAAAAGTAAATAAAATTAATTTTCATTTAAAATTCAGGAGATTGGGTGTTTCTTGGACTACTTTATGACATGGCAACAATTGTCTGGAGCTGAATTGCTGCTGGATTCTTTTCAGAACAGGCTTGCCACTTTACCACAATCCCACAAATCTTCCCTACTGTTATCTTTTTCTTCCTGCCACATGAGTGGTATTTAGTTGTTACCTACCTTAGCATTGTTGGCTTTTGGATTTGTAAGCCCTATCTATTAGGAACAATATTGCCATGTTTGGGGGGTAGACAAGGTGGATTTTAGCAATGCATCATCCCACTGGCCTATTTTGTGATGCAGGTGTTAAAAAGTAGAAATCTGTACTTAATATGGGGTGGAATCACCCATGGGAATAATTATTGTCAATTAAATCATTTGAATGAATGAAATAGATGAGAGTTACTATCCACTTGCTGAAACAGAGGATTTTGTTCAAAAGGTGTGTGGGGATTCCACATCCTGAGATCAATAGGGAGTACTGATGCATGTGTATACTAGAAAAGACCTCAACATTAAGTGGTTTGTTGATTCTTCTTGAAGAGAAACCAAATGGCAGTCACCCAAGCCTTAGAAAGAGAAGTCAAAGGAAGTTACAAATCAGAACAAACAAGGAAACCTTAGGGAGGTGGTGCCTGAAGTCAGAGAAGTCCTCATTCCTGTTTGGTAATCAATTTGTAATATGGCCACCAGGAGAGACCTAATACTTCCAAATATATTTATTTGAATGTTCCATACTTATTTGGCATTTACAATTACTTGCTAGTCAAGATGGTCTGATGATAGTCCCTTATATAATCTGTTCTTCCCAACATTTCAGAGTCTCCACAGTTATTAATTGGCCATTTTGAGAGCTGGTTTTCAAAAAAGGCACAATTGTACATTGTTTTCTAGCTCAACACTCTTCCTGACAGAATTATTGAGGAAGCATTATGCAAATCTATTGTTTACTAAAGCCATAAAACCATCTGGTCCTAGTGGTTCATATTTTGTAGCTGGGTTCTGGAAACCAGCGTGGATTTAACTTCCTCTGTTCCTCCCTCTTCTAGCTGCCAAGCCACTGTTGACAAAACACAGGTGTTTTAAGTTTCTCATTTTTGACTGAGCTTTCCATCCTGATCCTTGCTGTATTTACCTTTGGTCTATTTTCTGTAAGATCACCTTATCTTCAGCATTTACATGGCGCAGTCCGTTTCCATGTGTCACACGTGTTTCTTTTGAAAATCTTCTGAGGATTTCCAAACTTAGTCAACTATTTATAAATATATCTCAGAGACACAAAGCACATTTGTGGAAAGTCGCAAAAACAACCTTGGTAATAAATATAACATTCAAGTGACAGGACAGGACATTCAGGTGACAGCATCTACATACCACAAAATATCAACCATCGTCTGAGGGATTTTAGGTTTTCAAATTCATTTTCTGACTCTACTCATATATCCACATATTTTGAATAACATATTTTAGGAAATCTAGGACATTATTGCCATTAAGTAGGCTTAACAAGTGGATTTAATTTTCAAGATCATTGTGCAAAACTATACTCTTTCATTCCCATTTTCTACGAGAATTTGGGATATTTGGGGGGGTTAATATGTTACTGTTCCTTAATGCAAATGGATTCGTCCAAATCATAGCAATTTCTGCACCTACTTGAGAAGTAGAACTGTCTTTCCACCCACAAAATTTCTCTGACACAAGCTATGGAGGCTGAAGTAGATCATAGCATAGAAATTGAATGATGCCTCTTCTTAGTCTCTAAATACCTAACTGATGGCAGTTGTCAATTTGGAGCAGTTGGGACTGTCCCCAGATCTTCTCACTATCTATATTTATAAGAGCAGGAAGCAAAAGTGAAGTGATCTTTTCCCAGTAATTTAGACAAGTAGAGACACACTTGCTACAATATTTATTTTCTGTGGCATTTCAAATGTTTCCAACACTTAAGCTCTTTAAAATCCATTGTAAACTATGTTAGATTCACTACATTGTCCAAGTACTAGTAGAACAGGTTGAGCCTTCTGTGTACTCAGATAGTTGCAATTAAAATCAACCAGAGAAGAAATTGTGATGGTTTTTCGAGATAGCAAAGGAAAGATAATTTTTAACATTAGCTGATAAGCAAGTGTTGTTTATCACTTGTTCTTGGTTCCCCACCCTGCTCCCTCCCCCACTGCTGCTGGAACATTTTGGTTAAATGAGCATGGCTATTTGAAATATCTAATGTCTAATTTTGCTTTAATTTCTATACCTGCTTTCTTGTACTAAGATTAATGTAAGAATTGCTGATGAGAGGAGGGGGAATGATAGCAATAAGAAGATATGAACTTTGGTTAATGTCAAAATCCTGGGAGTTGCCATTAGCTAAAAAAAGAACTAGTGGGAGGAGGATGTGGCTGGCTGCTCAAAGACTTCTAGTTCTCCTCTGGCAGCCACATCCTGCCTGTGGCTAGGACAGCCCAAGTACCACATCTTACCGTTTTCCTCAATGATAAAACACCATCTGTTGTTAAAGAAGGAGCTCTCTTTGTAATGAACCAATGTCATCATGAAAGGTTAATAAATATTTAGGTGCTAGGAAAGCTGGAGCTTTGCACATTATACACTAAATATATATTCAAAGAAGTAATCCAGAGCCACCTCCTCTGATACACTCAGAATAGCATTTTTTTCCTGCTAGGATACATGTATGTATGTATATGCATAAACTTGAAGGAATTTGCTTTTACAAAAAATACGATATGTATGCATTTATAAAATGGAAATAATAGTATGCATGATTACTGTGGTCATATTAAATATGTACAATTTTTACTCTCCTTTTATTCACTTTATAGTAGGTTCTAAGAATTTTTGTGTTTTTTTTAGGTTTTTTAATGTTTATTTATTTATTTTTGAGAAAGAAAGAGAACAAGCCAGGGCAGGGGGTGGCAGAGAGAGAGAGGGAGACACAGAATCTGAAGCAAGCTCCAGGCTCCGAGCTGTCAGCACAGAGCCCGACACGGGGCTCAAACCCACAAACCATGAGATATGACCTGAGCCAAAGTTGGATATTCAACCTACTGGCCAGCCAGATGCCCAATATTTTTACATGTTAAGTGTTCTTTAAGAACTCTTTGAACATCTGTGTAATATTTCATTATATCAGTGATTCTCAGGGGTTTGTATGCATCAAATTATCTTGAAGGCTTTGTGAATGTGGGGCCCACCAACCAAGTTTCTGAGAAAATAGGTGTCAGGTAGAACTAAGAATATGTATTTCTAACAGTTTTCCCAGGGGTGCTGATCTTGCCGGTGTGGGAACTACCAGTCATTGAGTAGGTTATATAAACATTCTTTTATAATCAAATATTTGGATGGTTCATCATAACTCTGTAACAACATTTTGTATATGTGACAGTTTCCATAAGAGAAGTTTCTATAATGGAAATAATGAACTAAAATTATGAACTTTTTAGAGAGTCTTAATATGCATGGCCAAACTGATCCAGAAAGACGGCCTCTATACTGTATGTGGATGCTCTTATTCTACTAAATCCTTTTTGCTCCTTAGTATATCCTGTTTTCTAAGTTTCTGGTCAAAATAACATCTTATTTCAATTTACATATTTTTGACTACCAGTCAAGTGAAATATTTCATCATATTTTCAGTATCTATTTGAAAAAAACTATGAAAAAACTCTGTGGTTATTTTCCTCAAGATTTTGAGATCTTAAGATTTTTTTAATGTTTTATTTTTTAAAGAGACACAGAGAGAGAGAATCTTAACCAGGCTCCATGTTCAAGGTTGACCCAACATAGGGCTCAATCCCACAACCCTAGAATCATGACCTGAGCCAAAGTTAAGAGTTGGATCCTCTACTGACTGAGCCACCAAGTTGCTCCATCTACATAGATTTTTCTTATGTGTTTCTAGGAACCATTTATAGTTTTAGTGAATGAATCCCTAGTTTGTCATATTTGCCACAGATATATTCTCACTTTATAGTTTTTCCTTTATTAACTTGCTATTTTTCATAAAGTAGTCTATTTTTTCTTTCAGTTTTTATGTAGCCAATTTTTTCTCTTTCTTATGGTTTTGTGCTTAGCACTTGCTTCCCTAACCATTCTGGAATTTCTTGCCTTTCCCTGTCTTCCTTCTACCCTTCCTTCCTTCTTTCCTTACCTTCTTCACTCTTTCCTTCCTTCCTTTCTTTCCTCCTTCCTTCCAGGTTTCAAAAAATGTAAATTGAGGCCTAAATAAATTACCCAGTAACATTTATTAAATAACCATCTCTTCCGACTCAGATATGATGTATGATCACATTTAAAAGTTAATCTGCAAGCTAAAAAATTAGTTCTTAGTTGGCACCTGTAGGAAATGTAACCTGATATAAGATATTGTTTTTAGTAAGCATAACAGGAAACACATGTATGACATCTAATGAGAAAACCAGAAATTGAGTCACAGTCAAGCAATGAAGCCCTAATTTCAATATGTGTCTTAGTGTCAGCTTAGGTTTCTAATCAGTTGTTTAGAGGGTTTCTTTGTTTTGTTCATTGACTGAAAGGTAATGCCCTCAAAGGGACAAAAAAGAAAAAAAAAGAAAAGAAAGAAAAAACATCTCATTGCTTTCAGGAAATATTGAGAGTTGAGTGTGTTTCCCAGAGTATGAGTTGAATGGGACTTTTATTTTAAAATCTCAATGCAGGGGCACCTAGTTGGCTCAGTTGGCTGAGCCTCCAACTTGAGCTCAGGTCATGATCCTGCCTTCAAGGGTTTGAGACCCACGTCAGGTTCTGTGCTGACTGCTGACAACTCAGAGCCTGGAGCCTGCCTAGGATTCTGTGTCTCCCTCTCTTTCTCTCTGCCCCTCCCCTGCTTACTCTCTGTCTGTCTGTCTCTCTCTCTCAAAAATTAAAAAAAATTTTTTAATGTAATAAAAAAGTAAAATAACATCTCAGTGCATTAAAAAAATCTCAGTGCATCATTAAACAAAGAACATATTTTTATTGTCTGACCTTCCTTTTTTATGTTTTTGTCATTTGGTCTGCCAAGTGTTTGGCTTTCCTCAATCCATTATACTAAACTTTTTCCACCCACTCCACCCTTGCTCCAGAACATATTGTAACTACATTATGAGGCACGACAGAGGGTAAAATAACCTTGTGATAGTTGCTTTGATAAAATAAAGGTTTGTTTACAAATGTAAAAGTCCCTCTCATATGTAGCTGTCAACAGTTCTTTAACATTACTGTAGCTCCCTCCATTAAAAGCATCTCGATGCGGTGCTAGCAGAAAAATATCACTACAAAATCTAATCTCTGAAGCAGTGACAATTATTCAGCACTTTTTCAGTTCACTTGTACAATAAATGTAATTATCTTTAAAACACTAAGTCTCAGCTGTTACAACAGTGAAACTGAGTGGAAATGCCAGAACTTCAGACTATGAACAAAAGTAATGACCAATTTCCAGGTTCTGATGACTAAATGGCAAAGTAATAAAGCATTTTTCCAGATTGATTTTTCTAAGAACTGACATCTTATGGATTTTGAAATGAGGAATATTGTTATTAGTAGAGACAAAATTACATGTATAATTCAAAGTCAATTATAGTTTTTAAATGCATGTAGCAGCTGTATCCGAGACAGTTTTGAGGGGTTTGTTAAATTTTCTAAAATTTTGGTACTGTACTGATTTGTGAAGGCTAAGGTTGGGTTTTGTGGAAATTATATCCAGACAGTTCATGCTATCCTTCTTGTCCAATTCTTTTTCTTTTCAACCTTCCTGCTGATAATCGCAACATCTTATGTGAGATATTTTAAGTTTTTCCCCACCTCTCCACTCCTACTGATATGAACTAAAGATGAAAAATTTACTAATTACGTGCTGTAACTTCCCAACTCTGGTCTGATGATAGCACTAATCGCTTTCAACATTTCCCTCTTTCTACTTGTTATACACCTTTTTCACAACCTTTCTATTTTTTAAATTTTATTTATTTTTGAGAGAGAGAAACAGCATGAACAGGGGAGGGTCAGAGAGAGAAGGAGACACAGAATCTAAAGACAGACTCCAGGCTCTGAGCTAGCTGTCAGCACAGAGCCTGACACAGGGCTCAAACCCACAAACCGTGAGATCATGACCTGAGCTGAAGCCAGACGCTCAACTGACTAAGCCACCCAGGTGCCTCTTGCACAACCTTTCTAAAGGCAGGGAGGTAACTAAGCAGTTCAAAGATCTTCCCTGACACTGTCTGTGGGAAAGTCACTGACATTATGCATCATTTCTTTCAACTCTAAGTGAACAGAGGAATTAACAACATCCACAGAAGTGAAGGGCAAAGTAAGAATTTGCTGGGGATCCTAAGAGTCTATTCAATCAGCCACAGATCACCTGCTGATGATGACTAAAATAATGAGGGTTGTAGGAAACCTGATTGTTAGTGTGACAGCAGAAATCTCAATGCTCAGTTCTCCTAGCCTAAATGAATCCCAAGTATGAAGTTCTCCCTTAAAGAAACCTACATTGTCATGGAAAAATAAACCCTAACAAGAAGCATTTATCTGTAAATGGCACAGCTTTGTCTACCTCTTTCTATGAAGATATCTGAGTAATGACAGCCACAGTATCTACTTAGGTATATATATATTTTTTAAATGTTTATCTTTAAGGGAGACAGAGAGAGAGAGCATGAGCAAGGGAGGGACAGAGAGAAAGAGACACACACACAGAATCCAAAACAAATGTCAGGCTCTGAACTGTCAGCACAGAGCCTGATACAGGACTCCAAATCATGAACCATGAGATCATGGCCTGAGATGAAGTTGGACACCCAATTGACTGAGCCTACCCAGGCACCCCTCTACTTAGGTGTATTTTTATCAGACCCACCTTCTAAGCTGTTTCTCCAAATAGAATCTATGCATCTAATATTAAGTTTTAAGAATAAGACAAGAAAAATAAGCATACATAGTTTAGAATTACAAAATACATTTGATTTCTCCCTGCAAGTTTTGAAATAATAAATTTTTGATCAATTACTAAAATACACAGAGCCACTTCTTTTGTTGTTATAAGAAATGAGATTGCAACAGAAAGAACATGAGCACAAGGCAGCTGCTCCTAACACAGAGTCCCAGCACTCCTGGCACAGGCATTCCCCGTAGGACTGGGACTGAGGAGGAATCCACTATTTTGGAAATTCATGAGAGTGCTTTGGCTCCTTTCCTTTATTTGCTTCCTACACTGTGGTCATCATGAGTATTTTTCCAAGAGCTACATTTAAGTTTCTGACATAGCTAAGGTGTCACATATAGCTGTATGAAATATTTAGTACTTTCTCAGGAAATTTTTAATCAAACGATAACTGATATTCTCTAATTTTTTTTCCTTCTCACCCACCTACCAACTGTCACTATCTAGATCACAGTGAGCCAATATTTGGCAGTGGAATTTTACTCTCTCCATCTGGCCATTACTGATGGGCCATAGAATATTTCCCCATCAGACCCTGAGAAGCTTTTTCCAATCCATTTCAGTAGATGCAAGAGGTGAAACCTAGTTAACTCCCTGAACCACTCTGAAGTCCTGGAGTATAGAAAAGATGTTCTAAGCTAAACCTAACTAAAAACTTCAAGAGTGAGAGTCCTGGAATTTATATTCTAAAAATATAAAATATAATGATTTATGTTATAAAAATAATATAAGGATGATTATCACATGACCAACACTGCACTGTTCACATTGGAAGAAAAGAAAAAGGTTAGTCAAATTATTTAAGATCAGTGAACCTCAGTTTGCTAATCTATAAGTAGCATTATAATACTTTCCTGAGTGGTTCTTCAAAAACCTAATAAAATCATGTGCTTTAATGCACTAATGTCAGAAACAAAAATGGTGACATCATTATGGACCTAATGGGCATTTAAGGGATAATAAAAGGCTACTACTATGAATACTCCTAGGCACACACATTTGATAACCTAGGAGAAATGGACCAATCCCTGAAAGACAAAATTTGCAAAACTCTCACAAGAAGAAACAGATAATCTAAATGCCATCTGTCTATTAAAATAATTGAATTAGAAATTAATAACTTCTTGGGGCACCTGGGTGGCTCAGTCAGTTAAGTGTCTGACTTCAGCGCAGGTTTATGAGTCTGAGCCCCACATCAGGCTCTGTGCAGACAGTTCAGAATCTGAAGCCTGCTTTAGATTCTGTGTCTCCCTCTCTGCCCCTCCCTGCTCTCTGTCTATTTCTCTCTTAAAAATAATACATAAAATATTAAAAAATAATAAAAATAAATTAATCACCTTCCAAGACAGAAAAGCACCAGGCCCAGATAGGTTCACTGGTGAATTCTATCAAATATTTAAAGAAAAAAATACCAACTATCTACAATTTGTTTCAGAGTTTAGAAGTAGAGAAAATACTTCCTAACCCATTCCATAAAGCCAGAGTTACATTAATTCCCAAACTGGACAAAGATGTTACAAGCAAAAATAAAATAAATAAATAAATAAATAAATAAACCCCAGACCATACTATATCTTTTGTGAAACAGAGATGCAATTCTCAACACAATATCAACAAATTGAATATAACAATATATATTTTAAAAATCAATACACCACAAGCTAGTGGGATTTATCCCAAGCAAGCAAGGCTGGTTCAACATTCAAAATCAGTTAATGTAATTCATCCATCAATAGGCTAGCAAAAAAAAATTACATGATCTTATCAACAAATGAAAAAAACATTGACAAATCCAGCATGCAATCCTGATAAAAACTCAGCAAACTGTGAATAAAGAAGAACTTAATAAAACTTCATAAAAAACATCTACAAAAGTGTCTAGTTAACATCATACTTAATTTTGAGAAATAAAAGGCTTCCTCCAAGCACAAAGCAGGGATGATGTCTCCTTTCACCACTGCTTGTCAATATTATACTGGAAGTATTAGCTAATGAAAAAAGGACCAAAAAAAATGAAATAAAATTATCAATTAAAAAGAGAGATTGACAAAGATGTAGAGAATTTGCAACCCTCTTACATTGCTGGTAGGAATGTAAAATGGTGCTCATTTTCAGAAGTAGTTTGTCAGTTCCTCATGATGTTAAACATAGAACTTCCATATATGATAAACAAAATAACAGACCACAAAGATATTCACATCCTAATTGCCATAATCTGTGAATGTTACATTACATGGCAAAAGAAACTCTGCAAATATGATTAATTTAAGACTCGATCTGGGAAGATTATCCTGGATCATCAGGGCTGGAGGATGTAACCTAAGCATTTTTGTAGGAAAAGGGAGAGACAGGAACATCAGTAAAATAGATGTGAAAAACGAAGTCGAGTTCATAGAGAAAATTTGGAAGACACTACATTCCTAGTTTTGAAGATGTGGATGGGGCTATGAGCAAGGAGCTCAGAAAGCCCCCAGAAGCTAGAAAAGACAGAGAGAGATTCTCTTCTAGACCCTCTGGAAACAATGCACTCATGTCAACCTATTCTAGACTTCTGATCTCTAGGGCTCAAGGTATTAAATTTGTGTTGTTTTAAGCCACTAAGTTTGTGGTAATTCTTTACAGTGACAATAGGAAATTAATATACTTTATTACCGAGTCATTCCACTCCTTAGTATACACTGAAAAGAATTGAAAATATATATGCACACAAAAATGTGAATGTTTATAATAGCATTATTTATAGCAGTCAAAAAGTTCAAATAACCCAAATGTCTTTCAAATGATGAATGCATAACAAATACAAATGTGATTTTCCATATCATGGAATACTATTTATCAACAAAAAGGAATAAAGTGCTGGGCTCCCATGTGGCTCAGTTGGTTAAGCTTCCAACTTTGGCTCAGGTTATGATTTCACAGACTATGAGTTCGAGCTCCGTATCAGGTTCTGTATTGACAGTTCAGAGCCTGAGCCTGCTTTGGATTCTGTGTTTCCTTCTCTCTCTGCCTCTCTCCCACTCATGCTCTGTGTGTCTCTCTCTTTTTTAAAACTAAATGAACATTAAAAGCAATTTTTTAAAGGAATGAAGTGTTGATACATAAAGCATGGATGAATCTTGAAAACATTATGCTATGTCAAAGAAGACAGACACAAAAAAATTACATATTGTATGATTGCATGTATATGAAATGTCCAGATGAAGCAAATCCATAGAGACAGAAAATAGATTAGTGTTACCAAAAGTTGGAGGGAGGAAGAGGAAACAGGAAGTCATAACAAACAGGCACAGGGTTTCTTTTGGGGATGTAAGGCAATAAAAATGTCCTAAATTAGATAGTGATGACAGTTGCACTTCTCTGTGATTATATTTAAAAATTCAGTTATCTACCTCACAAAGGAGACTGTCATGAGATGTGAATTATATCTCAATAAAGCCGTTACTTAGAAAAAGTTATGTGCCTGATGCACCTGCTACCTGAAGTTTTAACCGGGCATCATATACTAAATTAACCTTAAATACTGACACCTTTAAATAAGGTAAAACATGGTTCACAAATTGCATTATTTGTACCAGCTTCACATTATAGAATATTATTTCTTGGGGGGAAATATTAAATTATTGTATATAAACTGGAACTTCAGAGGTAATATGACTTTCCCAAGGTTACTGAACCAAGAACACAAAAGCCTAGTTGAGAAACACACATGTATCCTGCCCTTTGCTTTCCCCTAAACCAGCCTTAGCGGTTGAAAATCATTACCACTGTTTGAATTAAAGAACTTCCTGTAAAGAGATAAAAACCAACATTTGAAGAGCATCAGGTAGGACATCAGTGGAAAACTTAGAAATGGAAGCTAAGTGAAAAATACGTGTTAAGAACTACTAAGCAGAATTCCTATCAACTGAGCCACAAAAGATGGCAATTTACACGGGGAAATACTGTATAGGTGACCGAGACATTGAGGTACCCAGGCTGCCTTCACAGGGACACCTGTGGGTTTTGAATACTTGTCTTACCTATTACAAATTCGCAAATGACACTCACTAATGCATTTTGTGCCTTAGCAGGCCCTCTACTTTCTTCTCTCTCTTTTCATCATTTTCTCTATTTTTGTCTCACCATTTTCAACTGAAATATATCTTTGGATTTTTCATAGCTCTACCTTTTGGGCACGATTTGAGAGGCAAAGCTTGCTTTCTGGACAAATATATTTACTCTCTGAACTCTCTCACTTTCATAAGTTAGACTTGTTCCATTTGCCAACACCCTACATGCTCTACCTTATTCTCAGTGACTTATTCTTAGTGACAGGCCTGAAGTTTCCCTCCACTTCTTTATCATAGAATTGTCTCTTGGAAGTTTATAGAGCAGGCAGAGAAAAGTCAAAAAAGAAGAATAGAGTGGAATTTTCTAGAAAAACAGTCTGAAATTTTCCAGAGAAAGAAGGAATGAATATTTGAGAAGATGGATTAAGAGAATGTTGATGAAATATGACAGTGAACCAGGGGCAGGGCAGGGGAAGGAACTAGAGATTGAGGAAAATGATAGAAAATAAATATTTTGGCACACAGAGAAATTACATTTTAATGTGAATATTTCTCAAAAGGTGACTTTTTTTTTTAAACCAAGTATCCTCTCAAATAATTTTCCAAGAAGGTTTTCAAAAGTGACTTGGATATGAAAGGTTGGAGGATGAAAAAGCTGGGTCAAAATGTCACTGCCCCTGGGTGGCTCAGTTGGTTGGACAACTGACTCCAGATTTCAATTCAGGTACAATTTCACAGTTTGTTGGATCGAGAGTTGTATGGGGCTTCACACTGACAGTACTGACCGGGATTCTCTTTCTCCCCCAGTCTCTGCCCCTCCCCCCCATTCATGCGCGTGCTTGCACACTCTCTTTCTCTTTCTCTCTCTCTCAACATGAATAAATAAGTTAAAATTTTACTATCCATGGCAATTAAACATACTCTTTAGCATATCAAAATACTCCCTACTTGCACTCATTCTCACAGATATTTTGAGGCAATAATTTAAGTTCCATACAATGTAATTGGGCTTTTAAATTTCAGAACATATATTTTATTAAATTTTCCTTGTTTTTTCTATGATAGCTCATCTTCATTGACCTAATAATTACACAATTGCAAATTGAAATCTTTACCTCTGGAAAGATAAAAATCTTCTGAAGCAAACTTAGAAGATTAATTTCTGTAAGTGGTAAGCACTCAATAATGTTTGCTTTAATAACTGATTTTGGAGAATGATTTGAAATTGAGGGTTTGGGGAAGAAAACGTGCATAAAGCCATCCAGTAGGAACTATTAGACGACTACATGTCCTATCATATCACCTCAAAGTATCTCACCAAATGGGAAATCAGTGGAGGGAAACATTATTGAAACACTTGAAATATTCTGAATGCCTTCTTACCACTATTAGAAAAAGAAGGCTTTAAATATAAGAAGGAGGAAGAAGAGGGGAGAGGACTAGAAGACGAAGAGAAGGAAGAATCAGAAGAAGGAAGAAGAGAAGGAGGGGAAAAGCGGGGAGAACGTTTCGTACTAACACAGTGAGTACATCAAAAACATCTAATAATATTACAAATAGTAATTAGTCAGGTAATTTAAAACTGAGGTTAAATGAAATAATCATATAGAATATGCATACATACTGTCATGAATTGTGAAGGCACTCAGATTTTACAGTCTCCTTGCAAACTAGCACACTTGCCTGCTTCAGTTGGCTCCATCACTAAGATCAGGGGCACCTGGGTGACTCAGTTGGTTAAGCATTTGACTCTTGGTTTCCGCTCAGCTCATGATATCTCAGTTTCATGGGTCTGAGCCTGGTGTCCAGCTTCATGCTGACATGGAACCTGCTTGGGATTCTTCCTTCCTCCTCTCTCTACCCTTCTCTCTCAAAATAAATGGATAAACCAAAAAAAAAAAAAAAAAAAAAAAAAAAAGATTCTACAATTCATGGGCAAAATACTTTGAAAATTTTTAAAATTTATTCCCGAGGTGTCTGAAAGGGATATTTTAAAAGAAAAAAAAGTGAAGCAAAAGTATGAATCCTACTTTGAAGCTGTGAAACTCTAAACACATTTTACAATCTCTAGTGACATCAGTCAACACAACTGGTAGGTGAGAAATATCATCGTGCAGATATGGGATTTTGGAACAAGTCGGAAGCCCCATTTTCAGCACAGAGTATGACATAAACAGGTTATCATGCAGGGGAGTAATTGCGGTCATTGTCAGGTCGAGTCTGGGGGCTAAGGGCACGCCTAAACCTGCAAGTAGGTATTAGTGTTGGAGAACTTGTGACCAACCCAAACCTAATGACTTAGTGAATACACATGTTAATTCTCCCATTTTCAATGATTTCTTAAAGACTTGGATCAATTGATTCTACCAAGGCATATAAAACTGCACGTGATCTCAGCATTCTAGAATGGTGTGATTCTAGCTGGCACCTTATTTGTTGTAAATAAAAAGCCATCTCTATCAGGTTTGAACAAAACATATTATATTTATAATTCAGAGATCAGTTCTAGCACAAGTATTCTCCATTTCCCCCCTATATTCAAGAAGTTAAAGTCATTTTCTTTATAGCTTATGAATGTATTTATTACCAAAAGAAGAGATCGTAAAGAGTTTCATTTTCTACCTTGTCTCACAATGAGAGGATGTTTGTATATTTATCTGAACTAGCAAAAGTAAAAGTAAAAGTGAGTTGCAAAACCCTTCTTTTTGTCACCAGATGACATCGTTATTATCCATGTGGAGACTCTTCTGAACCCTTTCACTGTCATCGACTTCTCCGCTGAAAGAAAAACAGACCAGATTCTTGGTTTTGAGCTCGCTTCTGACACGAGGTAGAACCCAGCTTGCTTCACATAGCTGGGTTATTATGAATCTCTCAAAATTCCTCTGCCAAATTTGTGGGAGCTTTGCACGTCAGCTGGATAAACATGGGCCCAGCAAAGCAAATTCTTTGATCACTATTCTACCGCCATTTAACTTTTGAAGTACAAATAATTAATTCATCTAGAAAGAGCCATTGCATTTGCAACTGTTGGTTATGACAGATACTAATTGATCATAAGATGCTTTGGGGAGCTTCATTAAATATTGTTACCTAATTTGTTGGCACAGACAATTTCACATCAATGTGAGGAAAACCAATGAAAATGTCCAGGCTTCAATCAGGAAAGTGCTTACTTTGTGGCTAGAAAGGGCTGCAATACTTTGTGGCTAGGCAGGTTACAATGTGCTAAAGAGGCATATTTATATAACACAGGATGTAACTTTTGAGAGGTCCATTTATTTGTTTTATTGCTACATGAAGCATACAAGTTAAATTATTACTGGCTATTTGAACTACTGGGTAACAAAACAGGTCTGCTGGAGTAAAAGAGATTTATGTACATTGTTACCTCTCATTGGTTCACTGCGTGGAAGTTCTTCCTAATAATACCACAAACAGACACATTTCTTTAAAACATTAAATACCAAAAATCATTTTAAAATCCTGCTTTTTGTTGAACTCAGTAAAGCCTGAAAAATCCTAATGGATTTATATTTTTTCAGGGATTTTTTGTTTTATTTGTTTTACTGAGAATGTGAATGTGTAGTATGTTGAAAATAAGCTGAAAAATTTATGCCGATCTAAATGACTACCAAGAGTCATCAATAATATCGGTGGGGGGGGGCACGCGCGCTAGTGCATGGGGGAAATAGGGAAAGGAAAGGAGGAAGAGAGAGAAACGGGGGGGGGGGAGAGAAGGAGAGAGAAAGGTAGAGCCACATGGTCACATATTAAGGTATTTTAAATTAGCTTGTTATTTTTACATCATAAATGTTTTCTGAACAGAACCAAAGAGGTAAGATCAATAAATTGTAAAAAAAAAAATCCTCAGTTTTATTTTGTGGTAATGAATCTATGTTCTTAGAAGTGAAATCAAGTTACTCCAATACTAAATAAGTAATCATGAGGATACACTAAATGATTGGTACAAAATTTTACTTCTGCCTCCCATCCCAACAAGCTAGTCTCGTATTCTGAGAGGTTGCAGAAATTATTCTACCAATTCTTTTCTGCAGCAGTCATATTCATGACTTTGCTTGAAAAAAAAAAAAAGAGGAGAAAAAACCCCAAACCTCAGAGATCTGCACTCCAGAGGAGCATTTTATTTTCTTCAACAGCTCAACATGTCAAAAGATTGATTGACCTATGAGTGACCTCAGCAAAGCCAAAAGAAAGTGAACTCACACTATGACTTGCTACTTCTCTTACAGGTCATTAAAGCACTATTACCTGGACATTGTCAAAGGTAGGTCTAATAACAAAAACTTTGCATTAATTATTTCTCCTTCAGGACCTAGTCATGAAATAAAAAGATTTATAGGTTTTTCATATGAAAAGATTTAACGCAGGATTTGTTATTTTGGTTAATATCCCCCTTTTGTAAAAGGGTTCTTTCTCTCTGATTGGCTTTCTTACCACTTACATTTTTATTGTCATGATATGCCGATAATCTCTTCAGCCTCACTGTTTCTTCCTTTTGCTATGGAAGATGGATGTGGAAGATGTAATAATAATAATGAAAAAAATAATAAAATGAAGACAGAGATATAAATGAAGAAAAAGAGTTTATTGAGTTATATTATGTGCTATATACACTCTTTTGGGAACCCAGAAAATATGCTTATTCATTTAAACGGCACTAAAATTCTGTAATATAGACTTTCCTTTTATTCACATTTGAGATATGAGAAAACAGAGGAACAGAGATATTAAGTAAATTTCCCAAAGCCACGCAGCAGCCCCCAAACTTTCTAAACTGCATTCCACCAGCATGACTTAGGCCTGCTTCCTGTCCTTTATGAGTTTACTCTGCCCCACTGTGTCTACCTAGTTTAGGTCTGGGCAAGTTCAAGCATACATATATCTCTTCTAAAATTTACCATAAAGAATTGAGATATAGTAGACCATGAAGTCTCATACCATACAAACTAACCTGGCAGAAGCTTAAAGCTTTATACTTGTTTTTCTTTGCCTACTGACCTTTCTTGCCAGATCACCTTTCTTAAAATCCTGGACCTAAGATAAGGCCTTCCTTTGTGTCAGTTATCAAGATTCCCAATAGAGCCAAGTCTAGTCAATCTCCCTCAGTGTTGGGCCAAACTCGTCAAGGTCACTCCATTTAGCTTGTTTTTCTTGGCACTTCCTTTAATGATCAGTGGCCTTGCAGTCAAAGATAGTCTATAAAACAGCAGCAGCAGCAGCAGATTTATCCAGGGGCTTCTCAGACTTGCAGACTCTGTAGGCATACCACAGATCTACAATTCTTGTACATGTCATGTTTGAAAAGCCCTACTCCAGGATGTTGTCCGTCCTTTGATAAATGGAGCTAAATCTCTATCTCAGTGGTTTTCAAACTCTGGTAGGCAGTAGAATCACATGGAGATTAAAACACAAATTTCTGGGGATGCCTGGGTAGCTCAGTAAGCTGAGCACCTGACTTCAGATCAGGTCAAGATCTCAGTTTGTGTGTTCAAGCCCCGTGTCGGGCTTGGTGCTGACAGCTCAGAGCTGCAGCCTGCTTCAGATTTTGTGTCTCCCTCTCTTCCCTCCACTCTCTCTCTCTCTCTCTCTCTCTCAAAAATAAATAAACATTAAAAATTTTTTAAAAATAAAATCAAACACAAACTTCTGGATCTCACACAGAGGTTCTAATTCAGCAGGTCTAGGGGAGGGGAATTAAAATTTTCTAACAAGTTCCTCCCAGATGTGTCTGCTGCCAACTTGGCTGCTACACTTTGAAAATCACTCCTCTAACTCTTCCTGGATTCCTTCGTCTTCTGAATTCAAAACTTCTCTAGAAAGTTGTGGGAGAACATTCGCCCTTAGTGATTCAGACATGAAATTGTTCCAGAAAGCTATTGTCTGAGAAGAAATTTTAGGCTGAATAGAGGTGGGGAGGTGGGGATGAGTATCTTGGACCCCTGCCCTGACCCTGATATGGAAACCACTGTTTCTTCTACTGTGGGAAGTTTCACAGAATAAATTTTGTTCCATATTTAACTGATATGTTCACAATTATAAAGAAGATGAGGCAAAATATATTCTGAAGAGTCTACTATAGGAGCTTTTAAGCTAGTAATAATTTAATAAAGACAATAATTGTGTTAAGAAATCCATGGAATTACTTGAGTATCATGGAATACAAGGAGAATCTGACATTGAAAAAGACAGGAACTAGAGATTAATACATTATATGTCTGGGTATTTACTGGGGAAAAGTTTAGGAAGCTCCTCACTCCTGAATTGTTTTAGAAGTTGATTTTGGAATTCCTAAGTTATATAAAGTAAAACTACAGGTTCTTCTACACCAAATCACTATGAAAATATAAATGATTCACCTGGTTGTCACCAACATATAAGATTAGAAAAATTTAAGATGTACAATTATGAAATATTTCCCAGAATGTTCCAGCTTTTACATAAGACAGCTGTTGATCATATAGCGTGATGATCATTTAATCAGGACTTCCTAGGGGGCACTGAGAACTGCCATTTACTGAGTATCTTTTCCATTTCACAGAGATTGTTAGAATTTACAGTAAAGGAGTGGAGCATAGAAGATATAAGTGTATAGGGCACCTGAGGGGCTCAGTCGGTTGAGTGTCTGACTCTTGATTTTAGCTCAGGTCATGATCCCAGGGTTGTGGGACCCAGCCCTGCATCGGGCTCTGTGCTGAGTGTAGGGCTGCTTAAGATTCTCTCTCTCTGCCTTTCTCTGCCACTTGTACTCTCTCATTCTTAAAATAAAATTAAACAAAATAAAATAAAATAAGAAATTAAAACAAGAAAACATAAGGATATATGTATGTACTATATATTATGTATTATATATGTATTACATACATATATGTATATCTTAGGCAAAAGCTAACATGGTTTAAGAAAACATGTGTTTATTTGGAATAATATGAGAAAAATGAGAACCATCTATTTGGATTTTCAGATTTCTTTATTTTGAACACTATTAAAATGAATTGAGTTACTTAGCAATGAAAGGCTTGGTTTTACAGTGGACTTGGATAGGAATTACAGGATAATGATAAATAAACTCATCTCTGTAGTCTTCTCTTTAGATTTATAAATAGTTTGGAGGCAGCAGTCCATAACCAAATCTCTAAGTCTATAAATGGTGTAGGCTTTTTACTACAGTGAAATTCTAAGCTAAAAGAGATAAACTACAGAAATCTCTTTTGGTATGGGAGGGCATAAAAATGGCAAATGAGTCTCTACCCTACAAAATCCAAGAAGAAAATCGTTTACAGAAAGTTAATCCAACTTGACTCATGGAATAGCAAAGTTAGAGACAACAACAATCTGGATAAAGGATTAGACAATCATTATAAATGATTTTCTGAAGAAGCTGGTTCTCTGTGCTATCTTGGGGTGGGGAATTCAAAAGCTAGTTATTCCTCAAAGAAAATAAAACAATAAAAATTATCTGGATATTGCACAAAGTCATTAACAAGGACATAGTAGAAATGAAGCCCAGCAATGGAATCTGAAAGTATTAACAGGGTGGCAAACTGTTTAATTAGTTTAGAACCCAAAGATAAAATTTTCAATATGCAAACATGAGATACCGGCAGGAAGTGGAACTCTTTGAAATGTGAAATATGTAAACATAAGATGGAGATGAGGAAGGAGTTATTTTGGACAACAGGGAAACAATATTTAATATACTGAGATTTAGAACAAACTGCAAGTAAATGAAAACATTCTGAAAGTTTTTGATACTATGGGTAATGGTCACTTAATCACTTTCCTTCTAAGGAAAAATGGGGAAAGGTAGATTTTTCATTGGCCGTTCCTCAGTCTTTGGAGTGAGGACAGCCATGGATGACGTCACAATCCCCAGGGGCTTTAGTTACCAACAATATATAATGCTGGAAATACCATGCTAATTGTGGTCTTACCGTGCTTACTGTTTTGTAAGAGCAGCTCTCTTTCTGCTAAATTAAAGAAAAAGATTCTCCTTATATGAGCCTCAGTCCTCTGCCCCTGACCTTGGGGTGTTTGTGCTGGTTTTTCTCCTAATGTACCACTTGCCTTTCCTGTCTCATCTCAGTGTGCTTTATTTCCTGCTCCACAGCAGTGGTTTCTAGGCTGCTTTACCACTTTCTCATTTCTACTCCACAATTCCTTCCATCTCTAGTGTTCTGGCTATCTTGCATCTTCTCTTTCCTTAGATTTTCTTTCAACCTTTGCTATTTGATGTTTTGGAAATTCTTAAAAAGAGAAAAGTGGGGGTGTGTGGAATGGGACTACAGGAAAAAGCAGAGAAGAAGAGTTAAGATGAAGAAGGAACCTTGTAAACTTACACAATAACTATTATTTCTGTAATGACAGGACGAAGGGGACACGTGATACGTTGGCGTCCCCATCTTCGACTCCACACCCCATAGTGTTCCAACTGGGGAGTCAAGTGCTCGGCCATTCTAGTCTGCATTTACTGGGCCAGAAAGATGGTGAATCAGAGAATATTCATAGTGACCTGAAAGGTTTATTTAAAAAAAATCTCTTCCCTTTTCCAACTACATGTCTCTGTGAGATGAGATTTTCTTCAGATATTTGCAGTATATGCAATTATTCTTCAATAAATGCAACCAAATATCACAACACATTGAATGCAGAAACATTAGAATTCAGTTTTCTTTCTATTAAGGACATATACAAAAATATAAAACAATGCTGCTTTCCTCATGTTTTGTTTTGGAAAATATAATTTTCATAAAAATTTATATTAACATGTAATATAATTATGACAATTTAAAAATTTTTAAATTAATTTTAGTTTTAATTTATCATATAGCAAATGACGTAGCAAGTAGCTCTACTGCCCCCACCAAAATAAAATGTCCTTGAAATTCTTGATAATTTTGAATAGTATAATTTCTTCATAAATTACATATTGTTACTTTTTCATGCTACCCAATGAAAACAATAGTTTGTTTCATATAGTTTAATGCATCAAAATATTTTCTTAACTAAGCAGTACTTTATATTTATCTGAGGTGATAGCTGATTCATCAGCTACTGAAAAACCTAGGGTATGGTTTTGAGTTGAAGAGTTTTGAGAATTTCAGCTATTCTTTCCAAGAATTGTGTGTATTTTATGGTGAAAAGATAAAAGCCCTCTTAGGGAAGTCTGTCAAAATCCTGGGTAAACTTCTTCAACACAAATGTCTGAGTTCACGAGTGACTAAAGGACTCTTCTAGTGTCTCCAAAAGTAGGAGAAATTGAAAACCAGTGTTATAATCAGGCACTAGCAATTTGGCAGTCCTAGAGCTTTTTCTAGCCTGAGTAATCAAGAGGCTTGGCCTTTAAAGGCCACATGAAGCCCTGGGCACCTGTGAGTTGATAATTTGGAATGAAGATGACTCATACAGCTACGACCCTTGAAGGACCCTTGAAGGACATCATCCACGATGGAAGTGCGAAGTTCATTAAAATCTTGCCACTCAAAAATGGATATGACAAAGAAACTTTGTATCATTGTTGGCTCTGGGTGGAACAAAAACAAAACACCACCCTTAAAATGTTGTATCCATAAATCTACTTTAATAAGGTTAGGGATTTGAAGTCACACAGTTTTGATGGTCTGGAAAATTAATATAAAATGTTCTTCTCAAAGTGGTAATGTTTCTAAGCCTGATGCAAACCTAAGACTTCTCTGTAAAGATAAAAAACAAAATTACACTATCCTTCTAAGAGTCCAACAGATAACATCAATTGGACATAACTTCCCAGTTCAAAATTATAATATATGCAAGGGGAAAAACCCACCATGAGTCAAAGTCAGCAAAGCAAAACAAAACAAATAACTGGTAAACACACATTCCTAAAACATTTAGATGAAAGACTGATAGATGTAAGTTATATAATAATGTTTAAAATTGCAGAAGAGATAAAATAAGAAATTAAATACATGGGTAATGTATTATCCAAAAAGACCAGCAGTTTGAAATAATAAGCAAATACATATGTGAGAACGGAAAAATGTAATGGATGACTTAAAAAACTTAGGAGAAAGCATTAAGTTCTATAAAACAGATTGGAAAGAAACAAATAGAGTGGAATTTGTATCTGAAAAAACTAGTTTGAATGCAACACGTGAAGAAAAAGAAATAGAAAATGGTAAAGAGAAAAAGTGACATGAAAGATAAAATGGTGCCGGAGGCCCGCTGCGGCGGCGGGTCCAGGGCTCCCTGAAGGGGTAGCGGCGGACGAGAAGCAAAAAGGAGACACTCACGCAGCGCAGTTTCTTAATTGGCCCAGCCCGACATTCTTATTCCATCTCCTGTCTCTCCTGTATCCTATATCTCCTTATATCTCCATCTAACTCCTCCTTTAGCCAGGTCTTGGGCCTTTATTTAAAGAAATTATCACATCAAAAGGTGGAACTTTTACAAATAATTCTCAGTGATAAAGATGTTTTGAAAAGGGTGCAGAAACAGGTTTTACAGAGGTATTTTTTTCAAAACTATTCTAATTACAATGAGGTAACTTACACATCATAGGATAGCAGGATATTCTCAGTGAAAAGCAGATAACATACACATTTGTTTGAACCGGTAGTAAATCTTACAACTAAGAAGATAGCAGGATGTTTTCAGTGAGAAGCAGATAGCAAACACATTTTGTAACAATGATGCTAATATTCAGTCTTAGACAGGGCTAGGAGGCATTCTATTTGGCTCACAAGAGGAATACATTCGTGATGGTTAGTAAGCAAACCTTTTGTCAACCTTGTTCTTTGATGTTGAAGGTGTTAGCGCCATAGGCGCCCTTAGACCAGCCGGCCTTTGCATATGAGTTTAAGTTGTAACTACTCTCACCTATCCTCACAATGGACACCAAATTAGCATATGTATGCGCAGTAACTTGTGCCTGGCTCTGGTTTGTTTCTATTTCCTAAGTTAGGCTTTCTATCTCCCGGCCAGGGTAAACATTATCTTTGTGTTCTTTAACCTCCTTTATTTCCATGTCTTAAGTTTGTGAAGCTCAATAGAAGAGCCTTGTTTAACTTCCTCTTCATAGAGGTGGGAATATGCTTCCTCCCATGAGGTTTCTGGGGAATATCGGTCTGATTTGGAACATTGTGAGGTCTAATCAATAGCAACAGGCTTAATTTTACACGAGCAATGAGTTACCAGAAGGAGATGCTAGCTTCCGCCCCTGTGGCAGGAGCCGTGCTACGTCTACCATTTCCTTACTGTGACCGCGTCATCCAGCAAGGCCCGTGCGGCTCCCAGCAAGATGGAAGACCCAACATAAATCCAACAAGTTCCAAAGAAAGAGCAAAGAAGAATGGGAAAAGACATTATCCAGAGCAAGATAAGTGAAGAAAACAGAAGGCACATATAAAGACTATGATACATTAAAAAGAGACAGCACTGTACATATAGGAGATTCGGTAATATATATTTCATGCCAACATATTGCCAATTTACACAAAACAGACAAATTGCTAGGGGAAAACAAGTGTGTTACCAGAGTTGTTTCAAGAAAAAAATAAGCTTATTGTAGAATGGCCATGTAACATAATTGAAAGAGGAATTAAAAATCTACAAAGAAAACTATGTAACAGAATTTTCCAGTGGTCTTCTTTGAATAATTATATAATGACTTATCTTTATCTTATGTGTGCTCTGTTCCATGTAATAAAAAGAAGGGACATACTGTATGTTAATGAATTGGAATTTTAATGAACAATTTTAAGTTTTATTTTATTTGTTTTATTTACTTTTAGTTGTTTTTATTTTAGAGAGAGAAGGAGAGAACAAAGGAGAGGGGCATGCTAGAAGAAAGAGAGAGGGTGAGAGAGAGAGAGAGAGAGAGAGAGAGAGAGAGAGAGAGAGAGAGAGAGAATTTTAAAAAGGCCACACTCAGCACAGAGCCCAACACAGGGCTGGATCTCATGACCCTGGGATCATGACGTATGCCAAAATCAAGAGTCAAATGTTCAATCCACTGAGCCACTCAAGTACCCCAAAACCTTTTTTAAAAATAGAAAAATTCCCAATTAATTTTTATGAGACTGTGATAATCTTGATACCAAAACTAGAAAAAAGGTAATAAAAAATAAAAATTGTAACTTAGTTCATATACAACATAAATATAAAAATCCTTTAAAAAGTCAGTTGAATGAAGAAACTATACATACACACATACATATATTTGTATATCTATCTACCTATATATCTATCTATCTATATATATATATATATCATGACAAATTTGGATTGATCCTTGGAATACAAGGTGGTTTTAACAGATAATTCCTATAATCTGTCTGTTTAATAATAATTAAATTATGATAGTAATAATTTCAAGGAAAAATTACATAAATATTATAATTAGATGAAGATCAAACATTTAATAAAACTCAGTTTGCTATATGTGATAATAAACAAACTCTTGGCAAACTAGGAATAAGAGATTTCCATAACTTAATGAACACTATCTATCAAATGTGGTGGCACACATAATGATTGGTGAAAACTTAGAATTTTGTTTTCAATCAGGAAGAAGACAAGGACATCTGCCTTCAGTGACAATTTTTACATTATTTCCTCAGATATTCTAGCTGATATAATATATAAACAGAATTAAAACTAAGGCATGCAGCTTGAAAAGGACAAACTACAATTGCCTTCCTCCTTGAGCATTATGCGTTATACATTTTAGATGTTACAATGTATTCTGAAAAAGCATTTAGATAAAAAGAAGGCTTAGCAAAGTAGTTTGATATAAGATCAAGATAAAATTTTAATTATAAGTTTCTAATCATGTGAACTTGCTTACATTGGATTGACCCTTCTACTTATAACAATTATAAATTCTAAAATTTAAAAATAAACCTTTTCTTTTTTGAAGAGAAATGAGAAACAAAATTATTTGAGGTGATCTCAAATTTTGAAAGAAGGGAACTGCTGTGGGCCGAATTGGCATTTCTATGGCTCTTTACCTAAGGGAACCCCTAGGTGCTCTTTTCAACATTTAGAACTAAATAAGAAAGGGGATTTTCTTGCTGTTCGGGTGCTTTGATCATGTTTTCTACCTTTTGACAACCTCCGTGGAAGCAGAACTCTCTGACCCCTACCCAACTCTTAGCAAAGCCTTGTCCATTGTGAACAGGTGATCTTCATGCCAGATCCCGCTTATGATCAGATTTCAGGTGTTGGCAGAAATATTGCCCATAGATATTTTCTTCTTAAAGTTACTTTTAGGTGGGGTGCATTCATGTTCATTTCTATCAAGTATTCTGTTGTATGAATATATCAAATCTTGCTCATTTTGTTTAGTGGACATTTGGAATGTTTCTGTTGAATACAAAATAAGGCAGGCAAGAATGCTTTGGAACAAGTCTTTTAATGCGTTCCTTTGAGCATGCATTAGATGTGAAAACGCAGGTCTTTGGGAATATGTACATTCAAAGTGAGTATACAATGCTAAATGGTTTTCGAAAGTCCTTATACCAATCCACATATGATGGACCCAGTGACTCCACATCCCTTCCTTACAAGGCTTCAGCATTTGTACTTTATAGTTCTAAGCCATTCTGGTAAGTATAGAGGAAACTAACAATTCCAATATCCATTTTCCAACTGATTAGCATGGCAAAGGGCCTTTTCATATGATATGTGCATTGGTCACTTGGTGATTCTAACTTTTTAAAGTGGCTGTTGACCTCTCCCCCATTTTTCTATTGGTTTCTCTACATTTTTCTTACTAATCATATTTACATGTTATTAATCCTATTATAGCAAATCTCTTCTCCCACACTTTGTTTCACTCTCTTTTTAAAAAAACAATGTTTATTTATTTATTGAGAGAGAAAGAGAGATTGAGCAAGGGAAGGAGGGGCGGAGAGAGAGAGAGAGAGAGAGAGAGAGAGAGAGAGAGAGAGAGAGAATCTCAAGCAGGACCTACACTGTCAGCACAGAGCTTGACACGGGCCTCCATATCATGAACTTTCAAGAACATAACCTGAGCTGAAATCAAGATTCTCTTAATGGTACATATTCATGAGCAACATTTTAATATAGTGCTACTTATCAATATTGTGTGTGTCCTGTTTTTTTTTAAATATTTTTTTAATTTATTTTTGAGAGACAGAGAGAAACAGCATAAACAGGGGAGGGTCAGAGAGAGAGGGAGACACAAAATCTGAAATATGCCCCAGGCTCAGGCTCTGAGCTAGCTGTCAGCACAGAGCCTGACGCGGGGCTGGAGCCCACGAACTGAGAGATCATGAACTGAACCGAAGTCGGACACTTAACCGACTGAGCCACCCAGGCACCCCTATGTATCCTGTTTTTAAAATGTTCCCCAATGCTGAAAGTCCTCAAGAGATTTTTCCCTTCAAACGTGTCTTGACTATTTTTGAACCTTTGCATTTCTGCACAAATTTTAAACTCAGCTTGTTAACTTACATTTTAAAACACCTTCTGATATTTTTATTGGATGGTCTTAAGAATTTCTTTCTTTGATTTTTAAGGAAGTTTACTATGATGATTCTACATGTGACATTCTTTATACTTATTCTATGTTGTGCCTGTTGTGCTTCTTATATATGGCTATGGATTTTTCATCAATTTTGCATATTTTTCTGCTATTATCTCTTGAAATATTGATCCTTTACCAATTTTCTCTTGTTTCCTTCAGGAGTGCCAATTCCACTTATGTTATAATTTTTCACTATGTCTCCATATGTATCTTTATCTGTTTTTCCATAATTTTCTCTTGGTGCTTCAGTTCATTAGTCCTCCTCTCTTCTGTGTTAACAAGCATGAAATTTATCTACTGAGTTCTAAAATTTAACTAATGTATATTTCGGTTACAAAATTTGCTTCAGGTAGGTTTTTATGGTTTTTAATTCTCTGGCAAAATTCTTCATCTTTTCTTTCATTGGCAAAAAAATCTTAATCACAGTTATTTTAAAGCCCCTGTCTGAAAACCCTAAAGTATGTACTTTCTGTGTGCTTATTTCTATTTTTAAATATGTTTTATTTTTATACAGTATTTTTATTCTTTGTACATAGAGTCATCTTATTGATTGCAGAATATTTTATGTGAAAATTTCTAGAAACAATGTAAAGAACAGAATAATGTTATCTTTATAAAGAATTTACTTTTGCTTCTGTCGTTTAAGGAATGTGGGACACATTACCTTTATACAGTCGAAGTTTAAATTGATTTGAATTTGGGCTTTGGTTTTGTAAATTCTGTTCCATTACTGGTTAGCAATTACTCATAAAGTGCACCTCTTCACTCATCCAATTGGAAACCAAAGTTTCCACCAGATCTTCTTCTTTTTGGAGAACTCCACACTCTAAATGTTTTCTCCCTCCTACCCCCCACTCTCACTCTAGGGGACTACCTAAAGATTTGCTTAGTTCTTGGCTTCCTGGTCACTTTCTACCTGGTTTACCTCCACTCATTATTACACTCATCTTCTTGGATCTTGAGACATACCTATGATTTGACAAATGCTTTAAGGCAGAAAGCTATGCCAGAAGTTGGTTTCATTTCAGTCCCTGTTTTCTCTCTAGACCTTAATCTGTTAGATATTCATGAATTGACTGGCTCTTCAAAGTTTCTAACTTTTATTTGTTGCTTTGTTTGAAAAACTTAATATAGTAATAAGAACTTACACAATTAGGCAAAACCGGGAAATGAAGATTCCAAAGGGACAAATAGGAGAATGAGAGACAAGTCACTAACTAGCTCTCCTGAAGCCAGGGCCTTCTATCTACTAGCAGGGAAATACAGAGAAGGATTGGTGGAGAAGCCTATGCAAGGCTGTGGCTTCTAAATCTGCTGGGGAGCTTAGGAACTTGACTGGTCATTAAGACCAGCCATTATGAAGAGGAATTAAATATGGAGGGAAAGAGAAAGGACAAGGTGGAAACCATGAACATCTTTCCATCTATTTCTCAACATATCTAATCATGATAACTTTCAAAGCAAAATGGCAGCTGCTTCACTTCCAAATATCCTACAAATTTCTCTTTGTCCAACTCTAACTTGAACTATAAAGAGAAAGGGATTTTGTGAAACAGGTTTAGCCCAGTGAGCATGACATAGTACAAAACTGTTAGAGATATGACAGTTTATCCACAAGGAAACAAATCACCAGTAAATACAGGAAAAGATGCTGAACTTTGCAATTACTGAGAAAAATGCAATTTGAAAGCACAATGAAATACTCTTTCCCATGCGCCTGATTTGATGGAATTAAAAGTGTTAAAAAGATTGTGTGTTCCTGGCAGAGTGTAAATTGGTTCAGCCACATTAACAAGCAATTTGGAATATCAAATAAAATTAAAGATGTCCATACCTTCTAATCCAGTGATTCTACTCCTGGATATACACTTTTCACATGTGCATACAAACAAAGGGAAGCTAACCACATGCTCAGCAGCATTGGTTTAGTAGTAATAGTAGCAGTTAATAATAATAATAATAATAATAAAATTAAAAGGAAAAAGGAAAGAAGGAAGAGAAAAAGAAAGACAAAAAAGAAACAGGATGACCATCTGAGTAGCTCAGTTGGTTAAGTGTCCTACTTTGGCTAAGATCATGATCTCACAGTTTGTGAGTTCGAGCCCCATGTCTGGCTCTGTGCTCACAGTTTGGAGCCTGGAGCCTGCTTCGGATTCTGGGTCTCCCTCTGTCTCTCTTTCTGCCCTTTTCCCACTCAAAAATAAATGAACGTTTTAAAAAAGGATAATAAAATACCTTCTAGTAGAACTTTATATAGCCATCTATTCAGGCAACAACAACAACAACAAAACTACATGGTTGTTAAAATGAATGAACTCAAACTAAATATATGAGCATGGATAGAACTTAAGAAGAATATTGAGAAACCAAGTTGCTGAAGAATATAGAGTTTAATAGCATTTCTAAAATTTTTAAAATATGTAAAATAACCCTACATATATTTATGGAATCATACATATGTAGTAGAAATATAAACCATTCAGAAGCGTGATACAAAATTCAAGGGAATGCAATAAAAAAAAGTCCACAGGAGGCTTCAATTGTATTCATAATAATTTATTTCTTATGCTTAGTGTTGGCTGCATGGGTGCTTATTTTATTCTCTCAGTGCTTTTCTGTCTCTCTAAATTTATTTCTTAATCGCTAAAATGAGAAATTTGATCTTGCCAAGTATATTTCATCCCACCTGCTCATAAAAGTAGTCAGTTACCCTCACCTACTTTGCTGGCCAGCGTCTTCCATACCTAAGTTCTTTTCTCTCTTTATTCCAAAATTTTTCTCTCTCTTAATGTAAAATTAATCATAGTCATTAGATGGTTTTTTGGTTCTTTTTTTAAATTTTTTTAATGTTTTATTTATTATTGAGACAGAGAGAAGCACAACATAAACCAAGGAGGGTCAGAGATAGAGAGAGACACAGAATCCGAAGCAGGCTTCAGGCTCCGAGCTGTCAGCACAGAGCCCAATGCGGGGCTGGAACTCACGAACCCTGAGATTGTGACCTGAGCTGAAGTCGGCTGCTTAACCGACTGGGCCACCCAGGTGCCCCTAGATGTGTTTTAAGGCATGGTTAAGGCTCAGCTCAATTTTTTTAAAGTTAGATAATACCATCTCTGTTTGTGACTTTTACATTGTTAAATAAATTTGGTTACATTTGACATACTTTTTTTTATTCAGGTAGTATGTTACTTTGGAATTGATTTAAATAAAAAAGGGGCATTTACTCAAAAGGGTTTAGTAAAGGTTTTATTAAAAATTTGAGAATAATTGTGAATTGGAATTCTGGGTGATGTGGGGGATGGCAGAATGACCCAGGAGGGCTGTTTCACATGATAGAATCAGTTGGAGAAGTGGGCTGTGATAGAGGAGGAGGAACAAACAGGAATGTCCAGGCTTTGGAAGCTAATAGAACGGAAAGGAAGAAACAAAGAAGGAAGCAAGATGGCAGAATGTTGTGGATTGTGTGAAATGGTCCTCCTTCAGAATGCCTCAAATATTCAGTGAGTTCACTAAATCACAAAATGCTGACTGAGGTTGAAATTTTGAGGAAGCACTAAAGGAAGGGATGTTCACGTCAAGGTTTGACATGGAGAGAACTAGAATAACACCCATGGACAAGTGCACAGAGGCATAGAGAACTCTGAGAAACCGCAGTAAGGCAGCACGTATATTTGAAAGAGAGCTTTGAAGTGGTACTAGACCTACAAGGAGAAACCGGCCACGTTTACTCAGATATCCAAAGGCTAGTGGGCACCACAGTAGATATCTGTATTACATTAACAAATACTGAAAACAGGCCTACCTGTTTCCATTCCCTTCAATGAGGTTTGTAAGTAAAATTGAAATACCATGATTATTTTCAGAAGTGTGGCTTCAGAGCAACCAAATTCAAATTCAAATTCAAATTCAAAGTTGAATGAACAAAGACAACCTTCTCCAAAGGAAAGGATAGCCAAATTTGGTTCATGAATGCGATATAATGGTCTCATGTGATAAAATGTAATGCTCTCATATCAAAATATGCAAGGCCATGAATAAATCAAATAACACATACAATTGTATGCATTCTGCTTTGGCGTTAGTTGAAGAAAAATGGTAGTAGTATTTTCTTAGAGAAAAATGTGGATTAAAGACAAAATCACATGCCAATTTCATTTTTATATCTAGATACGTATTGAGAATGGCTTGATGTCTTTTGGCAAATAGATATCTTTTTCTCTCTCTTTAAAAAAGTACTAATGCAGGGCACCTGGGTGGCTCAGTCGGTTAAGCCTCCGACTTCGGCTCAGGTCAGATCTCACGTTCGTGGGTTTGAGCCCCGCATCAGGCTCTGTGCTGCCAGCTAGCTCAGAGCCTGGAGCCTGTTTCCGGTTCTGTGTCTCCTTCTCTCTCTGCCCCTCCCCCTCTCATGCTCTGTCTCTCTCTGTATCAAAAATAAGTAAATAATTTAAAAAATTATTTAAAAAAAACTAATGACTTGTATGATTCCTAATTAAGGCAACAGTCTATAAATAAAGAATGTAATACTTGAGAAGACTTATTTACTAAACATTTTTTATTCTTCACATTTATAATATTTCAACAGCATTAAGCATTTGCACAGATGATCATTCTATTGAAACAATTCCTTTGCCTTCTTAGATTCCTTTTCTTGTTAACTAATCAATAAAATAATTGTACTTTATTTTAAATTTTAAAAGTGCTTGTATTAGAATAAAGAACTATGATAGAGTTACAGAACAAGTAATTTTTTAAAAATTCAAATAGTAAGAACTATACTAAAATATAATTTTTCCTGTTATGTAGCAAAATTGCAGTGATCTTTGTTTTTATACAAAATATGCATACATATTGTATGCAAATTTTTATACAATTTTAGTGCCTTGCTGTTACAAAAACTGTGTCAACCTATATTACGCCAGTAGTGGTTTTCAGTGAAAGACTGAGAAAATTGAAGCTGAAAATTCTTGGTTTTAATGACTCTTTTCCCCAAGCAATAGAAATGTATGTCTTCTATCAGATATTTTATGGGAGATAAAAGTCAGAACACCTCCACTGTATTAGCGTTTAGTGGAAAGCTCTGAGGGCAAGACTGTGATTTAAAACCACTACTTGGGTAAGCTGCTTACCTTCCTTGTACCTCAACTTCTTTGTCTCTAACAGGAGACGATAACAGTGCTTCCTTCCTCGGGCTGTTTGGAGGACTGAATGAGATGAGGTAGGAGAGCTCTCTTAACATCATGCCGCACGCATATTAAAACCCAATAACTGCTAGCTCTTATTATTCTTAAATGCTACGGACTAAAAGCGGCCATCACAGAGGATGAATGCATAAATAAAAACGTATATACATCTCACTGTTTGTGTTAAGGGGGCAACCTGGACCAACAGAAACAGCGCTGGGCAAGGTCTAGATGAATTCAGCTTCTCCACATCTTCTCACTTGCACCATTTGCAAGATGAGAGTTTATATGACAGAGGATTTTTATGATACTAATCCAGTCCCAATAGTTAATGATTCTTTTTTGGAGTATACCCATACTATTAAGTAGGAATATGTGGAGTCATAGATTAAAGGAAAGTGACTTTCAAGGGAAAAAAACAAAAACTTGCGAGAGCCTTTCTCCTGACAAATTCAATGAGCGACAAGAACTCAACAATAGATTTTCATATCATTGAAAAAGGGTTGTTATGGACTGAATGTTTGTTTTCTCCAAAACCCAGTTGTTGAAATCCCAACCACCACTGTAATCATATTAACAAGTGGGAGAGTTTGGAAGGTGACTAGGCCATGAGGGCGGAGCATTCATGAATGGGACTAGTCCTTCTATATACAAGAAGACACACCAGAGCTTGCTCCCTCTCTGCTCTCTGTCATGGGAGGATACAATGAGAAGATAGCCATTTGCAAACCAGGAAGCAAGTCCTAACCAGGCACTGGATCTGCTGGCACCTTGAGCTTGGACTCCCCAGCCTTTAGAGCTGTGAGAAATAAATGCTTGTTGCTTAAGCCACCCAGTCCATGGTATTTTGTTATAGCAGTTCAAACTGAGACAAAAGTGAATCCCCCCAACTTATTTTTTCTTCAGCCATTCATTTATGTAAAATTAATGAATACCTACGGTGTGCTCACAATTGTAGGAGGTACTAGAAATACAGAAATAATAATTAGCTCTCTGCATATTCAGTGGGGCAGGCATGTGATTGGAATCATTATAAAAAAAAAAAGGCTACATCTGATGTGATATGGTGATAGAAGCCAGCCAGACGTCTCTAGATGAGTGCTGAGGAAAGAGGCCCTCATCTGGAGACAGAGAACATTGTTTATAGACTGTGTATCTTTTATATATTGTCAATTTCTCAGATTTCTCTTCTGTAAAATAGGGATAACTTTAGTGGCCAACTTAAGGAATATTATGAGAACTCAATAATATAGCAAGTAAAGTGATTAGTGAGTTCTCAATGATTTTTTTTAATTCAAAAAGTTGATAATATATTTTAGTGGTTAGGAGCTTTGTTTCTGGAGTTGAACAGATCAGCTTTGAATATCAGCTTTGCTGTATCCAAACTGTACTTCCTCATGATATTCCTTAACCTTTAAATACATTCTCATTTACAAGGTGGGAATTATGGGCATTCTTCTTTGGTTTGCTGAGATAATAAAATTGTAAAATGCATGTAAAATACTTATTAAAGTGTTAGTCTATTTTTTAGGGCTTAATAAATGTTAGCTATTTTAACTAAAAGATTAAAGATATCAAAAAGATGCTCTCATTAGCAACATGCACACATATGTATCATATTACAGAACAACTTAGATCAGGTATCTTAGAGGTAGAGCCCAAGACAGAGATTCTTGTTCCAAGGATTTACTGAGGAAGTGCTCTCTGGGGAGCAAAAGGAGGGGGGAACCGGATAGGGCAGCGGAACAAACTGATCAAGAATGCAGTCACAGTTAAACACAGCTTCAGTCTGATCCCTTGGGAAAATGTTGAAGCACAAGTTGCATAATAGAGCTAATCCCACATATGGCAAGTGGACTAGCCCTTGTCCTGCTGTGTCAGTCTGGCATTGGTTGACTTCCTGAGAGAAGGGAGAGAGGAAATCAGCCCCCTAAGAAAGAAGCTCCTCATCAGCTGAGAGCAATTCTCTGGAGAAGGGGCGATGGTGAATTATTATTAGTCAACAATCCAATGACAGGGTGATGGGTACAGATGGGTGAAGAAAACTTCCGTGTGATACCAACAGCATGCACTGCACAACAGAAAGTGAAGATATATGTACAAGGTCTAGAGGTATTGCTGTTAATGAAAATGACTATTGAATAGTTTAGCTTTCTGGAAGTTAAGAGAAATAGAATTTTAAAGTTTTTCATGATTTATGAAAGTCATATTTTGGATGTCTTCTGTTGGGCCCTCTGGGGCCGTTTTGTACTGTTCTCTGCTTTGAGTTGTTATCTCCTGGAGGCTAAAATGTATGAGCCACACCAAATATTCTCTTGGGTTTTGACTTTTGTTTGGGTCAGGCCAGTGGGCTCACTGGAAGAAGAATGAGCAAGAAGGACTCCTTGATACGGTGTTTGTACATGTCTGTGTCCTTACTCTGAGGGTCACAGGACCTTCAAGGAGCCCACGCTCTCAGGGTTTGTTCACTCTCTTTTCTGGTCAATGTAGGGGAAAGACTGGTGAGAAAGCTTTGCTATGCTAGCTTCATGATAGAACACACATCCCGTCTATACCATGACAACAAGTTTCCTTATTAAACTTTTCAGACTATTCAAATTATATTTGCAATCTGTTTCCTAAGGTACCCTGAATAACATAGGTAGTATATCATTTCATTACTAAAAGGATTATTTTCCTTAAACTAAATTCTAGACACACTTTACTGCATGAATAAGCTCTTTAAAAACATCAAATATGGTAGTCTGACTATGTGAAGTGATTTTAATATGGCTGTTCCTCTGGAAACCATTTATAATATAATTTAATACTGAACTGAAATTCCTCAAAGCTATTACTATAGAAAATTAAAACAACCTACCCCAGGAAAATAGCACATTCATAGTAACCTTTTTACCTTATGCTTGTGTGCAAATAAGCATCCGCCTGAAGATTTTGGTCTTCACAGAAAATCAGAGCCAAATTCTAAGTCAATTCATTCTTCTTCAAAAGTACACAGAGTTATCAAACAATATCAAACACGCAGTTTTTAAAAATCCACAGAAATGCATTCAATACCTCTTCTTCCCAAATATTAAGCAACAGTGACAAAAATGAAAGATTTAAAAATGTGGAGAAATATACCATGCTCATGGATTGGAAGGCTTAATATTGCCAAAGTTAATCTAAAAATAGAATGCAATCATAGTTAAAATCCCAGGATTTTTTTGGTAGAAATAGATATTAAAATGCAAATAACCAAGGCAACCTTAAAGAAGGATAAAGTGGAGCAATCTTCTCTATTTAATATCAAAATAATTAAAGAGCTGCAATAGGAAAGAAAGCACAGTACTGATGTGAGGACAGACAGACTAAAAGATCAGGAGAGAGTTCAGAATTAGACCTGAATACTTGGATACTTGATTTGTGTCTAAGGAGGCTCTGTAGAATAGTGGCAAAAGCACAGTCTTTTTAATAAACAATGTTATGCTAATTCAATATCCGTATGATAAAATAAAGCTTAACCACTACATTGCACAATAAATGAAAATAAATTCCAGATAACAAGACAAAATGTGAAATGTAAAAAATGAATTATCTAAAAGATAACATTATATTTTAATTTAAATGTGGGCTTAACAAATATTTCTGAAAACATAAAATGTGCTGATGATAAGAGAAGAGATTGAAATTGGAGTACCTTAGATTAAGAATATTAAAAGACACCATTACTAGAGCAAAAGGGCAAGTGAAAGCGGGAGAGAAGATACAGCCAACAAAGAGCTGTTATCCAAAATACAGAGAGAAGTTCTAAGAATCAGTAAGGAAAAGAAAAATTCAATAGAAATATGGCAAAAGACTTGAAAAGTGACTCACAAAAAAGAATATCAAAATAGCTAAATACATACGACAAGTTACCCAGTATCTTAAGGCATCAGGGAAGCGGAAGGGAAAAATGTAATTTGGACAGGTACGGGGTGGTATGCCATCAGAATGGTAAAAAGAGAAACAAAACAGAAAACCAAGTAGGGGTGAAAATATGGAGCAACCAGAAGTGCTATAAATTGCCGGGAGAGTGGAGTATATGTTGTTACAGCCACTTTGGAAAGCTGTTTGCCAAGATTTACTCAGGTTGCTCATAAACATACTTCATAATTCTGCAATTTGACTCTTGCCTTTTGTACCTCTGGAAAAAATGCATACATTTGTACCAGATGAAAAGTTCAGTAATATTCGCCACAGCATTATTGATAATGGTCCAAAACTGAAAACGGAATTTTTATCAACAATGAAATACTTAAGTAAGTATATACGTACATCATGTATATACTCATATATATACACACATGTATACTCATGTATACTTTCTAGAAAATCTAGTCAGTTTGACACACACATATATATGACTACACACACAGTAATACTATGCCACAATCAAAATAAAAAAGTAACATACACAAAGAAGGTAAGTAAGGAAAAGCAGATAAATCATGTTAAAATGGTTTTATCCATTTGCATATACTTCAAACTGGCAAAAACTTGTCAATGGTATTATGAGTCTTGAAAGTGCTTAACTTTAGGGAGAGGGAAAAGGTTAATAAATGGGAGGGTATCCAGATGGAGGGTGGGTGATTTTAGGCTGATTGGTAATGTCATATTTCTTGTGTCTGTTGTGGTTACACAAGTGTGTTTACTTTGCAATAATTCATTAAACTGTATACTTATGACTTCTTCATTTTCTATATGTATGCTATGCTTTGATAGCTTTTTAAAAAATTATACACATTCAAACAAAGGACTAAAGTGATCATCACATTGCGATAGTCAATTTTAACACTTTTGTAGTGGCAACTTAGACAAGGACTTTCTAGAAAATCTAGTCAGTTTGACAATGTTCCCTCTTAGTAACGTGTATATGTTAATGTACAGTCCATATATTATTTATGTGTTATCCAATATATTCTCTACATCGCTTTAATGTGTCTATTCATAGATAAAAGAGAAAAAGAAAGAAATGGATATTTTGGAGTATGTGCACTATGTAAGAAACAATGCTAGTGTTTTACATGCATTTTTTAAATCATCAGAGTACCATGTTAGTTACTATTGTTCACATTTTTCAGATTAAGAAGTTGATACTCATAAATGCTAAGTAACCTGTATAAGCTCATATATCCAAAGGATACAGTTCCAAGAAAGTAGCTAGTGCAAGAACATAGTCAGTCTGATTTCATATCAAATTGTTTAGCTTCATTGACTGTAGACCCTGGACATGAAGCAGTTTGACACGGGAAAGATCTGAGCTTCACTGTGTGGCTTTAGTGTCAAAAGACCTGCCTTTATGCCATAATTCCATCATTTGCTACCTGTGAACACTGGAGCATGATCCTTAAATATTCTGAGACTTGGTTTTCTGATTCCTAAACAGAAAACTGGAGATGTTGGTGGCGTCCCTGCTAAATCCGCTTTACCATTCAAAGCACATGTTCCTCATCAACTATGAGTGTTGGCTGAAAATGGGCCTCTTCTCCAGAGACTTGGCCCCAGAGGATTGTCAAACAGGGAACTTCCATCTGCCCCAGAGATTTGGACTGATGCAGGTACAAAAAGCCATCTCCCTATATCAAGAGGGGCCTCGTTGTGTGGTTCCGTTCTTGCTCAGAGTATTTCAGCAGGATAGACTGAAGCTAATGCCAGTTAAGACTTCTCTCATGCTTCGTTTTTATTTCCTGTCCTGCTTCCCTTAATCTTCTTTCTCTTGAGGGCACTTTTGCAGCGAATCATTTGAAAAGAATCTCTCAGGCTTTGCTCTTAGATAATCTCAGACAAAAAATGCCCACTTGAATAGTATGAAAAAATAAATACTAGGAGATATTTTATTAACTGTACTATTAAATTTTGATATAAAAATTATGCAGAATTATAAAACCAGTAAAAAAAAGCTTCGTTTTCTTCCTTTCCCCCTCAATATCAAGAACTACCACTTTTCAGGTACATAGTATACCTGGTTTTCTCTCACATGTCAAAACAAGAAATTAGTGAATTCTTTTACACCTTGGTCACTCAGCTTATCAAAGTGTTGTGGTCTTAAGGTCACGAGGTGTTCAAGAAATGTGTTTTGTCAGCTTGACTTGGTCATAGTGATTTAGTCTGGATGAATCCTTTTTGGTAATCTAGAGGTATTTGATATTTTTGCTTGAGCATCTTTTAAAATAATTTCTAAACATTATATTTTTTAGTTTTAATCTAAAATTGTATATTAAAGGTTTAATAGCTATCCATGATTGTAAGTTCTAGCAAATTATATACTGTATTTGTTTGTTAAATGTTTTCTATTAAAACATTAGAGTGCAAATTTAACTTGTTTAATTTAGAGGAGAAATATTGGCCAAAGAATTTAATTGGCAAAACCAGTTCTTAATTGTGAAACCAATAACTTAAATTAGGCTTTCTGTGAGGAAAAAAAACTCCTGAAACCTGGTTTTGTTTTTCCTTTTCTTAAAAAAATGTTTATGTTTGTTTATTTTTGAGAGAAACAGAGAGACAGAGTTTGAGCAGAGGAGGAACAGAGAGAGAGGGAGACACAGAATCTGAAGCAGGCTCCCAGCTTCAAGCTGTCAGCACGGAGCCTGATGTGGGGCTCAAACTCAAGAACCTTGAGATCATGACCTGAGCTGAAGTCGGATGCTTAACTGACTGAACCACCCAGGCGTCCCACGATTTTGGTTTTCAATCATGATAAACATGTAAATATGCATGCCCACCACATCTCACTTCTGAATTCTAAAGTATATAATAATACATGTTTTTCAAAGGATAAAATGACAGGAGCCTACCCATGAGTCTTTCACCTAGGTAAAAAAGAATATTTCCCTCCAATGTTTTCACGATGCCTTTCTAGCATCTGTGATGCTCTCTCAGCTTTGTTTCTCAAATTGTTTCTTTGGCACCCAAAAGGTTTCACACCTTGGGATAATCACCATATTGATTTTCAGGTAAATGAGAGAGACAAGAGAGTTATGGGAAAGGAGAAGGGGCAGAACATTGGAGATTGCCTGACACATCAGTTTTTAAAAAAAGGAAGTATGAACTTTGAGGATCTGGAAAGTGGTTCTCTAAGAGGCATTCTGGGGCACCTGGGTGGCTCAGTCAGTTAAGCATCTAATTCTTGATTTCGGCTCAAGTCAAAATCGCACGGTTTGTGGTATCAAGCCCCAGGTTGGGGGCTTGTTGACAAAGCAGACAGAAAGTCTTTTTCTCCCTCTCTCTCTACCCAACCCTGTCTCTCTCCCTCTCTCTCCCTCTGTGTGTGTGTGTGTGTGTGTGTGTGTGTGTGTGTGTCTCAAAATAAATAAATAAACTAAAGAAAAAATTCCTACTTGGTAACTTCTGGAAAGGCTTCTCGTGCGTATCTCTAGGGTGGTACATTTTGCCACCTTAGTCTCTGGTCCAACTCGCACTGGGCCAGATGCCTGGAGGTAGGTAACACCCTCAGGATTACTCCTACGCAGTGTCCATATCTCAGAAAATTTGTTACTTTTCATTTCCTCTTGTTATTTATTATCCTTTGATTAGGTATAACTAAACTTCAACCCAACCCCGATAGCACAAAATGGGAATGAATGGGAAGAATACACTGGGGTTTCATGGGCCCCAAGAACCATCATGCGGCGGAGCCGGAGCCTCAGGAACATGGTGGAGGCAGGGACTGGAATATACTAGCAGTTTCTCTACAGTTTTTCAGCTCTGCTCATCTCTGCATGCCTGATTTGTATTTCTTTCTCTCTTTCCGCAGAAACCCTTTCTCTTTCTTGATCTATCAGATAGAGTAATATAGCTGCTGAAAATTAATGCCTTTCTACAAATATGACTTATCTTTCAGAAAAAAGACTGAACCCAAAATTCTCCAAATAAATGAATCTGATGGGGAAAGATGGCATCATGTGCTCAGTGTTTATCCATAGAACCATGGCCTCATAGTTCCCACTTAAGAACTTCATACAAAAGAAGAGACATTATTGGGGATTGGAAATGGAGCAAGAGTGAGACCATCTGCCCATGAAATCATATCACACTTATTCCAAAGATGGTAAGTCTATTGTGGAGGTGGGAAAAGGAGACCAATTTGAAACGATATAAGAAGAGGTAGAATTTCTTTTCTAACTGCATACTTTCAAAGAAGTGATTTGGTTGTTTTCCTAGTACCATCTTTCTATCCACGTGGTTTACAATCCTGATCAGCACATTCTCTGTGTCCACCAAGACCCTCTCCAAACTTTTCCATTTCCATGTACAACAGCTCCCTGCCTGCTTTCACCAGCATCTCTGTTCCAGCACTGTCCTCAGACGCCCCCAGCCCTTCCCTGAATGTGACGAGCTCTGTAAGTAAGTACCTAGGAATTCCCATCTCCACTGCTGACTGTGTGGGTACAGACACTCTGCTCCATAGTCCCTCATGGGACCAGCTTGGAGATGTGACTCATAAGTTTTTAGAGGTCGCCTGCAGGATTTAGCCAAAGTTACCATCCCTTGGTCTTTGTTTGACATCTTACCCTTGCCTCTTTTCCTTCCTTTGCCTGTCATTTACCCTACTTTCTTTTATTTTTTGCTTTTCTTTTCTTGTTTCTCTCTTTAATAAATCACTTTTATGTTAATCTGCATCTCAGGGTCTACATCTGGGTACCCCAACCCTAGGTAACTGATAGTCAATTAGAATTACCCAGGAGAAGCACCTGGGTAATTCGGTCTGTTGGACGTCTGGCTTCAGCTCCAGTCATGATCTTCCGTTTGTGAGTGCAAGCCCAGCTGTGCTGACAGCTCAGAGCCTGGAGCCTGCTTCCGATTCTGTGTCTCCCTTTCACTCTGCTCCTCGCTTGGTTGTGCTCTGTGTCTCTGTCTCTGTCTCTCTCTCTCTGTTTTTCTGTCTCTGTCTCTGTCTCTGTCTCTGTCTCTCTCTCTCTCAAAAATAAACAAACATTAAAAAAAAAAAAAGAATTACCTGGGAATTTGGTATATTTGGGAGAATAGAAATTTTTCATCCAGGTCATGAGTAAGAAAAGCAAAGTGAATTTTTACCCTAGAAAATTAAACCAGAAATTTTATCATTTAGTCAGTATGCAATGTGTTCCTATGTGATGTCTTGTATATGTGTGTGTGCACATGTGTACATGTATATATAAGAAAGAGAGATAGCCAGAGAGACAGAGAAATATAGATACATTAACATTTATGATGTTTAGAATAACTGTTGACCTTGAATCAGAAAAAAAAATACAGGTTATAAGTATCATTTGGGGTTTGAAAAAGAAGCCAAAATTATATATGTGTGTGTGTGTGTGTGTGTGTGTGTGTGTGTGTGTATATATATATATAATTATATACACATATATCACTTAACTTTTTATGTGTCTATAAAGAGACTTAAGGAACTGACTTGCACACTCATAGGCTGGTGAGTCTGGAATCCACAGGGCAGACTGGTTGGCTAGGAACTCAGACAAGAACCAGTGCTGAAGTCTTAAGTAGAATTTCTTCTTCTCCAGTAAACCTCAGCGTTCAAATGATGGGATGTGGCCCGCCAACATCATCAAAGATACTCTCCTTACTTAAAGTCAGTTGACTGTAAATGTTAACCCATCAATAACCTTCAAGGCAACATGGAACTAGGGTTTGGTTAAATAACTTGGTATTATTGCCTAGTCAGGTTGACCCAAAAAACTATCCATCACACTGTAGAACTAGCAAAGCAAGAAAAAAAATTTTTTTTTTTGCTAAGTCAGAACAGTATTGAGACACAGCATTCACAGAAGAGGGTTAGCATTTATGCTGTATAATAAATTTGCATATTACTAAACTGGCTGTATTAACTTCTTATAAAAGGCAGTGACTCATAGAAAACCTCTATATATCTTAAATATCTATATATAGGTATGTTTCCAGGTAATCTGTTCACATCTTTGAAAATTAGGAAAGAACTTAGTGTTACGAGGTGTGACTAATACATGTTAAGAAGGCATTTTTTTCAAGTCCAGTCTGTATAATATTAGTAAGTGTCCATTCTGGCCCAATGCTGCCCATCTACAGAGGGGGAAACTGAGGCTTGGCCTGAGGGACAGCGTGCGAGATTACGAGAAGTGGTTGTGAGGCCAGGAACCTGCTGTGGGACACCTGCCCAGGGTAGATGCAGTGACATAAAAGCTGGTCCAAGTGGAGTGAATCCCATTCAGTCCAGTAGTAGGCCATGAAACAGGGACAGAAGGAGAAGTTTGATACAAGAAGCAGACCAGGACCCGTCATCATTCAGGAGTCCCTTGGTGCGTTGGAAAGAAATTAGACACATGCCTGAGTCACTGGGTGTCAAACAGTAGCCTGGAGGGCCCACAGGGTTAGATGGGTTATTTAGAAATGCTGATTGCTATTACCACTCTTTATAAATATTTGATCTCTCTCTAATTTTGGATAGTGGGAGGATCACATTCTTCTGTCCCTCTTGAAATTAGATGTGACCAAATGAGAAGGTCAGGCCAATGAAATGGAAAAATAGTCATTTGGGAGTGTCACTTCAGGGAAAAGCAGGTGGGTGCTGGAGCCCTGCTCTCCCCCCCTGCTGGGTGACTGTGAAAGCACTTGGTGAGAAGGTGTCCTCTGATCCTCTGACTAGAGCAGGCTGGAATGCTGAGTCAGCATGGGGACGATGGCCGCCCTGAGGGGTGGCTCAGACCTGCCCAAGTCCTCAGACTTTGTTAAGCTGCTGAGATTTTTCCATTTTTACTGAAGCATACCCTGTAACCTGCCCAATGGTGACATGAAAACAGGCATAGAGAATATTCAATTAAATAGTTCCCAAACTTACCAAGTCTCCCCAATCAGAATCTCCTCTCTCTCTCTACTTACTGCTTGGCTCTTTTTATTTTTGGCATTGGAGTGCTACAGAGACAACTGAGATGGGCAAGGATGGGAGTCTAGTATAGTCAGTTTTTGAATGAAGAAAAGGATTTCTATAAGCACCAGAATCAGAAAGTGTCAACTTTGGAAAACTTATAGAGGGCATGAAGTAATAATATTAGCTGCTCTTTATATCTTCTGTGTGATTTAGTAATGGGCCTTTGGGTTGTAAGGAACATAACTCTCAAACCAGCTCTAGAAAATAGGGTTTATTTGTAAGGACATTGAGGGGACTGAAAAATCCAGAAGAAAATGGAAGAACCAGGAGTTAGGAAGGACAAAAGAAAAAAACAGATGAGGATATTCTCTCTCTCATCCTCTTCCTCCCCTCTGCACTGCTCTCTCCTCCCTTCACCCTTAGGGAATCTGACCTGTGGCCCTTCTGGCCCTACTGGTTTCATCTGTTTATTCAAATGACATGAGTCATTTCCTAGTGGGCAGCTCAGTCCCATCCTGCAAGATCTTTCCTTCAAATAACCACCACCAGTGTTCCTCTGAATATTTTTTATAAATGTCTTAAGTTTATTTATTTATTTTGAAAAAAAGTTTATTTATTTTGAGAGAGAGAGAGAGAACAGCATGAACAGGGGAGAGGCAAAAAGAGAAGGAGAGAGAGAACCCCAAGCAGGTTCTGTGCTGTCATACATGGAGTTGGACCTGGGGCTCCATCTCACGAACCAGGATATCATGACCTGGGCTCCAATCAAGAGTTGAATGCTTAAGTGACTGAGCCACCCAGGTGACCCCCTCTGAATTTCTAAGTCAAGCTCTTCCCAAGGGACATCTAATTAGCCTAGCTCCCATTTGCAGATTAGGTCAGGGAAGTTAAAGATCACTGGTCCTTAGGTATCCTCTAGTTAGATGTTCAACCACCTGGTCCAATCTTCTGTGATGGCAGCAGGGGAACCTGTGACCTGATGATCAGCAGGTGGTAGGCTTGGGGTATGTTCTAAGATGGGTATGAGTGGGGTAAGTACCCCAAAGCACACCTAGCATGATTTCCCTGACTGTCTAGATTACTTAGACCTGGGCATCAGAGACAGTCTGAAAGAGAGAGAGGAAAAAAAAAGTTCTTTTGAGGGACTGACTGTTTCTAAACAACCATAACTGACACCCTGCTCATTTCGTCCCTGAAAATAAATAGCTAATGTCTGGCTGGACTTATCACCAGGGAATAGCTTAGATGTTGCAAACAATAGAACTCCTTGTGTATTTGGAGAAAGAGGAGCTGTGAGTAATACTGTGCCCTCCTCTGGACTTACACACATAATCATTCTTACAGTGGGAACTTGTGAGAGACACACCTCATGTTAAAACTAAACTCCTGAATTCCAATTCCACTTCTCATCCTCAAGGCCTGGGTCCCCGCTTTTTACTCTATGAAAGTTGATTTTGTAGCTCAAAAAAATCTAAACACGAACTTTCATTTTTTTTCCTACAAATGCTTTGAAAATACGCTTATCTCTTTTTCTCCCCCATTTTATTGAGATATAATTGGCACAGAGCATTGTATGAATTTAAGGTGAACAACACGATTTGATATATGTATCTATTGCAAAATGATTACCATGACAAGATTAATTAACATCCATCATCTCACAAAGTTCCAGTGTTTTCTTTGTGAGTAGACTTTTAAGATACCCTTTCTTAGTATTTAAAATATTCAACACAGTATGGTTAACTGTAGTCATGTGCTGTACATTACATCCCCAGCACTTATTTATCTGACAGTTGAAAGTTCGTACCTTTTGACCGCCCTCACCTAATTCCCGCCCCTCCTCACTGAAATGCTTATTTCAACTATTGAGAAAATCAGAAAAACTAAGCTAGGGTAGCATTGTAAGTGAATATCCATTCTTTCAACAAAGATTTATTAAGCTTGGTATGTCCTAGGCATGACAGGCACTGGAGATTCAAATGGGAGTAAGACAAAGTCCCCACTCTCAAGAATCATATCATCTACTTACAGAAAGACAAATCACACACATAGCACACCCATACATGTAGTGTCAAGTTATTACAAACTGGAAAAAGGAGCTAAATCAGTGTGGAGAGACAGAGAATGATGAGGTACAATTTTAAATAAGTATAAACACTGCCTTGCAACAAAACCCAGCAAACTCCCTTTTTCCCAAAACCAATAGCCAGTTCTCAGTTGTCATTTTACTAAACCCATTGGCATTGTTGACACAATTCCTTCCATTTGTTTGACCTCAGGGACACCACCTTCCTCCCCTAGAAGGGTTTCCTTTCCATTGGCTGGCTTTGAGGGTCTTCCTCTTCACCCTATCCCCCTAACTGAAATAAAGTACAAGTAAGATGACATGACTTCAGATTCTTACATCACCAGCCTGGCTCTCTCCTCTTGGCATCTGACTCAAGTAAATACCCAAGTATCCACATGTCTTTCCCACTTCCACGTATAATATGCATCTCAAAGTTAATAAGACCTCATTTTAGGTCTTCTCCACAAAATAAGCTCTCCATTCCCAATGTTCCTTTTTACAGTAAATGGTAACTCCCATCTCCCATTTGCTCAGACCTAAACCTGACCTTAGAATTCTTGGCTCTTTTTTATTTCCTCATATCCTCTATCCAGTCCAACAGCAAATCTGCTAATCTGTTGAAATCTACTTTGCAAATATATTTGGAATTGGATAATTCTCACCACTTACTTCCGAACTGTAATTAAACCACTTTATTTCTAGCTTAGATTAGGACAACAGTGCCTTATGTGGCATCCACATTTCCACCCCTGCTCCCTACTTACCACTACATCCAGAGTTAGTTCTTATAAAACCCTGACAATTCAAGCTTAATCATATCATTTATCATTTTACTAACAAATACTTTTTTTTCATTTCACCAGAATGACATTCAGAATCTGTTCTATGGTCTACGTGCTCCTACATAATCTGACCCTGCATCATCTTTCTGACCGCATCTTGTACTGCTCTCACTAGTTTATGGTGGTCCAGCTATGCTGGCCTCCTTTGACGTTTCTTTATTATTTATTTATTTATTATTATTTTAATGTTTTATTTATTTTTGATACAGAGAGAGACAGAGCATGAGAGGGGGAGGGGCAGAGAGAGAGGGAGACACAGAATCTGAAGCAGGCTCCAGGCTCTGAGCTAGCTGTCAGCACAGAGCCTGACGCGGGGCTTGAACCCACGAACGTGAGATCTGACCTGAGCCGAAGCCGGCGCTCAACTGACTGAGCCACCCAGGCACCCCTTGACGTTTCTTTAAAAACGTCAGACTCTTACTTACTTCAGGGTCTTTGCACATGCTATTACTTTGCCTGGAACACCCTTTCTCCAGAGAGCTGCATAAAAATTGCCATCAATTCATTTGAATCTCTGTTGAAATATAACCTTCTCAGAGAGGTCTCCCCAACAATCTGCCTACAGAAGTGAGTGTCACTCCTTCGCCTATCACTTCTCCCAGTGCCCTTACCACTGTACGCTGTTTTTACGTTTATCACCTAGTCCACCTCACATGTTTTGTGTGCCTGATTGCTTTTAATTGTTTCTTTTTATCATCTGCCTCTCTTCATTAGGATGTAAGGGGCAGACTTTTTTCATATTATATTTCCAATGCTTGATGTGCGTAACTATTCAGTAAAGGCCTATTGAATATATGTTTTCCAATAATCTTAAATACTAACAGAATAAAACCTGACTACAAAAAATGGAAAGATGACTAGTCTAAGTTCAAGATTTTTTTTTGTAGTAGAATGTTTACTTGCAACTTCATGAATTTTCAATCAATGATGGGCAAAATTTACTTGCAGTGAAGTTAAATTTCTGCTACTGTTGATGAGTGAATCTCGTTTTTAATTACTATATTTATTTTCTATATGCAAATGTGCTTTTAAAGGGCTTGACGAACTTTCTTCTAAATTTATTTATCAAGTCTCCTACAATTTGATATGGTAGTACCTTTAATTTGATTACTAAACCTTTTGTTACTATTGTTGATGTTCTCAAAGCACTTGAAATATAAACTTCAGCTCATTTCAGGTCAAAAATTCTGAAATTCTGAGTTTAGAAAAGACAGTATGTAAAGTTGTATGGCATGAATATTTCTTGGATTTTCAATATATCAGCACACATATATCTATTTTCAACATAAACATTTATGACTCGGCACCATTAACCTGTTCATAATTTTAAAATGGATACTAAAATTAGAATTCCAGTATCTAGGAGAAAGGGCTAATAAGACTTCTTTCCAGGAAATATGGCTATATGTAGATAGATAGAAATACACATATACACACACACATGTATTAGTAATATTGAAATAACCTCAAAAGCAGATGCTGTGGTATTAAGCCTAGAGCTTCATGTACTAGATGCCAATACATTTTTAAATTTCACTCAGTAATTTTTGTTGAGCACCTACTCTGTGTCCAGAACTGAGATATGAGATGAAGACACAAATATAAATCTAACAAATATGAACATATATGTATTAAATCTACATCAATATGATCACCTGAAGTCTTGCCACATTTTATGTAAAATTTATCTTCTGCATATTAAACTTGGCATACAATTCCATAAGTTGTAGTTGGGTCCCTAAAAGAAAAAAAATTATTCCTGAATACATTTGGTATAAAAAAAATTTTATGTTCTTAGAGAAATAACTTTTCTAAAATGAGTAAAATTGCCTTCTGAAAAATATAGGGCTCAACAAAATTTCAAGAGCAATCCAAAAGATAAATGGTAAAAAGCCCTTCTAGTTTAAACCTCAAATAAAATCCACGGTGAATAATATATTTTGTATAGCTTCTGTAGTGAAGAGGGTAGAGGTTTGCACATTAGAAGTGAATGTCAGAGGAATTAGCTTTACGATAATAAATCAAATTCTCATACACATTCATGGCCCCACCAGGACCGCTTGTCTTCTCTGCAACTTCTCCAGCAATATGTTCCACCAGTACAGGTGAGGCTAGGTCAGACATAACTGCTGTGGACCATCAACTACTCAGAACAAAGTGCATGCCTCAGAAGAGTCAAAACCGGAAGTTATTATGCAACCCTTAAAGTCAAAATGATAGTACATTCATCCAAGAACCAAAGGAAAGTCCAAATTTTCAAAAGCAAGTTATTCGCTGGATGCCTGGGTGGCTCAATCAGTTAAGCGGCTGACTTTGGCTCAGGTCATGATCTTGTGATTCATGGGTTGGAGCCCCCGTGGGTCTCTGTGCTGACAACTTGGAGCCTGGAACCTGCTTCAGATTCTGTGTCTCCCTCTCTCTCTCTGCCCCTCCCTGCTCACACATACACACACACACACACACACACACACACACACACACACACTCTCTCTCTCTCTCTCTCTTTCTCTCTCTCTCTCAAAATTAAACATTAAAAAAAGTAGGTTATTCTCAAAAACAGGATATAAAATACAATATCTTAATTACTTATCTTCAGAACAAAAATGCCTCTAAATCTAGCAGAACGCTTAATACCAAACTAAAATATTGTTCATTTACTATGATTTGGACCAATGGAGGTAAGCTGTGACATGGGGCACTTGAATGCATAGATTACTCCAAATCTTCAATATTTTTTCCTACACATACTTACCTTCATAATTAATTTGGGTGAAGTGACTAGTAAAATTTGTTTGAGTTCTCCAATAGTGAGAGGAAATAGCACCTTACACCTAAGTGTTTAAAAATCTGAGTAAAATTCTTATAAGAATCTGAGATTCTTAAATGAAGGGACTAAATCCTGGAATTCTTACACATTTTCAAATGACTTTTTAATATATTTATTTTTATTTTTGAGAAAGGGGGACAGAGAAAGGAAAGAGAGACAGAGAGAGAGACAGAGAGAGAGAAAGAGAATAAGTCGGGGAGGGGCAGAGAGAGTGGGAGACAGAATCTGAAGCAGGCTCCAGGTTCTGAGCTATCAGCACAGAGCCCAATGTGGGACTTGAACTTAGGAACTTCGAGATCATGACTTGAGCCGAAGTCAGCCACTTAACCGTCTGAGCTACCCAGGAGTCTCTATACATTTTTGAATTATCTCGCACAGTACCTTGTACACAACAGGTGTTTAAAACAACTGGCAAATGAATAATCCATTCACAAAAAAATAAAATTTTGATGTTCATGTATTCAAAAAAATAAGGTCAGTTTTGGTATCCTAGTAGTGCTGTTATATAGCAGATACACACTAAGTCTGGATTTTACTTTTCAAACTAACATAATTAATAACTTCTGTGTATTAATTTGGTTATACTAGTTATCCTAACAAACATATCCTTAAATTTCAATAGAGCAACACAATAAAAATTTATTTCTTCTTTATGCAAAGTCTAAAACAGATTTTCCTTGTAGTTGGGCAGCTTTCCTCTATGTGGTAATTTAGCACTTTCCATTTAGGGTTATACCTCTGCCACCCCCAAGCCTCTGCATTCAGCTAAAGGATGGGAACTCATAGGCTCTGAAGAATGCTTAACTGCCTTGGCCTGAAACAGATGAAACACTTCAGCCCACAATCCCTTGGCCAGAACTAGTCATATGCACCCATCTACATGCAAGCAGATGCAGACCAGAGAATGGAATCCCTACCTGGGCAGATACTTCCCAGAGAGTATCCTACGGAAGGAGAAATACACGTTTCTAGCAGAGTGCAAGCTGCTCTCTGCCATGATGTTTCCCCCCACTCCCCACACTTTTTTTCTCTGTTCTCTTCAGAAACAAAGGACATTGGCAAAATAACTTTAGGAAAAAGAATTCGGTAACTTCTTGAAAATGTAAATTCCAAGTGTAAGGTAATTTTATGGAAGTGGTAACATAATCAAGGACTACTTGAAGAGTCTAATAAGAAAAATGTGGCAGCAGATTGTAGGACATCTGAAAAATATCTGAATACAAAGGATGATTTTGGCAGGGCTCCTGGGTGGCTCAGTCAGTTAAGGGTCCCCCTTTTGATTTAGGCTCAAGTCATGTTCTCACGGGTTCTTGTGACTGAGCCCAGCATCAGGCTCTGTGCTGACAGTGTGGAGTCTTCTTAGGACTCTCTCTCTTTTCCCCTCACTCCTACCAAATAAATAAATAAACATTAAAAAAAGATGTTTTGGTTATACCAGTATGCCAGATTTGCAGACACAACTAGTCCCTAATTTCTGGTGTCTAGTTTTCCTTCAAATAGGGTCCAAATGTGTCTAAGAAGATGTGTTTGTGTTGCAGCAGTATGGGACCATACACATGCATTAAAGGTGTCTGGTGATAGTAAGATGTGTTGTAAAGTGATTATGATTCATAACTTTTTTTTCCCACACATACCTCAGCTAGGAGGTGTCCCGAACTTGTAGCGGACTGAAGGGTGTGCCTCAAAGGTGTGCCTTTATTTCCTGTCTGTATCATAAACCTTTTCTCTTGATGCTGACATTTTAAACCTTCTGATCTTGGTTCAAAGGTTTCTTTTCTTAAACCTGCAATGCGTGTCCAAAGAGCAGTGGGAATGCATGTCTATTTGCAACATGTGGGGAAAAACATTGCAGCCTCGGAAGTGAGCATCCTTGATCGTGATTTCCTGGCCTTTCCTCAGGCAGGCCCTATTCTTCACCCATAGGTCTTGGCATCCCTGCCTCACTCTGTGCCATCTGGCCAGGGACCAACTTCCCAAATCTGCCTTAGCAACTAGCTTTGCCAGTGCTCAGAAGACTGTTTTCAGCAGCCACTTCCTGAGGCGATACAGTGGCCTCTCAGAGCTCACATTTTTATGATGAGGGCAAGGACCATTTTCCAATAATTGCTTCCCCCCTCCCATATACACACACACCCCACACACGAATTGCCTACCACAGTGTCTGCCATATAAAAGGAGCATAATACATATTTATTGAATGTACTGTCTGCCTAATTACCACACACTATCCTGGGGTTGTGAATTGGCAGCAGAATCTTAGAGCTAGTGTCAGGCTCCCTGAGTATGTGGGACACACCCTGCCTGGTCTCTTTTTGCTAGAAGGCCTCCAACGGAGGCTCCCCTGCCTTATTATAGGGTGAGTTCCTATTCCTTGCAGGCTACACGCTCAAGGCGTCTTCTGGCCCCATCAGTCAAGTTCTCAAACCTCCTTTCAGGTTTGAACGGTAATCTAATTCCTGCTCCCTAAACACTTTTGGCTCCATCTCCTAGCTCCCTAAATCTTTTATTAGGCCTGTTACTGGGTTTGTGGTCCAATCCAAGAAATAGGAAAAAGAAATCTGATCTTGAAGGAATTTAGAAATGAAACAGGAAGAATGGAGGTTGAGAAATTTATACAGCTTTCTTCGTTATTCTCAAAGAAGTATGCTCCAGTCTTGCCCAGTTGGTCAGAGACAGGGGTTGTGAGCAGAGGTGACCTTCTGGCAGGGGGGTGCGGCAGGCAGGTCAGAAAGGAATGCCGGGCCATTGTCACTCTCTGTCCTCCTGCACCTAGCATTCCCTTCTTTACTCTCCTTCCAACCAAAGGGACCAGAGTGGGGATCCGCCTTGGGCTTCAGGGCCCTGCACACACCTAGAGCACCAAGTGGACGTGGGATGATTAGAGACGTGGTGCCACCAGTCCCGACTAGTGTTTGCGTGCTGTGTGAACAGAGAAAAGGCGACCCTCCCCGGTGTCTCCTGCCCCTCATTTCTCCCTAAAGATTGGTAGAGCGGCCCCGGCTGACTCAGAGTTGCACGGGGTCGGCTTTGACTCCCGTCCCCAATCTCCTTGGCTAGCCCGCCCCGCACACTCCACCATCTCCTCGGCCCGCGACGCTCAGAAGCGGCCCCCTCCTCAGAAGGTGGGGATGCTTGGGGGGGGGGGGCATTAACAACCAGCACATCGCCCACCAAAAAGCCCCAATAGCAAAAACCACCGTACACCCATCACAGGAGAAGCCCATCAACCCAAGGTAAGTTGTTTATTCGTCGCCGTTTTGGCGATTCTCCCTGGACAGCTGCTGCAGCGACGGCGACAGCAGCTGTGCCGTGGGCCCCGGAGCTCCCCGACCTCTTCCTTCCTCCGCCCTCTTGGTGCTTCTCACCCTCACCTCCTTCTCACCTCTCCCTGCCTCCCCTCTTCTTGCTCTCTCTCGGGCCACGCACACACCGGGAGACAACCTCCTCACTTGGCTACTCACACTGTGTCTTAATCCCGCCGACTAGGCACAGTTGCCAAAGCGGCGTGGGGGAGTGTGCGGGGTCCAGGGACAGAAGCCAACTGGGGCTGAGGGTGGCAGGGTAGAGGCCCGCTTCTCCCAGTCGCGACCCCCCGCCCATTCTCCTTCCCTAGTCTCGGCCTGCCAGCAGCAGTGACACCTGAGCGGTGACTGGGCGGCGGAGCCGGCAGGCCCACAGGACTGGCAGCTGGGAGAAAACAGAGAGGGGGGCGGGGACGGCGAGGAGGAGCGGGAGGAGGGCCGAGCGCGGAGGGCGCGACCAAGCGGAAACTGACGCGCGCACCAGCCAATGGGTGCTCGCAGCCTCGACGTCGGGGCGGGGAGTGAAGGACTGGCTCCGCTGGGAGGTGGAGGCTGCCGGGGCGCTGGAGGCGGGGGCCGGGAGGAGGAAGGGGAGGAGGCGGAGGCGGGCGCGGTGGTGGCGGCTGCGGCGGCGGCGGCGGCGGCGGAGGAGGAGGGTAGGTTGCGCCCGGGACTGTGTCTGCCGATCTCCGCGGCTGTGCCTGTGTGAGTGAAGGAGCGGCGCGGGGAGGCAGAGAGCGAGCGCGGACGAGCGCAGCGGCGGGACGTCTCCGGCGGCCGCGGGTCAGCGGCGGCACTCGGTGTGGGGAAGCGGCGGCGGCGGCGGCAGCAGCAGCAGCGGCAGCGGCAGCGGCAGCAGCAGCAGCAGCAGCGGCGGCCGCCTCTCCGCCGCCAGAGACGCCGAGGCACGGCTGGTGGCACTGACATCGGCGGCCCTGCCTCTTCTCTCTCGCCCCCGGCCCTCCCCATGTGATCGGTCTTAATCCCGGCAGAGTGCGCGCGTGGGGCTCCATTCCGCGGTGCCCGGTCTCCTTGCCAGGGTGGGTGCTCCTGTGTGCGCTTCTCCTCCCCATCCCCCTTCCCCCAAGAATAAAAGAAGAACCAAGAGGCGTGCTTAGAAAATAAATAAATAACCACCATACACACGCAGCCCGGAGCGGAGTCAGCGGGGCTGGCGGAGGCAGAGGAGGAGTGAAGGCGGCGGCGGCGGCGGCGGCGGAGGAGGAGGTGGAGGAGGAGGAGGGACGCGCGAGAAGGCAGTAACTTTAAAGCCAGCTCAGAAGCCCAGACCTCCAGCCGAGCGGTTTGCAGCGCGGCGGCGGCGGCGGCGTTCAGTGTCTGGCCCGCCGGTCCGGTCGGGGTGTGCAGTAGGACGGACGAGCAGCGCGTCGCTGTCCCCCGGCGGCTGGAGATGTCCGAGCCCAAGGCAATTGATCCCAAGTTGTCGACGACCGACAGGGTGGTGAAAGGTAAGCCCCGCGCCGCGGTGGCCCGGGTGCACCGTGTGCCGCAGGAACCCTCACGGCTCGCCTCCCCTCCCCCCGCCCCCGGTTCTCTCCTTGCTCCAGCCACGGACCTTCTAGGATATTGTGCAACCCTCGAACCCCCCTCCTTTGCGCGCCCTTCCCCCAAGCCTCCCACCCAGCCCCACTTGGGGCATTTTTATTTACGGGGGCGTCAGTTGGCAAATGGCTGAGCCGCTGGGAGGCGGCGGCGGGGGTGGCGGTGGCGGGAGGGGGCGCCCGGGGGGTGGTTGCTGCCAGGGTGTAGCTGCTGTGACAGAAATAGGAAGTGGGTGGCTGCTCGCAGGCTTGCATGGGATCGGGTTTATGATTTTCTTTTGCAGAGGGAGGGGTGATTTATGGCTTTTAAAAAATTAATATGGCATTTTTATGTGGCCGTGGCTTTCCACCGACTGCCTCGCTCGGGCAGGGTTCTCTCGGCGCTCCATTGCAGCAATTCCCTCCGCGCCCCCTCCCCCTCCCCCTGAAAGGGCCTGCACAGGACTCGCGAGAGAGCCGGAGAGCGTGGGGGGAGCCCGGCGCTTCCTTCCGCGCGGGGCGGGGGCTGCCGCAGGCGGAGGGGGTGGCCGAGGGGACGCGCGGGGGCCGCGGGAGGCGGGGAACGACCCGAGAGCCCCGCCGCGCCGCCCCGGGATTCCCCCGCAGGCCCTGAGAACGACACGAAAAGCAGTTCTCCACCCTCCTTCGCCACTCGAGCCTTTCCTCGCCGACCTGTCAGTGCTCTTGAATGGTTCCCGCTGGAGCACACCTCCCCAGTGGTAACCTCACCCCGCTCGCTTCCTCCTTGCCCCGGCACCCCTGTGTTAACGGGCCATTTGATTCCTGTGACTGCCTCTTTTCCCCTGCCCCGGAATCGTATATTCCTGGCCCTGGGGTTTCTGGCGAAGATAAGTCGGGATGCGTAGGGTGAGGAAGGGGACAGGCAGTAGTCTTTCTTGTCCGGGAGAATCCGCCGTCCTCGTTGTGTTCCGTGGTCGAGTGGGGGAGGAACCATCCTGCACATCCTGCAAGGATGAGATAACAGAGCAGATCCACCAGGATTAAGTAGTAACCCTCATTCCTAGGATTAGGACCCGGAGCAAAGCAGAGATGGGGTATGGGCTAGGCACCCAACGGGCCTTAGAAATTGCAAACTGCACTGGCTGGTGTGGAGTGTGTGCATGTATGCACGCGCGCCCGCGCGCGTGCGTGTGTGCGTGTGTGTGTGTGCGTGTGTGTGTGTTGTGTGTAAAACTGCGATAGTATCTAATGTGGCCATGCAAGTTGAGTGCAAGGCAATAAAGTCATTGGTCCCTTGAGCACTTAGGTGAAGTAACTCCGCAGCCATAAGACCACGATACAGAAGTCCTTTTGGGGCGTCAGAGCTGTTCATTGCTCCACTCAGATTTGCTCAGTTGTTAAAGTTGTGTGTGCACGAGTGTGTGTGTGTTCGTGGGGTTGGGGGGGATTGTGTTCTCTCTTTTTTTTAAAGAGAGAATTAAATATCTTGTTTTGATTATATTAGACTAATTCCTGCTTGAATGCAGTATTCATAGACCCATCAAAATAAGGAGGAAATACCTTTGCAAAAATGACTCGAAGTAGGACTGCAGATGAACAACTGTTCTTTCTCCAGGCATGGCTCTTCCTGTAAACAGTGAATTCAAATCGATTCCAAAGAACTATGCTTTGTATTAAGGGTTGTTGTTGACATTTTAAAAAATTAAGACCTTTTGCTGAAGTACTGGAGAATAGCAAATATCTCCCTAATGTGTGATGTTTAGGCATAACTCCAATGCGTGTTAAGATTGCCCGTTTTCAAAACAGTGTAAAGTTTACGATAAAAATACTAGCATTAAGTGTGTCAGCTATTAAAACTCATAGGTGCATACATAACTTCCGGTTCCCTGTTTTAAATCACAAAGTGCGGATTCTCTGTGTAAATGTAAAGTTGTTATCGAGGGAAGAATGTAGAAGTAATTGTCCATACATTTTGGCATGCTGTCCTTACCAATTAATGTGAAAGAGCCCATTCAGCCATTCCATGCCTATTTTATCTTGCTTTTTTTCAATGCTGTATTATAATATTTTTATAAATGGCTCTTCATTATAAATATACAAATTCAACATAATTCCAAAAAAATGGTTTACATATTTTTGTGGAACTAAAATGCACATGTGGTTAATATAGGAAAATAGGAAAGTTTCAAAAATAGAGAAAGGTAATTTTGCATTTGTTTTTAGAGGGATCTTGATGTGAAATTTTAAATGTGAAATTTTGTTTATAGAAAACACTTTTATTGATGAATCCTGATTTTAAGGTGGGCATGTTATTTTTCTTATTCTTTCTTATAGACTTCCTATTGTTGGCTTAAAAGATATTAGTGAACATTGGATTCAACATTTGGTCACATATATGATTTTTATAACTGATTATTTTGAAATGGTAATCTGTTTTGATTACCAGTTCTCTAAGAGATAGCATTTCCTTGTGTATACACATGCTTAGTGAGTAGACAGTACATGAATGATGAATGGAAAACAGATGACCAAATGATTTTTCAGGTTTTCAAAATTAGATACAACATAGTTTATAGAACCATGACTTTAAATTTTGTTAGAACTTCATCTCAGTAGTCTGACATGGACTCTTTAATGCAGGAAAGGGGTATTCCTTGAGGAAATTTTTGTGCTCCTCAAACTTTCTCGCTTTGTACAATACAGATAGTAATTTGGTTGCATAAGAAATAAGAAGTATTTGGATCATCTTTAAGGTGGCAGGCCATGCTGTTTGTTTACAGTTATCTGCATTAGTGTGATCTGGCTTTTGTTGTGTAACAAACTGCTGTTTACAAATAAAGCTGTGCTTGTGGTTTTGTTTGTAGTAATACCATGATGTGACGGCTTTCTTGATTTGTACTTCCAGAGTGCAACTTTAGAAAGGTAGGTTGAGTTTAAGTCTCAAGTAACTATGCGATTTTTCAGGTTGGTAGAAAAATCTAGAGTGTGTTCAGAGCCCTGGTCAGTTTTCCAAACCTTAAAAATGAAAGGGAACGGCAGCACTGGAGATGAAAAGCCTCAAAAAAATTTACCTCGTTTAGCAAGACTGGTGCTGGATAAAAACAATAGAAAACATTAAAAAAATAAAAAAACTAATAGAAAAGATCTTGGGAATGCCATTTGTTGGAAATCGGAATAATTTGACCCATTTACTGTTTTACATTTTTTAAGAAAACAAAATATATGCATAACTGTATAGCAAAAGATGGAGGGTGGTAAATAAAAGAATAACTACTTCCCTCCTTCCTCCAACACACCACATAGTCTGGTTTTTCTCTGCATTGGTGCTCCACAGGCCTGGTTCTAGGCTCTGGCTTCTTTTTATTTCTCCTTGCCTGTCCCTGCCTTTAACTCCCTGTCTAGCCCTAACATTCCCTCCTGGCTTTGGAACTTAGCTATATGAAAGTCATACACTTGGAGGAATTGAATCGTATGTAATGAATGCCTTGCTTTGTTACTTCTTTTTCCCTTCCCTTTGTTCCCATCTCCAAGTATTTTCTAATGAAGTATTTCTTACCTTAACCCAAACTGATTTTAATAGTAGAAATTCCAGATACCATGGCAGGTTGATGGGGAGTAAACACCAGGGAAGAGTTTTGGGGAATTTCTCAAAAACTGTAGGTAGGGAATTTGTGCTTTGTGTCTGTCAGGTTGCTTTTGGCTGTGGGGAATGCAAAGAAAAAAAAGGCTGTTTTTCTTTGTATTGTCAGCTTCTTTACCATTTGTGAAGGCAAAATACGCATAGGGAAATACTGAAAGGGTATCTAGGATCATATAAGCAAGAAGCTGGTAGCTAAGCAAAATATTAAGTAAACAAAGATTCAAGCCACCACTGTTTCTAGCTGAATGAGGTGGTAATACTGCTTAAAAAGAAAATAAAAATATGCTATATCAGTAATAATTATCATGTTTGGATTTTGAAGCAAAATATTAAATAATGCTGTTTCTTTGTGGTGTGTCAAGGAGAGCTCACTGTGAATTTATTTTCCTTAGATTGGCTACCATCACTTCAGTTATTAAATGTACAAGTATATTCTGTGTATCCGGTTTTCCATTTGAGTGCAGTAAAACCTCATTAATTCAGTGTCATTAACTGAAACTATGATTAAGCATTAGTGTTTGGTGGCTGAAGTCTCCATCAGCAATGGATGGGAAGAAAGGGGTCTGCTAATCTAATTAATAATATAAACAACACGATTTGGGCATGGTTAACGTACCTAACAGAACAGAGTCTTTTCGGGACATAGTGAGTAGCATGTAAATTGATGCTCTTATTTACAAATTAGATTGATCCATTCATTAGTATTTTCTTTCAGGATTTCTACTATAAAGTAAATGTAACAAAAATGCATTATTTTCAAAACATTTTATAAACTAAGGCTTACAAAAGCCTTAGGCAACAATTGAGACTACGCTTTGGGGAAATTCCAGTGATTTTAAAATGCCATCAAATAGGAAATTAACGTTTAAGAAATAATATTTTTTGGGAAACTGGGGGAAAGAACCTCTACATTAAATGAGCAATCTATTTTAAGATATCCAGTTAAAATGTGAAAAAAGTAACACCTGAGAATCTAGTTACAGTTTTACTCTAACAGTTGTTTATGTTAGTTTAAAAACATGCCTTTTTATGTCTATTTCATTTTTAAAATCTGTTCATCTCCATAAGTATGACCTGTTTTATTGGTAATTTTAGAAATATGAAATATGACTTTGATATAATGCATGTTTATAACTTTTATAATTGGCCTCTCATGCTTTTCCTTATCATTTCTGTGTCAGCCATGTGTTAAGTTGGAACTAATTATGAAACCAAATAAAGAATCCATTTAGAGTGACCTCATTGGAAAACAGCATTTTTCTAGACATACCCTCCTTTTAGTAAATCCAGTTAATTTACTGATTTGAAAGTTTTGTAAAAATATTGGACACTCCCGAACTACAGGGAATGATGATGATTCACGATCTGGAACTTTGGTAATTACTAAAAAAATCACTTTGTCATTTTTTTCAGTAACTTTGTGGTATAGCATTCTCTTGATATTCAAGAGAGATACAGTGAGATTTTGCATTCCAACTTTCTACAATTCCACTGTAATATAAGTCACAGGTTTTTTCTTCATTTGTAAAATTGTACTCCCCCCTCACTGTTGGGAATCAGAGGAGCCTCAAGTGTAATTTGAGGTCACACTGGGTCCACTTGCCTGGGAATGGCAGTTCAGTCACTGCTGACACAGAATTACAAATGACAATGCGTTAATGTACTATTTTCAGGGTCACTCAAGAATAGTCAGAACAATTCATATTGAAATCTGTGAACATATTGGGTCTACCACAGTAGCTTATGGTGGCATTTATTTTATAGTTGAAGAAATGGAGACAGAATAGATAGAATGGTCGGTCACAGGTGGGACTAGAATGCAGGTAAGTGTAAGCAAATTCTTTCCTTCTGCAAAGATACTCTTTTCTCTTGAAAATCTGTTTGACACGGTTTGGTGGTATACTTAAGATATCACATTTTATTTCAAGCTTTGTTTTACTGAATTACTAGCCATATAAAATAGTCTTAATAGGAGAAGGAGCTTTCATGTATCTGGATTTATAGCAGAAATAGACGTTCTGATGATAGATGTTATAATTTGGTTTGATGTCGGCATTAGGTGTACTAAAGGAGAATTGTTAAACATTATTTTCTATTCAGATAAATATATACACAGAAATAGAAATAGCCTATTCTTCTGCCAAAAAGTTTTATTGACTTTTATTTTGAAGGTTGTTATCACAAGCCTCTTTGAACTACAGATAATGGCCGATACAGGTGGTCTGGTTTGAGGAATTTACTAATTTCTAGAGAAAGCACAGGCAAAAATAACAACCAGTGCTTCGTAGGTATTTCACTCCATTTAAAAAAATAGTCATCAGGTGGGAATGTAGGCACTGACACACGATTTCAGTTTGTAAACTAAGTCTTTAGTAATCTTGACATTTTCAGCATGGCTAACTCATTTTACCATATTTTCATCTTTTGCATTATATAGGCTGTATCATTGATAAGCCATCAATTATATTTTAGATAAGAAGTCAAATAAAACACTTCATATTCCCCTTCGGTTAGGTGTTCTGAATAATGGCTTAAATCAGATGGACTGTCAACCTGAGGACCTAGATCTATGGCTGGGATTCCAAATCCATTTCACAAATGTACATGCAGCAGTTGAAACCCTGATATTAAAAACAAAAGTAAACCCTGAGAAAGCAGTAATGAATTATTAAAATATTGCATTTTTGGAATTAGAGCCATTCTTTGTGAGACCATCATAGACATAGAATGTTGTGATTTTCCTTAATCCATGCATTTCCCTCAAACCAAAATATATTCCTACTTTCTTTAAAAAGGATGGTCTATTTGACTTTCTATGAACTTCTCTCTCTTGCAACTGGAAATTCTGCAAATATCTGCAGAAAGCAAGTCACACAAGTAGAGGCCAGAGATTTATGTTCCCAGCTACCTGCAGATGATGACATGCCACCTACCAGTGTTTGTCAGTGTCGGGTACTTTCTACAGTTAGGAAGCTGGAAGAAGGATGGTTGATGTTCAGAAAGAGAGTTTTATTCATATGGAGCTAAATTTTAGAAGATTCCACTAGCTCTACGGTTCTAAGATGTAGTCTTCTCTTACAGTCACTGTAGGGACCCGCTTTATTTTTTTATTTTTTGGGAGAAAGAGCTACTACTTGTGATTTAAAATGTTCAGTTGTCTCTATGTAGTAGTAGAATGTTTTGGAGATTCTAGTAGGTCAGTCTCCAGGTTGCTGCATTTTCTTGGAAGGTATACAATTTTTTTTTGGTTACTATGTATATTCAGAGTTTTAGTTTGAAAACTATGGTCATGGAATCAGTGGTGCCTAGCTCAATGCCTTGCTTCTTATGCCCTGAATCAGTTCTTGTCCAATGACTTTGGATATTGCACGATTCTCACTGGGCCTCCTGAAGCAATGAATGGAGACAAATTATGTATTTATTTTGAGTACATTGTATTAAGGTCTGACTTTTTATAAATCTTTCTATATGATAACTGTATGGTTTTGGAATACTTCCTCTCCAGCCACATCAGACAATAGAGTATGAGAGGGAGGCATTAAAAAGGTGATATAATTAGATTCAGGGCAGTTTTGTTGTTTAGTCATTTGGACTGGCTTCATGCCAGCTGAGTTTAAAAGGCTAAATCCTTTTCAACTTAGCATATTAGCTTGAACTTGAAAGCTTTTTTCAGGTTTTGTTGTATTTCCCCTTAGACTGATCAGTTTTTGAAAGGTGAGAAAAGATATGTTAATCACTCAGTGTTTGACATGTTGGGTGATTTATATTTTTTAATTATTGTTTAGATTTGGACTTGACGAGAAAATGATCTGGCAAATTCCATGAAAAAAAAAAACAACAACAAAACAAACCGAGACCAGAAAAATCCCTCTTCCTTTGTTTACATCTCAATTTATCATTTTCTGTAATGCTTTTGTAATTCAGAAATGCAGCCTTCTTCAGTGTAACCTCCTGCCCTCCTCCTGCCCTCCGCTGGCCCCCAAATGTCATTGGATTCTATCCAGTGGGAAGATATATGGGCTATGAGAAGTTAAAAAAATGTGGCACCAACTCTGCTGACTCCTTATATTCTTCTCAGTGGGCTTCAAGCCATCCGCTGACATTTGTTTTTAAACATCCTGTAAGCTCTGCCGTTTTATCAAATTAAATTAAAAGCATGATATATTCTCTTACAGTGACAGAACCTGAGTCAGGACTTCCAAGTGTGTGTTGTTATTATTATTATTTTACTTTTTACAAAGGCATTAAATTTTTTAATTAAACCTGGCATTGTTGGTCTGCTGTGCATACTTAATGCTAATAAAGTACATGCATACCTTCTGTGTGTGGGTTTGATTATTGCCATGGTAACAGTTTTCCTCTTTGACTCCTCATCCTTTGAGCTTTGATTCAAAGGACACCTCCTCTGGGACCCGCATCTCCTGAAACCTTCAGCTGGAGTAAGAGGACTCAGCCTCTTCATTTTCACGGAGGACACTTTGACTAGAGCATGCTCTGTGAAGATTTATTTACTGTCTACCTCCTCCCCAGGAGAGAGGGGCCTGGCTCCATTTATCTTGGTATATTTAGCCCCAGCACAATGCCTACTTTAGAATATACCCTTGGTATGTTGGTTGGTAAATGAACCAGGTAACAGATAAAGGGTAACAGGGATATAAATTTCCAAGTTAGAGAGTTCGTTTCTACTTTGAAATTTTGTGGATCTTAAATCATGGACAGCTCACAAACATCTGGTGAGTTTCTTGATTTTTAAGTGCCAGTCCTCTAGAAGGGTTTTTTCACATGTGTTTTTGAAATGCTCTCTTTCGTTAATTAAGATTCTGTGTTTTTTGCTCAGTAGAGAGACGACAGAAGCATAGCTGGCAGGAGTGCTTGGTTATCAGTGGGTCCTTGTCAGTCAGAGGGCATATTGGTCGGTTTTCTGAAAGGTGGATGATGTCTTCTTCCTCCAGGAAGACTGGTGATGATACCAAGTTGAGAGAGAGCCACTCTGACCAGCCTCTGGGTGGCCCAGATTAGACTTCACAATTACATTGCTTCCTGAGAAAAATACGCACATGAAAATGAATAAAAGTTAATACGTTTAGGAATCAGAACAGAGATGTAAAACATACTGCAGGCCCAGATAAGACATGTCTCTGTAATCCTAATGAAAAATCTTCAGGCCCGTTACACGAGTACAGGCTACTGTGAGTCAGCTCTGCTGCTGGCACGTCTACATGGTGATTGTTTCTCTAAAAGCTCAGCCCTGGGATCCACATCAGCTGGGAGAGGGTATGCTGTGAGGCACCTGCTCTCCTCCCCAGTCCTTAGGAAGCACTACTGACCTGATCTAGTCCACACTTGGTCAGGTGGCTTCCCACTGAAGTAGGCTTTCCAGGCCCCCATTTATGGGCTAGGATGTACTCTGTCTCCCTAGTGCAAAAATACTTTTCCTTCAAGGACTTGAAGACCAGGGAAACTATGATTTTCCACCTAAAATCACATCATTGTCAACTTCTGCCAATTTGCAGTCAGCAGTCAGGAGGACTCTGTTGCTTTCATGTCTGGTCAGAATTCTCCTTGAATACTCTGTCTCATTTCCACATGCACTTCCAGAAACGCATGCAGAAAATTTGGAGGTTCTTAAAAAAAGAGGTTCCTCCCCCTCCCCCAAATGGTTAAAGAACTTAAAGTTGAGACAGGAACTAAGATTATTGGGTTCGAATAAGAAAAAGTTGAGTGGTAATTTAACTATAGATTTAATAAGTCTCTTTCCACAGTGGATCACACTTACATGTTATCTGTTGCCACTATCAATTGAATAAGGGAAAAGTATTTGGAAGCATCAGGAAGTTAGGTGACTTTTTTTTAACTAGTCATGGACATTTAACACTGGCATGGATTATGGGTGATCTTCTGAATGGAGAGAATAAATGATTCTCATTTATTTGGGTTGTAAATGTGATCTAAATATAGAATTATGAAATTTTGAAGCTGGAAGAAATCGTAGAAATCTAAGTTCCTCATCTGGCCTGGAGCCAGTCCTCTGATTCTATACTGGTGAGAAGGCCTAAGAGGTGAGTGGGAAACCTTTTACCTCTTACACTTGCATATGTCTGAGCCAAAGCAAAACAAACAAATCAAACTCTTAGAATTGGAAGGAGCCAGTGATCTAGCTCAGGCCATCCCCAATGTGGAATGTTATGTCTAGCCTTCATGATGGATGCTAATCCCACTGTTTCATGAAAGCATGAAGGAGCTCCCTGCTGACTGAGATCTGTTCTCACCTGGCCATATCTGCTTGCCAGAGTGTTTCCTTAGGTTTGACATCAGTTAATGCTCTGGAGTACCCAACCATTGTTTTTAGCATTGCCTTATAGGGTTGTATAAGATGAGCCTTATCTGTCTTTCACAAGAGAACTTACTTGACATTAAAAGCAACTTTCATGTTGTTAAGTCTTCTAGCTATTCCCCACGTGACACTGTTTCTGGGTTCTTCTCCAGCCCAGTAGCCTTCCTTTAAAACCATATTGGTTGCCAAGTTCTTTGGAAAATGGAGAAGTGAGTAAAGGTACATGTTGGCTTACCTCCTTCCATTGAAGTTCCAGCACCTTAATCTTGGTTGCCTAAGTACTCCTCCTTTTCGCTTCTGTGTTCTCATGCTGACCCTTAAACTTTTTGGAACTCAGGTCCTTCACTGACCCAGTCTTGTATCCATCCCTCAATGTCCCTCCGCTGGGTGGGGACTACCACTGCCATGATGCTCTTTCTTCTCATGCCTTCCTATTGAAATTCCCTTCTACTGTGTCATCTCCCAGTCCTGCAACTTGAAGGTGTCAAATACCTAACCTGCTCTAAATGCAGAGCTTTCCAGAAAATCTGAATAGCAGATGCATTTTAGCAGTGACTTTCTGGAGGTGTTACTTTCTTTTTACTTTTATTTGTAATACAGACCAGTAACAAAGACAGCATGATAGCATGATACCATGGTGATATTAGTGCGGTAATTGAGGACAGGCCAAATCCCTTGTTTACGTTTCAAATCATACCACGAAGGCAGCTCAGCACCCTACTTACCCAGAGCCAAAGCTGCCTTCTCTGCCTGCTCACTCTTCTGGCACCTAGTCTTTGAAGGCTGTTGATAAACAGCTCCTAAGGCCATTGAGTTTGGCTAACCTAGTGAGTTCGATTGTAATTTGATAACTAGTTTAAGTTTCACAGAGGCCTAGAAGAGGCCAGTGCCTTCCAACTATGGTGTCACAACACATTTCTGTGTTACACTCAGCTGTGAGGTATTAACAGCTACTGACAACAACGTACAGAAGTTTGCAAATGACTTATTTTAAAGTATCTATATATAAACCAGGGTGGATTCATGTTCAACCCTAAAATACTACTTTCACTTGTGTTCTGATGTTTTTCTGCATGCAGGAGAAGAAGGGACAGGGCTGTAGCTATCATGGTGGGCATCTTGCATAATGTACAGTCTTCCTGATCTTCTGACATACCATTTAATCACAATGGAAACTGTCCAGTTTTATGGCAGCGTTTGCTCTATTCCAGTGAACGTTTTTGAAGACGGTTTATTTCCGTCTGGATACATGCATGCTAGTGTTTTGTGCAAGTGACTGTCATGTCCTGTGCGTCTTGATAGAAAGGCTGACTTCTGCAGAGCGTTTCTTCATTAGCCAGAGCTGTAGATTGGATAGATCTTGAGTCACCCTGGGGTGATTTCAAAGCACTTTATGCAGCCTGCTCGTCTCAAACATCTCCCATGGTCCATCGCCAAAATTCTATGAATTGTTATTTAGGATAAAAAAGCCTTGGTCTTCTTTGAAAGACGTTTCAAAAGCAACTGATCTTTAAGAAATAATTTGGTGAATTGACTACATTTTTCTTGGCCTTTGGGTTGTATTGAATTCAAGAAAAATCCTGTGTGTGCTTCAGGAGACTTTTTGAGAGTAGACTTTCATGTGCCCTTTTGAATCCCAGTCCTCTGTATCACTCAGTTTTCTATCTGCTCCCTTCAAGTGTGATATAATTGTAATATCCTAGTTGGTAAATAGATTAACCCATTGTTGATTATAAAGTGGCTGTTGAAAATGTATTATTTCCTTCCCTTATCAGGCCATTTTTCTATCCATCCATCCTTCCATCCTGTCTGCATGCATCACTGCTTGCCTGGCTTTGCGCTGGGTTCTCTGGGCTTAAAGTAGAAAATCTCTGAAGCTTATTATCTGGCAGGGGGTGGGGGGGGGCATAAAGAAGCAAATCACAATATAACTGGTAGTTAATAGAAGATGCAAGACGCTGTGGGGTGCAGGAAAGGGGTGATTAACTGTTTTCATAGATTGTACTGTTATTCTTTGGCAAAAATAAAGGGAAGCAATATTTTTTGTGTGTTCTATATGAGCACAATGTTAGGGCACGAGCTTATTTATAAATGAAGATGGAATAGAAGGAGCTACAAAAGCAAGGATGAGTCTTTATATGTGGAATTCTGTAGCTGTTATATTTCACCTGCAGGCAAGATGTATGAGAAAGAATCATGGGTGGTGGACGGTGGAAGAGGTTTTAAAAGTCAGAGTCAAGTAGTCCAACTATCTTCCAAAAAGAAAAGCCACCTTCCTATTAAATGATTACTTAGCTTTCCCTTCCCCCACACTCCTGCGAAATATTTACAGTGATGAGGAAGCAGCATCAGAGTGTGGAAATAACATCGGTTTACATTTAGATAAAATCTGCATTTAAATCTTGTTTTCTCTATATACCAGCTCTGTCTGTGGGAAGTAATGTCACAACCCTGAACCCATTTTTCTTGCTGAAAAATGGAACGGATAGTAGTAATTTTGCAACTCTGTAAGACTGTTGTAACTATGTGAAATGCCTAGCTTGCTGCCTGCTCAAAAAAAAAAAGCCCTCAATACATGTTAAGCATTGTGGGGGTGGTGTTTTGTTTTGTTTTTTTTTAATTGTTGGACAGCTCCTTTGAAAGCAAAGGTTTTTGCTTTGGGAAGTAACCCATCAAATCCACTGTAGTGTGAGGGCCTCTGCCATTTCTCCGACACTGGCAGAGGTCACCAGTGACTGTCTGGTTGCTGGCTTCTCTCATATTTGACACAGTGGGCCATGTCTTTCTTCTTGAAACATTGTCTTCATTGGCTTTTATGGATTTCCTCTTTGATCTGTTTGCCAGCTCCTCTGGACTGAATCCTAAATGTTGATATTCCTTTTCTTTTTACAGCTTCTTCCAGGCAATTCCATAGACGTGCACACATAGGATTGACTCTAAGTGTGTACTGCTTGTCAGCTGATGAGTAACACATCTGTATTTGAAACCTAATCTTTTCTCTGGAGCTTTCTCTCAAACCCTATACAGAACAGTTGCTGTAGGTGGGTATGGTGACAATCCAGTGGGGCATTTCTTCTGTGTTTCTTAGCCTGGCTAACGTTACCACCATCCAGCCAAACAAACCTGTCATTCAGTTCGTCTTCTAAATATTTCATTTAGTGCTACAATAGCCTCCCAATATTAGTTTTTTTGCTTTACAACTTGTCCTTTCTCATGATTCAATGTTCCCAATAGAAGGATCATTTAAAAATGAATATCTGATTTTGCTAATATCTTATGTGGTTGTTGATCTTTTTCTTACTGATTTGTAGGAACTCTTTACATATTATAGAATTTGACTCCTACTGCATGAATTTTGAAAATACTTTAGCATGTGTCACATTGTACTGAATTTAAGTCTCTCAAGTTTATTACAGTATAAGTTCTTGAAAAAAGAGAACATCTTTTTATTCATAAGTGTATTCTAAATGCTTGTCTGTGTTTGGTCTGTATAAAGTTGATTAAACTAAACTGAACTACTTAAAACTCTTAACGATACTTTCCATAGCTTTGTATTTGCTTTACTTCTGTATGGAACATTCTTGTTCACTGTATGTCCCTCTTCTGTGTAAAACTTCTCTGATTTTCTCAGGCATAGCTGCCTGTGATACTTTTTGTACTTTGAACACACAATATGTCATAGACATTTGCAACAAACTTTTTTCTTTGTGACATTATCTAGGGCAAGGTCTTGTCCACTTAATCTCCCCAAGGTTTAGCATGATGCTTGGCATATAATTAATCATATTCTCCCATCCCCCAACCCTCCAGCAAACAAATTGACTAGAAATGGTATACTTGTTCATCACAAAAGCATAAAGATATTAATACTTGCTTTTTTCCTCTTCCAATACCATAGTTTTTAAAAAATTAATGTAGCTCAAGTTGGATTATTTTTCCTAGCACTCTTTATGGAACACCTGACCACCTCCTCCTCCTCCCCAGGCATGTTCATGTAAATCTATTAAGCCAAGTCCTCTTCACTCTGGATTTGGTAATTATTTTGTACAAAGCAAAGCACTACATTTATAGGAATACTTCAGTTTTTTTTTTAAATTTTTTTTAATGTTTTATTTATTTTTGATACAGAAGAGACAGAGCATGAGAGGGGGAGGGTCAGAGAGAGAAGGAGACAAGGGCAAGAGACACAGAATCTGAAACAGGCTCCAGGCTCTGAGCTAGCTGTCAGCACAGAGCCTGACGTGGGGCTCAAACCCACGAACGTGAGATCTGACTTGAGCCGAAGTCGGAGGCTTAACCGACTGAGCCACCCAGGCACCCCGGAATACTTCAGTTTGATTTGATCTTGTTTACCTTGTCCTCTGATTCTAGCCTTTCTAGATCTTTTACTTAAACACTTGGATTCTTTTATTTCTTTTTAGTTATTTGCCCCAATTTATGTCCTAAGTAGATTTTCCTAGGCCTTGTTCCTGAGATTGGCAACCAAATACATTTTTGGAGCCAGTCAATTTAGTTGAGTAAGTACACAAATCTTTATTTTAGGTTCTGCATATGTAACATGGGAAAAAGTCCCACCTGTGTTAAGAAGCTTGTGGCTTCTGTACAAAAAAAGGGAAGTGCTTGTATAGTTGGTTGTCCTTGATCTTTTCCTTACCTAATTAGTGTATTTTTCTATGACTGTACTTTGGAATGATGATTTTTTTTTTAAATGCCCAATGCTTCTGCCTTCCCTAAGATTTATTTTAGTCTTTTGTCATTTTAGGCAGTAGAAGAATGAATTTTCGTGGGATAATGATTAAAGAGTTGGTGTAGTTTTTGCTAGTGTATGTTAACGTATTTCACAAAATTATATTTGAAGGGAATACTTCAACTTGTCAGCTACTTTGCTGCTTCTTCATAGGGTCTTACTTAACATAAATAAATAATAAGGTGTCTTTACGTATTTTTGAGATTTCTGTTCTAAAAATGTTAATCATATCAGTGCATATGACTTGCATATGCATTACATAATTTTATCCTTCCAATAACTTTGAGGCTTGGGGAGCTGCAGAACCTTTTGAAGTTCACACAGTAAGTATTGGAGCAGGTACAGTAAAACCTTGGTTTGCAAGCATAATTCGCTCTGGAAACATGCTTGTTATCCAAAGCACTTATATATCAAGGTGAATTTCCCTGTAAGAAAGAATGGAAACTCAGATCATTTGTTCCATAATTGCCAAATATTCATATAAAGATGATTACAATACTTTAACATAATATAAAATAATAAAGAAAATACAAAATATAAAGAAAAATAAACAAATTTACTTGCACTTACCTTTGAAAACCTTCCTGGCTAGTGTGAGGAAGACCAGAGAGGAGGGTTACTGTGCGGGACAACTTTCACTGTCACCCACAGAATCACTGCCATCTGTTAGCTCAATGGAATTTTTTTCTGCATGGGGGCCACTGTATACACTCTCATTGGTATTGACTACAGTACAATGTTAATACACTCTTGTCATATAGTGTATTTAATGTAACTGACAAGAAGATAGCAGAGGAAAGGGTCTATATCTGCAGGCAGCCTGACCTAGAGTGAAGCAGAGCATTCCTAAGCTTACTCTTGTATGGAAAAGCAAAGGGCTCTCCATAGGTGCTTTGAAAAATACACTAGTGCCAGTTGTGGGCACCTTCCAACATTCTGAAAAAGCACTGATTTCTGCCAAACATCATGGTTTGAGACCGTGCATCTGAGCAAGGGAGACCATCATCCACAGTCCCACATTGAGGTGGGGAAAGAGAAGAACTGTTGGCTCAGTTGTGATCATGAGACAGTCGGCGTCACATACAACTTGTATTGCAAGACATTGCTCATTTATCAAGTTAAAATTTATTAGAAATGTCTTGTGGAACATTCGCAGAACGTGTTACTCGCAGTCCAGGGCTTACTGTATTTAGATTCCAACAGTCTTGACTGGAGATCCTGGGCTTTTCCATAACACTAAGTTGAAAGACACATTAGGCCAAATTCATTAGATAGCATCTATGAATTGATAGAAAATAGCGATTTGTTTTTATATAAAATAGTATTACTCCTGGAAGTCATTTTAGTAGATTATCATTGGATTTTGTGTAGCACAGAAGTGCTGGAGAAAAGTTTATCACTTCTGTGGGGCAAGTATTTCTGTTTCCTTTTTAGAAATTTGTAGCCAGGACTCACAAACAGTGGGACTAGAGTGTAAACTAGTCTTTACTTGGCATTTCTGACTTAATCATGGTGTTACAGGACAAACTAAAATGTAAAAGGAAATGATGTAAGTTACACGAAGAAGATATTTTTATTGGACCTTGAGTTTTTCCTTGAAGTTAAATCTATGCAAAAAAAAAAAATCTAATGCTGACTATTGTATATTCTATTTGGCTTTGTTTTAGAGACTTTGTTTCTTTATATTCATTTTCATATTTTTGTCACTAAAGCAAATAAAGGAAGCCACACATAGCTAAAGTGAAAGCCACTTCAAGGAGACATCACATGAAACATTTTGAGGAGGGAGTTATGTGGTTTCATTGTGACATTTTAGATGCAAATGCAAATTGTTTTGAGATCAGAATTTTCATTTACCACTTAGAACTCTACTGTCTTATGACGAATGTTGGGAGTAGCCTAGTTAACACTTTTGAACTGATGTTGTAATTATTTAAAAGAAAGGGTGATGATTCAGATTCTGAATATTGATGCTTCTCTGAGGCAGGTGATTATATACATTTATTTCTTTGTTCACATGATTGCTAAGCACATTTCTGATCCAGCAGAACCTGGTTTGGCTGATTTCGAGAAGTCCTGCAGTGGAAGTAGTTACAGGTCACAGGCTCAGGTGGAACAGAAGATGCGGCACCCTGCCTTAATTCCCTGAGTCTGTACATTCAGGGAGCTTTAATTTCATCCTGAGGCCTCTGGCTTTCCCTTGCTTCATGACTAACACTTCGATATGTGGGGAAATTTCTTCCCTGCTGGAATCAGCTTCAGCTCCTATTTTCTTTTCTTTCTTATCCCCCTGTGATATTTTTGTGAACCTTGGACTTCAAATATGACCTTTATTTGTCGGTTGTTTAAAGGTGTGCGTTAACACATAGAAGAAAAACTTTGAGGAATACAACTAGGATGTTTTATTGACAGTTCTTGTTTTGTTAATTTAGATATATTGAGATGTAAGGTTTTTCACGGCCTGGAAAAACAAAATATGCATTACAACTTTTCAGCTATATGTGTTTATCTTAATCCTTGGCTTATAACTTGCCTGAAATAAGCTTTGCCTTTTAAGAAAATTGACTCTGAGATATGATTATGCCTAGTAAATTATGGTACACATAGATATTTTGGCTGTTACTATTAAAGGGAAAAATATCAGGTATGTCTGCCTTTAAAAAGGAATATCTAAGTTAAATAACCAATGACTAAGCATTCCACTTGTGCCTTATATTGACAATGTGAGCAATATGTAAGAAACCTGTAGGAAATATGTTGTTGTTTTTTTTAAATATGCCTTTGTATCCCAAGAGTGAAATTATGAAGTAGAAGATTATGAAGTAGGGAGTGCCTTTTTTGAGAATTCCCTGATAGCATAAATATAACTTCTGAACTTACTTCACTATTTTGCCCTTTATTGTACCAATGAGGGAAACGGACATATTTGTATATTCCAAATTTTAGAAATTTTTCTGATGAAGGAGAGGCATGTCCTTTGGAGTCACAATATGTGATTACAACTTAATTGTAATGGATACAAGTGAGACTCAATATGGCCTTGCTTCTACTTATTCTTAAAAAAATGGAAATTTGCATAAGTTGTTTTCAGTATACACTATTTTTAATAATTTTTTGCATTCACTCTTAGGCTGAACTATATATGATGAAATTGTGCACTTCTGTGCAAAGTTTGCAACTTTATGAGGTTTTGTGAATGGTTTCTTTCTGTAATGATGGAATTGTCTCCAATAATGGATATGATTATGTAATCATATTGTAATTATGTCACAGATAATAAAGGTACTGTCTGTTCTTATTTGACTTTTTGTCCTATGAAGCAATGGCACCAAAAGTGATACTTTGCTTTTGATTTGGCATGTATTCAAAACATTACTTTCCTCTCATACTGTTATCTCCAGCAACTGTTCAGGGATTTTCCTACATGAAGGGAGTGAATGGAGGAAAAGCCATGTTACATGTAGTCAGGGCAGTAGTGAAGCAGTTAGAAGTGGTATCTCTCTGTAGGTCATCCTTAGTTGACTTGTATTGTAATGCAGGAAACCTTCTTATGCATTTGTCTCCGGGCATGGCATTCTGGAGAATTCATTTCATGCTACTTGTTGCTGTTTCTAATGGAGTCTGGTCTATAATGGTAAGAAAGAGGTAATAGGAAGGACTGGGGCGGCAGGGTGATGGCAAAACCCTCTTCAGTCTTCACAGACCCACCTGTTTCTGTTTTAGAAACATTTTACCATTCTTTTTGCTTCTCTTTAAATTTACCCATTGGGTTAAAATTAAATTTATCTTTAAATATGACCTGCTTGGTGTCAGCTATTTAAAATTTTTTAAAAAATATTTATGCGTTTCTGAGAGAGAGAGCACAAGCTGGGGACGGGTAGAGGGAGAGGGAGACACAGAATTCAAAGCAGGCTCCAAGCTCTGAGTCATCAGCACGGAGCCCAATGCGGGGCTCAAACCCACGAACAGATGACCCGAGATGAAGTCAGATGCTTAACCCACTGAGCCATCCAGGAGCTCCTACTTGTTGTGGGTTTTTTAAAATGCTGTTTCTTTTAATCTCTGTAGTCATCTGTGGACCAGAGAAGTTATTTCTTCAGCATCACAGGGCTAATCAATAGTGAAGCTGAGATCCAAAACCAGAATATTTAACAATTAATTTGAAGAATTTTCAAGCATACATAAAAGTTGAGAGAAGAGAGCAATAAACCTCCATGTCCCTATTCCCCAGGTCAAGCATTGAGGTGCCAAATTACACAACATTTGGTTTATCTATACCGTTTTGCTTTTTCTTTCCTGAAGTATTTTAAAGCTGATTCCAGATATTGTGTTATTGGTAGTGCAAATTTCAACCCTAGAGCAAATGTTTTGTCTCCATACCAAATGTTCTCAGTATAGGAGAGAATGTCATAACATGAAGAGTGTGTAGAAGCCCTAGTTGTTTTTCCAGAAAACAAGTTATATATTTGTGTTCAGTGTTTCTGATATGGTTGGTCATCATTTGCTACTTATTAAGAAGATAGTAATAACACAGGTAATCCTTATTGAGTCATAATTCTGGGCTAGGAACAGCCCTTCATGTTTCATGCATATTAGCTCATTTCATTCATGGGAATCCTAAGTTATATAATCATTTCCTGCTGGTTCAAGTTGCTTTTTAAAATTAATTATCTTCTTACGTAGAAGTAAAATATACTAAATTGCCTTAAATTGTAGTATCTACTCCTTCTTACCTTTAATACCAATTATAATAATGTATTAATAGAGAGATAGATGATGCTCAAAAGTGTGGTCCATAGACAATCCCATTGTATTGCCTGGGAGCATCTCAGGCCATACCCCAGAACGTTTGAATTAGAATCTGCATTTTAAATAAGATCCTTAGCTGATGTATATGTATATTAAAGTTTGACAAGCCTTGGGTAGCATTTAATAATGCCTCCCAAGTGTGGCTGCACATTCCAGTCCCCTGGAAAACTTTTAAAGCTGTCAACGCTCAGTCCTATCCCTGACCAATTAAATTAGAATCTCTAGGTGACGCCCTGGCATCACATTTTAAAAAAGTCTCCAGGTGATACTTAAGTTGTTAGGCCAGGCTTTAAAATGCCCTGGTTTAAAAAAAACGAGTATCTTTCCATTCTGTTTCAGCTACTTTGAACAAAACATTTCATCTTGCAAATCATACGTTGAAAATGATACCATGATGTAAATGAGAACTGAAGATAAGAGAAGTTCTGGGCTTACACTTAATAATTTAATGTTATTAATAGTAGTAACAGTGTTACTATTACAAATATCATGTCTGTCAAAAAGAAAAGGTGACCTGTAAATGAAAGCATAGACCCTTGTCCTAATATTTTCAACATTTGAGAGATTCTTTAGGATTTTTGTTCAGGAAAAGTGAGTGGGTTTTTTGATTAGATCAGGGGCACAACATATATTCTGACTCCATTCATTCCTTATTACGTTGGGTGAATGGGTTAACCAGTCTACCCTTGAGTGAAAGGGGGACAGGAGGCACTTATTACACAGACATGATTAACCTTAGCTTGTTGGAGTACCTTAAATTCCTTGAATAAGAGGCCCAGAAGAAATACAAGTTTTTGTCTTTAAAGTAATTGTTTTCCCAAGCTCTGTAGTAGCACGTTTGCCTATTTTTAAAGCTATTCATTAGATTAGTAGTGTTTTATGATTTGGTTTCATCCAAGGAATGGCTTTAGACATGGAGGAAATGTGGCAGACAGATTAGGAGAGCGACACAGTGGGCCTGGAGACCCTGGAATATGAGAACCATCACGTGTGGATACTTCAAGGGAGCAAAAGATTATGTGTTAGCCCAGTGCCTTTATTTCACAGATGACCAAGTTGTGGCAGAATTGTGAGTTTTTATGGTCTTAGTGAGAAATGCATGTTCTACTTTTACTTATTTTTGATACTTTTTTCATTAAATACATTGTGTACATGTATGTACATACATATAAGTGTAGCAAAAATAATGTAATAACATTGAAATTTTTCTCCAATAAAATATTTTTGTGTCTTTTTTATCTCTTCAAAGCTGTGATATCAACTAAGTATGTTCTTTATTGCATGCATTTGGAATAGACTGCAGTATCTATTTTTTATGGGCAAGATTAGGCATGTTTTTGTTGGCCTAGGAAAAGTTGCTATGTGAAGAGAGTGACTATTATATTATTTATTTAACATTTAACCTGAAAGTCAAAATGTGTTCAAAAGAGTTCATTTGACAAGGGTTCTGAGTCAGAAGTCTTAAAGGACAAATGAAACAAGGATTTCTTATTCTTAATCAGAGTGGGGGGAAAGGGCCAACCCTCTGCAGGGGAAATGACTATAAATGGGCTTTGCACTTAAGACATCCTCTGTTGCGACAGCTGCCTTTCTGGTTGGCCTGGTTTTCCCCTTTCTTCACAGAGTATTGCTGCTCAAACACCTTTCTCTTGGCACTTGAACTCTGCCATTTGACTCTTCAGTTTTCTCTTGTTTCCTGCATAAAATTACATTTTCTTCTTTTACTTTTGAAGCTTTGTGCAGCCTTGGAAGCAAGCTGTCTGCCTTTGTTTTCATTTTGTTATTCCCATCTTGGGGGCTAGTTCACTGGTACTCAGTATCCTTGGAAGAGTTCCCTCGTTTTCACGCCAGATGACAACAAATGATCCCAGCTCCTTGGTCCTTTTATAGCTAGCTTCTTTGGGAAGAAAATTTAGAGAAAGAAAATTAAAAATAAATTGTATTCAACACTGAAGATAGAATGACATTCACTCCCACTGATGGACTTTTTGGTCCCTGCTGATATTTTTAAGCCCGTAGGCTAAGGATTGTTTTTCCTTGCTTTAGTGATGTAATAATGCTGCCAAAGTAACACCCAACACTCATTTACCTATGAAATACTCTTGTGTGTGTGTGTTTTTTTTTTCAAATAAATACATCTGGTTTCTGAACCATACATTTTTTAAAATATAATTTTTTAAGTCAGTTGTACTAACAGATTTGTGTTTCTGCTTTTTTAATTCCAAGTTTTAAATGCATAAAGAGGAAATATGTATGGACATGTCTGTCTCTTTAACTGTGCTGTCTTGGGTCTGTTTATAAGCATTATCATTTGTAACATTCGGGTGAGAAAACGGAATCACAGTTTTGGATCACATGGATCTCTGGTGGATATAAAAGCACAAGTCATATGGACTGTATAAGAGTCTTTTGATAGCACATAACATAAATCTCATCAAAATAGCTTGTCTTGTAATTGGAAGTCCAAGGGTTGAATGGATTTGGCTTCAGTGCACATCAGGATTCTCCTCCTTACCCCTCTGTGATGCTTTCCTCTTTACTGGCTTTAAAAGCATGCAGGCTTTTTCTATGTTGGAGGAAAGATACCCACCAGGAAATTCAGACTTACATGGTCCTTCACTAGAGATCTCAGAATAGGCCTGACCTGGTATACATCAACATCCATATGCTCCCTCTAAAAAGGTTCTGATTAGATCCTATGCCTGTCTCCCTTAGATCAGTCTTTGTGTGCAGGTCTGCCTATTTATGAAGTAATGGCAGTCTAATTATAAATTAGAATATTGATTGTTGATCTCAAGATTAGAATGAAGGAATAGCTGTGATGTGTTATATTTTGGTCAAGTTCTTGTAGCCTGAAGATTGTCTTTTTTCTACTACAAGCATATTTCTTTCCAAGGACCCTAACCAGTCACCTAGAATCTGAGCTTTCTCCACTGCAGGGAATGCATTGAAATATTATGTATTTTTTTAAATACGGCATTGAATATATTCTGTGGCTGTGGTGATCTGGTTTCAAAACAGCTTCCTTTAGCACCTATACTGTTCTAATATCCATAAACTTTGTAAGTAAACAAGTTTTAATTGATTACCTTTCAAGGTAACTGTTTTGGGAGTATCTATAAGGTTCTCTCTAACGGGATGCCTCCTTAATACTAATACATAATCTCAAATGTAAACTTTTTAATCACATTTGGAATAGGTTACTTTTGGATTTATTTTTTAGGTACTACAAATATTATATGTGTAAATTTTCATTAGTTTCTGTAAGACAGAATACTATTTTCTGATCTTATTCTTTTTTAATTTTTTTATGTTTTTTATTTATTTTTGAGAGACAGAGACAGTGTGAGCAGGGGAGGGTCAGAGAAAGAGGGAGACACAGAATCTAAAGCAGGCTCCAGGCTCTGAGCTGGCTGTCAGCACAGAGCCCGATGTAGGGCTCAAACCCACGAACTGCGAGATCATGACCTGAACCAAAGCCGGATGCTCAACCGACTGAGCCACCCAAGTGCCCCTCCTGATCTTATTCTTAGGACAGATGATTTTTGTGTAGTTCTTAAAAAAAAAAAAAAAAAAGAAAAAAGGACTAGTTCACACAACTTGTGGCCAGTCTAGAAATTCATTGAATTTAATGAATACTACATGGATGCTTGTGAGTGTGCATTACTCTTACATGGGACACCTCCACTAATTTGTAGCCTTTCCTTGGAGACATGCCACAGCTAAATATCAGCAGTCAGACTTAGTCACTTTTTAAATAACATATCACTACGTTTTAAAATGATAATGTAATTTGTTCCTCATTCTTTTTGGGGGCCACCCATTATTGAGGGAGGGTAAGATAACTTTATCTTCTGTTCTTCCTTTTTAAGTCAGAAAGCTTTTTTCAATCTAATCTAGTTCCGAGAGAGAATTCTTTGCTTTCAAAAGCTTAGTAGCTCATACGTTCTCTTAATGTGTATCTGCTTTTAAAATAATTTCTCTCTTTTCGTTGTTTTCTCATTTGCTACCACTTTTTTGTTGTTGTTGTTGTGTGTTTTTTTTTTTTTTAGTCAAGAGGTTGTTTGTCAGTAGAAAGGGACCTAGAATACTTTGAGGGATGTGGAAGGCTGTGTAGAAAAATGTAGCAATCTAGAAGGCCTAGAAAAAGAGAATCTCCAAGCAAGTTATTATGCATTTCTTAGATTTTAGGTCCTTTTTTGCAAAATTGCATGCTAGTGGTAATGTCTAGTGGACAGAACTTTGGACTGTTAGAATTCTTTGGGAGTTTATAGTGGGTTTTACATTCATACTGAAAACAGAACATGCTGACTATTAAGTTATACTCAAACATAAGGTCTTAGACCCTAACTTTAAGAGGGCTATCAAATCTTAAATTATTTTTTAATGACTGTTGCTGGAAGACATCTATTACATTTCCCTTCTTGGCATCTGCTTCGTATCTTTGTGTTAGTGCCTGTGTACTGAGTATACAAACAGCAATTACTGCTGTATATACATACAACCCTAAAAATAAAATTTTTACAAGCCTAATAATTTTAATAAAGCCCCTAGGTTAATGATTTATTTTAAGATTGGTTAGGTAAGTATGATGCCTACCTCTTACCAAGTTTTCCTAAATCTAAGCACATCCTTTTTTTTTTTTTTTAATGTTTTATTTATTTTTGAAAGAGAGGGAGATACAGTATGAGTAGGGGAGGGTCAGAGAGAGAGAGAGAGATACAGAATCTGAAGACAAGCTCTAGGCTCTAAGCTAGCTTTCAGCACAGAGCCCAATGTGGAACTCAAACCCACGAAGCATGAGATCATGACCTGAGCCAAAGTCTGACACTTAATGGACTGAGCCACCCAGGAACCACCCCTCCCTTTTTTTAATGTGAGCACATCCTTAATGAAGCCTATTTGCTCACCACTTCCATGATTTCTTTCAAAAATATTTCATTATTTAAGGATTTTCTTTCATGGAAAATTATTTTTACACTAAAAATATTTAATAGTTGAAATTCCTTTTCTTAAGGATGTTGTAAACTTAATTTAAAAGGAATAATTTAGGGGCACCAGGGTAGCTCAGTTGGTTAAGCACCCAACTTTTAGTTTCGGTTTAGGTCATGCTCTCACAGGTTGTGAGTTTGAGCCCCACATTAGGCTCTGTGCAGACAGTATGGAGCCTGCTTGGGATCTCTCTCTCTGCCCCTTCTGCCTGTCTGTCTGTCTCTCTGTCTCTCTCCCTCTCAAAATAAATAAATAAACTTAAAAAAAAAAAAAAGAGGAATAATTTAGTTGGGACTGGAGTTTTCTGAGGCCAGGCCATTTATAAGCAGATGTAGGTAGGTTATTTCAGTAGTTGAACTGTTTTCAATGCATTCAATGGTTTAAATTTTTCTGAATTGATTTCTTAAAAATACAAATTCAGTATTCTAAAGCATGCATGTATGCTGTTACTTTTAGTGGGTGATTTATATTCCAAAATGGCTTTGATATGTTATTTACTACGATAAACTTACTTTAGAAAGTGGGAAATAGTAATAGGTTAACACTTGTTGAGTGGCTATATGTATTGAATATTATTCTAACCTATTTTGCATGTAGTAATTTGATTTTCAGAACAACTCCAAGAGGTAGGTACTGTTATTATCCCCATTTAAAGATAAAGAAATTGAGTCACAGAGGGAATAACTTACACAGTTTGTAAGTGTTGCCATTGAAATCTCAACCTAGAGATTGTGGTTCCACAGCCCGCTGTTTGACTGTTGCACATCATGCCTTTCAAAGCAGAGTAAGAACACTGGGTTGTCCTCAAGTGGATTAGCAGGTGGATCCAAATCAGTTTATTAAGATTCTCTGATTTTGAAAAAAGTGGACAAATAATATTGCCACTATCCAAATATTATTTGATATGGTAAGTAATATCATTAGATCATGTATATTTCAATATGACATTTTTTCCATGTTTAATTTTGAGCCACAATCTTTGGAAATCCATTGTAAAGAATGACAAAATTACACTTAAATTTTAGCATAGAATGGAACCATATAAAGAGAGTTGCAGAGGCAGGGAAGGTTTAGTCTAGCATTTCAGATGTAGGAGAATTCATTTTCTGCTAATTTTTCATAAATACATGAAATTTAAGGAAAAAAATTTACCATCTTGATTATGTATTGAATTAGTTAAAATACAGCACTTATAATTAAAGAAGGTGAAGGGTTGTGGTGTGTGTTTGTGTACACGTATGTGTTAGGAATGCTGGGATACACAGCCCCAGGACTATGCTTAAGGGACAACGCATGATCTGGTTTTATTTCACTGAGGACTGTTTGGCTGGCTCTAATTCCCAGGGTGCAGCCAGACTGATTATGGAAAGCGACTGTGGAAGTTGGGCAGGTTTCTGAGTGAGAGGACTGTAGGGTAAATGTCATGAGGAGTGGAACATTAAGGAAAAAATTAAAGAGAATTTCAAAGACAGTTGTTGTATATGAAATGACTCCTATTTCTATCTTCCCCAAAAACTTTTTGCGGGGGCCTGGGTGGCACAGTTGTTGAGCATCTGATTTTTGATTTCAGGTCAGGTCATGATCTCTAGGTTTGTGAGTTTGAGTCCCCATTCAGGTTCCGTGAGAGCATAGAGCCTGCTTGAAATTCTATGTCTGCCCCTTCCTTATTCACTCGCTTTCTCTCAAAATAAATAATTGCACTAAAAAAGTGATGGGGGGGTTAGTGTTCTTGAAGTTATGTTTGTATTTTTCTCAAATGCTTTTCAAAAGAGAAAAGACATCCTTGTAGGTGGCACCAAGGACCAAGGAAGTGCACTTGCATTCAAGTTACAGGTGTCCACATTTCCTGACAGTATTTTTATATATTAATGTAACTGAAACATGTTTGAGGATAGTTGTAAATCTGTATGAGTACTTGGGCCAAGATTATGTTAATTATTAAAACACCTTTCAGATTTGTCTAAAAAATTTTTTTTATGTTTATTATTACTGATACAGAGAGAAACAGTATGAGTGGGGGAGGGACAGGGGGAGGGACAGAGAGAGGGAGAAGGAATCTGAAGCAGGCTCCAGGCCCTGAGCTGTCAGCACAGAGCCCAAGGCAGGGCTCAAACCCACAAACCATGAGGTCATGACCTGAGCTGAAGTCAGAAGCTTTACTGACTGAGCCACCCAGACAGCCCAAAATACCTTTCAGATTTGATTCCTTATCAACATTCGCATCTTCTATGTTCTCTCTGGTTATTTGTTCACAACCTCTGGATGTGAGAATTTTAGAATATGAGGGACCATTTAAACTCAGTGACACCCCCATTGGTAGAATTTGTCACCTAATCCAGTGTTCTGTATTCTAATACAGGAAAAAGATTTCTTTTTTTCCTAATCTCTTCCAAATATTCATTATTACCTTCCATTCTAGTAATAATGAAATTCTGGTTTTTAGTTGAGCATCTTGCTGCCCAGCCAGAAAACACATTTCTCAGTCTCCTTTTTAGTTAAGTGAGTGCATGTGACTAAGTTCTCTCTAGTAGGAAGAAGTTGGAGTATTGAGTGTTGCTTTGAGATACACCCTTAAAAAAGAGGGCGAACACATCTCCCCCCCCCCATTCCTCATCCTGCTTCCTGGAACTCAGTTGTAATGGCCGGAGCTCTGACAGCCATTTGGGATGAGAATCATACTCTAGAGCATATGGAGTAGTGAGCTAAAAGGATTCTGGGTCCTTGATGACTTTGTGGAATTGCCATACTAAGGCTGGATCACCCAGTTTGATTTATTTGCTGTGAACGAGAATTCAGCTTCTATCTTATTTAAGCCATTGTTATTTTGGATTTGTCACATGCAGCTGAATCTACTTCCAGCAGCTATTGCTCCCTTTCCGTACAAAAAAGTCAGTGAATAGGATCTTTTTTGGATACTTTATTGGCTTTATTCTCATGGGCATATTTCTGCAACCTAAATGAGAGACTCTAATTCCCACATCTAAATGTTAGTGAATAATCAGAAGGAGCAATGTACATATAAGGAGAAGAGCATGAACTTGTCTTCAGATTCTACTTGTGTGATCTTAGGTTAATTATTTAACCAAACTGAGAGTTCCTTTTCTGTAAAGCTAAGGTCTTTTCCCATAGATTATTGTTGAACAAACTATAAATTCTTGGCTCAAAGTTTAGCATACATTGGTACTAGGCCCAGAGTTTATATTTGTTAATTCCTTTTATTCCATTCTATTAATGATATGTGATAATTTCAAATGGCATATTCTTCTAATGGCATTGAGGAAATAAAGAAGGCAGAAAGTGGAACATGTTGAGGTTATTAGGAAAAAAGCGAAGGAAAGTTATGCCAGGTAGGAGGGCCTCCACTAAAAGATGGTCATAGAAGCCTACAGACAAAAAGGGGATAGGTAACAAGAACTCAGCAGGATGTGAAATGAAATGAAAATTGACTTTTTAGGACTTAACATTTTCGTCTTAAGGTTAGTTTTGGGATTTATGTATGGTGAATAGACACTTGATGGAAGTGGATAATTCTCTCACTAAGTAGGATTGTGATGTTTAAATGAGAAATCAAACCAAGAATTAGTTGTTTCTAATTACTTTTAAAAAACACAAAATACAGCTGACCCATGAACAGTGCAGGGGTTAGGAGTGCTGACGTACCATGCAATAATTTGCGAATAGGGGAATCCGGGTGGCTCAGTTGGTTGAGCATCTGACTTGGGCTCAGTTAATGATCTCACAGTCCATGAATTCAAGCCCCACATTGGGCTCTGTGCTGATAGCTTAAAGACGGGAGCCTGCTTCAGATTCTGTCTGTCTCTCTGTCTCTTTCTCTCTCTCTCTGCCCCTCCCCTACTCATGCTCTGTCTCTGCCTCTGTCTCTCTCAAAAATAAATAAACAAAAAAATTTAAAAAATTGGCAAATAACTTTTGGCCTCCCCAAAACTTAACTACTAATAGCCTGGAATTGACTATAATCCTTACTAACAACATAAATAGTCCGATTACCATGTGTTTTGTTTATCATATATATCATATACTGTATTCTCACAATAAAGTAATCTAGACAAAAGAAAATGTCCCTAAGAAGGTCATAAAGACTATACACTGCATTTATGGTCCTGTACTGTATTTATTGAAAAAAATCCATGCATAAGTGGGCCCATGCATTTCACACCTGTATTGTTCAAGGGCCAACTGTATATTATCCTGCTGCAGGGAAGTTTGTATAGAAGAGGAGTAAGCAGTGACTCTTACAATGAAGGGAGATGGCTATTCATAACTTGAAGAAACAGATTGGAGGAATTTTTGTATTTTGCTTCCAGTCACTTCCTTGTGGTTCAAGTGAAAAATATAGAAAGCATCTCAGAGGGATTGTTTTTATTTTCTTAAAATCTATCGAGTTAGGTATTTTTTATTAAATTATTAACACGACAAATGGCGACAAGGGTGTTAGAGGCCATGCCATGTAGAGTTCGCAGCAGAGCAACAAGCAACTTAAGAGTTACCATTTTGAAAATGAGATTTTTTTTGGGCACTTGGCTGGTAATATCTTCTTAATTAAAATGTGATACATTAGAAGCCTAATGGCAAACATGTTCTTTAAAAGTCAACATATGTTGACATATGTACAGTAGTATTGTCAATATAATTGTTGGACAGTGCAATGCAAACATATCTTCTCAAATATCTGATTCCCTTCAGTTTCTGGATTGTGTCCCAGTTTTAAATGTAGGGCAGGTGATGAAATTTCTGGGCATTAAATGCCCTTAAAAATTGCAAATGCATTCAATGTTCTCTCACAATTTCTTGACAGCCGCAGACGATTTTTTCCTGTTGGACAGTAATGACTCTATTCTCCTAGTGTTTGTCCCTCAAGTGAAGTGCTTCTTAGAAAAGGATTAGTTCCCCCATTTTTCATGTGCTCATTAATCAGCTCCTGTTGACATTTAATTATTCCAACCTTCATATTCACAGCCATCTGAAAGTTAAGTTTAATAGAGTTTTAAACAATCCAAACAAGGGGTGTCTTATATAATTTTATTTTCACTTAAAAATCTGTTACTAAAAAAGCCAGCATAGCCATTTGCTTATCATAAATCATGCCTTCTTCTAGGAATTTTAAAAGTGGGTTTAATGGGACTCCTGAGTAGACAGCTGTACAGTCTGAATTACCTTAGATCCAAAACATTTTAGAGGCAGGGTTCTACCACCATGGGTGCTGATCTCCACACGTACCGAAAGAGGTTGGTTACGGCTGGGACAAGACAGTCTTGTATAAAATCTCCATGTCTGCCACGTGTGCAGATGTCAGCTGTACAAATAAAAACATTAATTTGGAACTTCCGAAAATGGTCCTTCTGACATCTTGGATAAGAAGGTGATTCTCCTATCGCTTTAAGTCAGAATCTCATTGGTATGTCCCAGAGATTAATTCCTTATGTTATATCCTCTAAGAACTCAGAATTTCTTGGTACTAAAAATGAAAAGAGAGATATTTATAATGGAACAAAGGAATCTCCACTCATGGGATCTTTTGTAATAAAGAATGATGTAGCATCAGGAAAACGCAAGAATTTGGAAGGTCTAAGGTGAAGAATTTAGTTAGGTAGAGAAGGAAAGAAGAAATACACTTTTGAAAATGTATTAGAATAACTTGGCTTATATTTTGGTTTACATTTTCAAAGTGCTTTTTGTGCCTTTCTTTTATCTTTCGTATCCAAAATGTTACTATGTCAAAGACATTAGTTTTTTCCCTGTGAATACTTTAATGTTTGTAATGTTGTTGCCTGGTACGGTGCTGGGCAGAAAGTTCTTATGCTCACTTGTTGCATGTTTTGATTGTCTTTTCTGCATTCTATTCTTTGTTATTTGTCCCTGGAGTACTACTCTACACAGTTTCTTTTTAAAAATTGTAATTAAAGATTACTTGAAATTTCTTCAGAAAATACAGTTTACTTTCTCCAAACAAAATTTTACCAAAGAGTTATTTTAATTTTTTCATCTTACACAAAATCTCTGTACATTAAGTGAATGCTCATTCATCCAACATAACAAAATAATTCATTAATTTTAGTTCTATAATAATGTAAAAATAGAATTATAGGTACTTTATTTCAGACATTTTTGCTTTTTCTTCGTAGATAAAACCTCTTCTCTGAGGCAAATTCTTGTATTAATCATTTATTCACAATATGATATTTGAGAAGTTCTAGATTTCTTTGGTATGTCTCATATCACATAAGTTTAAGTTGTAAGTATAAACTTCCTATGAAAACAAAATAGAATTAAAAAGATTCATGTTATACAATTGTAATATTTGCATTACACAGTAAGTGTACTATATAGATGTTTATCTCCTTTATCATGTGTTTACTTCGAGAGTGTAATTTAAATAAAAATCCTACGTGAACTTTTTATACTTTCCTCATTCACTTCTGCTTATCTTTTTTAACTGCTTATAGATTAAATGAAGTGGTAGCTGTGTAAGCTACCTAGAATGGTTGCTATATTAGGCATTCATTAAGTGTCAACTATTATTTTAATATTTTAATGACATGTAGTTGTTAAATATATGTGTATATAAAATAGTTATTATCATATATAATATATATTTATATATGTTTTATTTTATATATATAATAGCTATTATTATATATTATATATATGTAAATATATATACCTTACATGTAGATAACTTATGAGTGGGTTTTCTGCATATTTCCATACCTACATTGAGTGAAAAGAGATAATAAATTGACTGGCTTTGACAAGTTGTTAATCTGTGTGTTTTTTCAGAACCTCAGCTTTACCAATAGGAAAAATGCAGCAATATTCTGAGAGATGATACCACAGTGTTTAGTACTATCTTATGATCTAGAAATGGAGCATGAGTTGGGGACCTGAACACCACCAAATAGCTTTGTGGCCTCAAGTAACTTATTCAATCCTTATGATTTTCAATTTTCTTGTCAGAGAAATAGGATTAACACCATCCAACTGATAGGGCTGGTTGTAAAGACTGTGTGAGATAATGTATGTAAAAAACAAGACACAGGGCCTTGTCACACCCTAGGCACCCAACGAACTTTAATTCTCTTTCTCCTAGGACAGAGAAGAGAAATGTGACAGGAATAAAATAGAGCAAACTTGAATACATAGCCCTGTACTTTCATAATTTTTAAAAAGTGTACTCTGATCTCTTTGAGTTTTAGCTATACTTGGATTCGTTGGCAAATATGAAATCCTGAATTGATGGATTATCCGTTTCATTTCTATGATTTGATTAACATAGTGAGAGTGGACTGATTCTGCATTTTTAAATGTGTTTCCTTTCATAAAGCTTAATTTTTTGGGTAATTTTACTCTTTGCTTAAAAAAATTTAGCATTTCTCACTATTCCATTTAGTTTTAATTAAATTTTCTACTCATATTTTTAGGATGATGAATTTCAAGTAGTCTGCTGCTCCACCTCAAATGCATTAATATAAATTGTGTTTTGCCAACTAAATCACTAATTTTTATTTAATTTGAACAAGATCCTTGGATCAAAAAGTTTATGCATGCTTTTACTGTGCAGAATTTTGTCAAGGCTTTTATATATTATTCCCAAGTAATTTTGTTTGATTGAAGTAAATCATGTTAATTTCAAAATCAAACATAAATTTCTTTTTTCTTTTAAAATAGAGTTCTGTAGTTACTTTCATTATTATTCCAGTAGGACAAGTATCATCTTTTTGAAAAAGTTTGAGGGCTTGTGTGATTATGTTAATAATTCCATGAGCTAAGTTGATCCGCATTAAAATATAGCTTAATAATCATCTTTATTGGCTACTGAGAGTTTGTTTTTTTAAAAATTTAAGCGTATTTTTATTTTTTGTAGATTGTAATAATTGTGAGAGATTTAAAAAGTCTTGGCAGTGAAAAATAAACTACTATGTAGAAAAACAGGAAGTTAGTCAGTGAAAGCTTTTTTTACTTATACAAATACAATTATCAGTAATACTGCAGTTGAAGAAAGTACAACTGGCATACTTTAAACTGAATAATTGTTAGGCAGGTGACTTGATAAGTCGTTGAGTTTCATGACTGTATTTATTCATCTTTTCATATAGAACATGGAATACAGGATTAAAGTGTTTGGGGTCTGTTGCATCGTTAGGATAAGTTAATAAATGCATGCTTTTAAAATAGAGAAATTATATAGCATACTTTTTAAATTATTTTATTATATCAGTATAAGAATATTTTATAGAAACACTCAATTGTATCACTCCTTAAATATATCTCTTTTGGTTAATTCTGCCTGCTAGCCATCCTTGTGTAGACTACAGAGCATATTAATTAATAGAGTATGGTCTGTTCTTGTGCAGGTACATCTGGATTTCTTTTTAAAAAGTGTACGGTTGTAATTTTCCCAGGGCCCTACACAGCATGTGTGTGTGTGTGTGTGTGTGTGTGTGTGTGTGCGCGCGCGCGCGTGTGCGTGCATGCACTATGGCTTTATTTTACTTTTAGGCAGAGCCACTTTTCTTCCTTTGTAGTTAGTGTTTCAGTTTGCCATATATAAGAAAGTTTTCCCTAACCCCTAGAACAAGACGACGTTTATGGGACTGTGAAGTATCCCTCCCTCTGCTTCCCAACATTTTGCCTTTTGGGTTTCAAGTGTTTATATGAAACCTATATCACAACATAACTACTTCGGAGCCTGGCTGCCCCTATTTCAGAAGGATTATGTTTCTTATAGTCTATTATTTATGTATTATTGTCAAGTCGAAAGCTTTGTCATTTTATAATATCCCTAGGAATAAAGCCCCTTACAGGGGAAGCCACAGGAAGTACCAAGATGACACCTGATGTGTGCTCTCTTTCTTCCCTTTCAGTCCCCTTTGCTTTTATAAATCATAGATGACAAAGGCCTTGCTCTCAAAGCGCAGAAAGGGAATGGTAGAAGGCGGCGGGGCCGGGCCTGGGAGAGCTCTTTATATAAAACCCTGGATTTCTTTTGGTAGGAAATAGCTTCCTCTCACTATTATAAAAGTTTCAATCTCATATGTGTTTGTGTATAAAATTTCACATTTCAGAATGTATGCTTGAATTGAATAATGAAGTGTTTTGTGAATATAAAAGTTTTTACTAACACATTATTTTTGTTAATAATTCTGAAATAGTGTATTCAAGGTGCTTTGTGAACATTCCATATGCCAGGTATCAGGTTAACAACTGTAAGTAGCTACACAAGCATAATAACACAAAACATTAGGCTTCTAAAGAGCAGTGTTCCCCTTCCAGCTTTAAAATCTAGAGTTACTTTGGCTCAGGTAAAGTCATCTTGGAAGAAAATAATATTTTGAAATCCCATGTACATAGCATGAAGAATTTTTGAATATGAAAAATACATTAAAATGTTGATAAGTTACTTTTAATTTCTCATTCCAGGCCAGGCTTCAAGTGTATGAATCTTTAAGAGCACAGAAAGGAGTCCTCGTAACTGTAGACATGAGTCATTACAAGATGTATTGTTAAGTTATTTGGGACACACCCAATAGATGAAAAGGCTAAAAAATGTGTAAGATGTAATTAGGAAATTCTTCCTTGATTACTCAGTTACCATTGTTCTTTTATTATTATTAATTATTTTTGGATAACATATTTAGTAGCTTCATAGGAAGAATTCATGTTATGAAGCAGCAGTTTGTGTCATTTAATGAAAACAAACTTACACAATTGGAATACATATAAATAAGATATTTAAAGAAGAGAAATATACTTTAAAATGCAGTGAATAGTTCATTTGTAACCTTGTTGGTTACTCTGGTCTGGGAAAAAAACATTGAGCATAGTATTTGCTCCAAAGAAAGGCTTCACGTAATAGGCATTGAGTGTCCAAGTGTCAACCACAAGGTACATCTGGTAGATTTAAAAATATAGAGGAAATTCCAACCAAACCATGTCACGTAGTTGGCCGTGTTTTATCACCGGACCAGTTATAACTACGTTTTATAATCAAGATGGTAACTGTTTGTCACATAATTTAGACAAGCCATTTGTTAGGAGAAAATGTTTTTAGGGAGTTAGCATCTCTATCTGGCGGCGTCAGACCTAGACTTTTAAAGAAGGTTCATTTTCAGCTGATAGGTCAGCTAACCATGGTGGCCTAGCTGGTTTCCTGGGTTGGTGCTGCCAAACTACATTCTCAGAATTGTTTCACAGAGGTAAAAGCCCCAGAACACTGGAAATATGGCAATTATTCATCCTCATTTCAACATACTTTCTGTTCACGTTCCCACGGAGCAGGAAAAGTGAAGCTGCAGTCACAACGTTGACTGGGGTAAAAGTTTACCGGGCAGAACTCTACCCTCAGATGTTCCTGTTTGCCACCTAATGTGGGGTCATTTGTATAAATACATACAGTATGCCAGCAAAATCTGGCTTTCTTAGATTTAGAATGAAATGAGGACAGTGATTTCTTTTAGCTCTACTTTAGATTCTTTGAATATACACCACAATCTAGGTTTAGTGCGTTTTGCTGGGGAACATTCTTTGGTAATTTGGTAGAGCCATAATACATGCAAATGCCATCTCCAGGGTCAACATGTCAGACAAGGGGAGAAGAGGAAGTGTAGTCACTGAGATTTTCAACAAATGCTTAGGGAGTGGAGGCCTACCAAAAAGGGAGAGAGCTCTGTCCCTCCTTCATTTTCCTGTGCTAGCTCTGAGACCTTTCACACACCGGTTTTGGTCTTGCTTATCTGTGCCATAAGTCCCACTTGTCAAACTGACATGTGAGACTAACCTGACAATAACAAAACAAAAAAGAAACAAAATGAGAGTACACATTCACAAAACAAGAAATCTATATGAAATAAGGGATTTGGTCCTTTAGTCAGTCATTCTGTAATGCTTGACATATCAACTTCAAATTTCAGTAAAGCTTAGAGCAAAGAGAACGAAATCTGTAGCTCACCTTGTTTACTTTTGTAAAAAAAAAAAGTTCCAGTTTTGTTGAGAAATAATTGATGTATCACGGTATAAGTTTAAGAACACACAGCATAATGGTTTGATTCACATCTACTGTGAAATGATTACAAGAGGTTTGACTTAATCCATCTTCTCATGTAGATATGGTAAAAAAACAAGAAAGTCTTGTGATGAAAACTCATAGGATTTACTCTCTTAAAAATTTTCCTATATATCATGCAACAGCATAGCTATTGTTCACATATTGTACATTATAACCCTTTACTTATTTATTTTTTAACTGGAAGATTGTATCTTTGGCCACCTTCCTCCAATTCCTTGCCCCCCTACTCTTTCCCTCTAGTAACCATAAGTTGGATCTCTTTTTCCATGAGTTTTTTTGTTTTGTTTTGTTTCTGATTTTAGATTCCATATATAAATGAGATCATACAATATCTGTATTTCTTATTTAATTTAGCATAATGCCATCAAGGTCCCACCATATTGCCACAAGTGGTAGGAATTCTTCATTTTAATGGCTGAATGATATTCCATTGTATATATATACCACACCTGTTTTATCTGTTCATCCATCATTGGACATTTAGGTTGTTCCATGTCTTGGCTAATGTAAATAATACTACTGTGAACATTGGGGTGCAGGTATATTTTTGAGTTACTGTCTTTGTTTCCTTTGGATATTTCCCAGAAGCAGAATTTCTGGGTAATATGGTAGTTCTATTTTTAATTTTTTGAGGATCTTCCATACTGTTTTCCATAGTGGCTGCACCAATTTACAATCCCACCCACAGTGCTAAAGGGTTTTCTTTTCTACACATCCACATTTGTTATTCTTACCTTCTTGATCATGACCATTCCAACAGACAGGAGATAATATATTATTGTGCGTTTAGTTTGCATTTTCCTAAAGATTTTAATGATGCTGAGCAACTTTCCCTGTACCTGTTGGCCTTTTGTGTATCTTCTTTAGAGAGATATCTATTTGGGTCTTTTGCCCATTTTTAAATTGAGTTATTTGTGGTTTTTGGTTTCTATAAGTTGTATTGGATTCTTTATATACTTTGTACAATAACACCTTTACCAGCTATATGGTCTGCAAATATTTTTTCCTATTTCATAGGTTCTCTTTTCACTTTGTTGATGGTTTATTTTGCTGCACAGAAACTTTTTAGTTTGGTATATTTTCAGTTATTTTTTATTTTGTTGCTTGTATTTTAAGTGTCATGTTAAAAAATCATTATAAGATTTGTGTCAAAGAACTTTATTTCTGTGTTTTCTCCTAGGAGTTTCATGATTTGAAGTCTTACATCTAAGTCTTTAGTCTATTCTGAGTTAATTTTTGTGAATAATAAAAGACACGGGTCCATTTCATTCCTTTTCATGGAAATATACAAGTATCCCAGCACTATTTATTGAAAAGACTGTCTTCTCTCCGTTGTGTGTTTTTGGCTCTCTTTTTAAATATTATTTGACTGTATATGCTTGGGTTTATTTCTGGGCTCTTGATTCTGTTCTGTTGGTCTATTTGTCTGTTTTTTATGCCAGTACTTTACTGTTTTGATAATTCTAGCTTTATAGTATAGCTTGAAATCAGGAAGTGTGATGCTTTCTGCTTTGTTCTTATACTCGAGATTTCATTGGCTATTTTAGGTCTTTTGGGGTTCCATACACATTTTAGGAGTGTTTTTCTACCTCTATAAAAATGCCATTGGACTCTTGGTATGGACTACATTGAATCTATAGATGGCTTTTGGTGGTACTGACATTTTAACAATATTAGTTTTTCCTATCCATGAACACAGGATACCTTTCCAATTATTTGTGTCTTATTCAATTTTTTTCATCAGTGTTATCTAACATTCAGAATAGAGATTTTTTTCTTCTGTAGTTAATTTTTTTTAGTAATATTTTGTTGTTTTTGATGCTATTGTAAGTGGGATTTATTTATTTATTTATTTATTTATTTTAGGAAATTTATTGTTGCTGTATATTTTTTAACTGTTTGATTTACTTTTGCTGAATATTTTTCCTTTTGGGTCAGCATATGAACATTTTGGTATTCTCTCACTTTCCTGAGAAGGGTTATAATGGTATATAGCCCATATTTGTTTGAATTTTATATAGTTCTGTTTATCAGTCATTACTGCTGATTTCTTAGTGGAAATTTTTCTTTCAATCTCATTTTGGCTTTACCTCCAAATGCCTTCTTCTGTTGGCTGAAATTTAGCCCTATAATTTGTGGCTTTCCGTAGAGGGAACCTTCGTGGTCAGGTGGAGGAGGGAGGCCGCATTCCAACCATGGAGTAGTAGGTGTTCCAGACAGGGTGCCGATTCTGGAGGCAGGAGGGGTGTGGGGTGAAAGGTGGTTACTAATTCAAGCCTTACCTGAGGCAGGATTTTTTAAATAGAAAAGTGCTCTCTCTAATTAGCTGGCCCAATATGCAATTAGATTAATGACAGCCAGCTGTTGTCGAAACCTCTCCCAGAGTTAGCTAACCAAACAATAGATGTTCCAAGGATATGACAAAGAGCGAATTTTTCTGCACTAAAGAATTTGTAGCTTTCCTTCTTGTACTTGCAGTGGACTGCCTCATCACCGAATGAAGGGCAAGCGTGGTCTCATTTGTGGGAGGCAGACATACAACTTTTTTCTACTGAGGATGTCTTCTTGGGGGATAAAAAGAATATCCACTACTTAATTGTACCTTTTTGGCAAATCCTGTGCTCTGAAAGCATTGTGTAAAGCTTTGAAATTAACTGGTGTAGTTGGTAATAAAGTTCTTAGCTACTAGAGATTAGTGTATTTCCATCATTTAAGATTCACTGAATATATAATCACTTTTGTGAACCATGAAAGACGCTTGGAAAATTGGTCATTAGGCTAGATATATTTTAGTGATACTTAAATATGTTCTTAAAAGTATTCTTGTACTATTAGATGCTAGAAGAAGATATGTCATCATTGATTTTTCCGAACTGCCCCCTCATCTAAACCTTTGGTAACCTGCTGTTTTCTGCTTTTGAAATAGGAGAATTATGACAAATGATTTCATTCTGAAGTTTCACTTGAGTAAAAAGTTTTAATACTATTAATCTCATTTTATTTCTATCCAAAGAATATAGTAACCTTTTACCTTATGTGAAAAAACGGATGATTGTTATAATTTTGCCTCCATACTTGCACTCTGAAAGAAGTATGTTCTAGGCTTTCTCATCAATATAGCCTGGTCCCAAGTTAAATCATGGAAACAGATCATAATTCACGTTCTAAATATTTGTTGGTATTCTAGAAAACTTCAATGATGATTAAAGTAGCCATTTGATTCATTTCATTTAATCTGAGATGTGAAACACTAATTCTGTAATTGCATTTTCATAAACCATGATTTGTGGGTGTAGACTATAGTACTTTCAAAGTTATGTAGAAAGTATTCTTTATTTCTTTTGATTACCTCTTAAAAGTATGGCTAAAAAATGGCAGAGGAGTACAGAAAGAAAGGATAATACCTTTTGCGGTCTTAGATGGTTCTGTTTTCAAACATGAGCTTTGTGGACCGCATGAGCAGGAGAGTTACTACAGAGCGGGTAGGCTGCTGGAAAACCAGGCAGTTTTTCTTGCCTAGATGCAGAGAAACATTTTCTAGCCATTCCAAATCCCTGGGATCATTTACTCTGATTTCAGATAAGCAAAAAGAAAATAAACAAACTCTTGCCCATGTGGGAACTGGTTCTGCTGTCTGTTCTAACTCTGCAAAGCCTGAGTGTCTCCCCAGTGTCTTTGAATGGGTCTCATTGTTTATTTATCCGTGCTTTTCACAAGTGCTTGTAACTTCACCCTTGTTTTACTAATAGCTTTGTTCTAAAGTGGGTTGACATTTCAGTTAATTTTCAATGGTCTCAATGTTTTTCCTTGAATTAGGCCAGACTGATGGGTCTGTTTAAAATGAGACAGTCTCATATAAAGTTTAGCACATAAAAATAAAACTTTATTAGAGATTTTTGAAATTGTTTTCCTGCATAAAAAATGTAAAGCCAAAGAGAATTCTTTTCCATAGTTACTTGTATTGATAAATTAAATAAATGGGTATAGAGTTTAGTGTAGAAATTGTATATTTTTATATTAAAGCCTATTAGCTGTGTAAATATTATAAATTTTTAAAATTTATTTTTGAATATAATACTTTTAAAAATCTGAACATGAGGAATTCAGAAGAGATCGATGGCTTCTTTATCTAGATGAGCAAATTTAAACACTCTACATACTATTTTATGTTTTTAATTGCGTTAATTTTTAAAAACTTAAGAAAACTTCTTCATTGTAGAAATGAAACTAAAAATGAAACTCTCGGAGAATTTGTTCTTGTACCAGGAATTGAAACTTAAAAATTATACAGCAGTATTCACACAGAAATGAGCATCATTAGGCAAAATCTTGAAACAGGTTCTAATACATCGTAAAACTTACTTAAATGATAAAATGCCATTTCAATTAAAAAAGAAAAAACATGGAATATTTAAAAAATTATATGGCATAGATTTTAGCGTTATTTGATTTTATACATAAAAATAAACTCCAGGGACATCTGCTTGGCTCAGTCAATAGAGCGTTCAATTCTTGATCTCCCAGAGCCATGAGTTCGAGCGCCACGTTAGACATACATATTACTTAAAAATAAATAAATACATAAACAAAAATAAATATTAACAACATGAATAAAACTGAAAAGCAATCTAAATAAAAATATTGAGAGAAAACATAGGGTACTTTGAAAATATTGTTCGTAAACTTGCTAACAAACTTTGATTCAAAAACAAAGATTGATAAATTTGGTTACATCAAAAGTAAAACATTCTCATTTGCAAAAGTACCATAAACAAATTAGGCCAGTATTTTCAGAAAAATGGTGTAAAATTAATATAGTTGTTATGTTCAGCGCTTTAGCACCTTAATGAAAAGCAAAACAAAACAATTGGAAAGCGTATGAACCATAAGCATATACATATATATATATATATATATATATATATGCAGATATAGCCAGTGAATATTTATAAATCTGCTCAACAGCATGAGTGGTCAGGATAATACAAATGGAAACAATAAGTTGTTATTTTTGTCCCATCAGACTTGTAAACTTAAGACTTATAATATCTAATGCCTACAAGGATATGGGATAATTGATGTTTTTATGTATTGTTGATAAGAATGTGAAATTTTTTAAAATAGTTTATTACCAAGTTAGTTTCCATATAACACCCAGTGGTCTTCCCCACATGTGCATCCTCTCCATGACCATCACCCCCCTTTCCACTTCCCCTCTCCCTCTTCAGCCCTCAGTTTGTTCTCAGCATTCAAAAGTCTCTCATGATTTGTCTCACTCACTCTCCCCAACTCTTTTTCCCCCCTTTCCCATTCCCATGGTCTCCTGTTAGGTTTCTCCTGTTAGACCCATGAGTGACAACATATGATATCTGTCCTTCTCTGCCTGACTTATTTCGCTTAGCATGAACTCCCTCGAGGTCCATCCACTTTCCTACAAATGGCCAGATTTCATTCTTTCTCATTGCCATGTAGTACTCCATTGTGTATATATACCACATCTTCTTGATCCATCTCACACCAGTCAGACTGGCTAAAAAGAATGTGAATTTTTAACACCTAAAATATACTTCCTCTTTGTCTCATTGATCCTATTCTTCTAGGAATCTATCCTTCAGAAAATACCAATATATAGGGATAAAGTATATGATGTCTACTGTTATAACCTCTATGTTGTTGTTAATCTAATTGTTAAAAATGTATTTTTAACAATTAAAAATCAGTGAAAACTTATTGAATCAAATATGATATATTCAAACTATAGAATATAATAAATATAGCTATCTTAAAAATAACTGGTTGGCAGCCATATCTTTGAGAAAATATACATGATCTTTTTTTAGGGAATAAAGGAAATTGCATATATGTATGTATATATAAATATATGATCATATATTTTATATCAGTTCTGTTAATAAAAAGACATTCCATAAAATGCATACATATGCATATCTTTGTGTACTCAGGGTCAAAATATGGATATTTCCCTATTATATTAGAGAGGTGGAGGAAAAGGAAATACAAATAACCTGCAGTTGTAATGTTAAAAATACCAATACATGTTTTAAATAGAAATTTTGACCATTTTACTTTAAGAAAACACATTATTTCAAAACAAGTTAGAATTACACATTACATGAACAATGATCCCTGACTTTACAGGCAAATATATAGAACTATTGATTCTGCCATTTTGTTTCCTTATCATTTTGACGTAGTTACAAGGGAGATTAAAGCCCTTCTTGATTATAAAACATCCTTCCGAGGTTTCTTAACACAGGGATGGATTTTGAGGTGGGATATAGCTTTGAGTAGCATTCAAAATAAATTTAACAGCCATTCTTAAGTTTTAAGTGAGACATAGATTTGCCATAAACTTTTCAAATTGATTTCTGCCCTTAATTTATAACCTCTTTAGAATGATTCAGGACAATCTCACTGCATTACTCCTAAAAGGCAGTGGGTTAGAGCCAGGAAGTTTTGACTTGTGAAGTCAGGCTCTGCCTTGTTGACTCCAGGGTAGATTATTACCAAGGCTCTGAGACTTAATTTTTCCTTTTGTCAGTTGGGAATGATAATAATGAAAGTTAGCTAGTCAGTGCTTTTAGTTCATTTGGAGCTCTGTATCAAAACATACGGTAATGACAGATGCAGAGATGGCACATTCTGTCATTTATCTGCTTATAAGTGGGTGCTTTAGCAGCTGACATTACAGATCAGGAGTTACTTACTACTCTGTAGCAGTATGCTAACTTAGAAAAGTTTGTTCTTGCTTACGGGATTATGTAACACTAAAATGCTTATAGTAATCTATCACTGCAGCTTGATCTTCTCATGGTGTTAGAGCCAGAAGGGACTTCAAAGTTTGAGACATACATGTTAAAGATGATCAAACGGAGGTGAATTCCTTGAACATGGTCACACGGCTGGTTGATGATAGGGCGAGCAACATGCTGGGAAATATTTCTGGCATAAATGAATTAATAAAATCATCTCTTTACTGTCAATTAGCTTTTTCTTTAGCATTTCTACCTTTTAAAGTGTTTCCTCATTAATATGCATGGGAAAGTATTATAAAGAAATCTAGATAATGTACCAGTGAGAGTACTATCTAAAAGAAAAGTGTGCCCTTTTAGAAGCTGGGTAGCTTTGCTTTCATTTTTAATTTTTTTCCCCTTTCAAATAGAGATTTCGTCAGGATATTCTATAAACTATATAATGGACCAATTGTTACAGAAAACCTATATAAGTGATATTTACTTATTTGCATCTTTAACTTAATTGGGCCATTATTTTGTGGTTTCCTCTCAGTTCATATGTGATTTAAGAATACATTTAATTGTTTTAAAAGAGACTTGTTATTTGGAGTAAGCAATGTGTCATTCACTAAGTATGTAGAAAAGGATAAGATAATTTAAAAATATGTAAGCCAGTCTTTACTAACCTAATCGGGTTTACTTTTCCTAGAAGTGAGCATGGTTGTTGCATTACTTGGGTGAAGAATGATCAAGAGAATTTGGTGACTTACATACATTGAGCAGGGAGGGTCTAATATGTAAGAATCAGTATATCAAGTTGTATTTTATATTAAATGAGTTACATTCTAGTCTCAATATGTTTTGGATATTTGAAGACATGAATGCTTGCTTTATGTGTCATTGGAGTTTGCATATATACTTAGAAAAGGGAGAGATATTATATATACATATATTTATAGATAAGAATGTACATGATTTGTTTCTATGTTGGCCTTTTAGATGATTCTGTCTGTGATGCATGGTGGTGAATTCTGGTAAGGACATTTGAGGTAGTTTAAAGTAAAATCCTATCTCTTAAATGATTTGGTAAGAGTGAAATACTTTTTTAGTTGAATGCTTCCTGCCCCTCTTTCCTTATTTTCTCTCCTTTTACCACCAAATTATCCATGAATAGTGATAGAAACAATGATATTCTTAGAATATAGAGAATTTAGAATTTCTCAAAGATACATTCCTTTTGGGGAAGTAGACTTACAGTATGGTCTGGGGTAATATTTAAGACCTCTACATGCAATACTGTTTTTACCAGCATAAAGTGATTTAAAATATGAGCTTAAAAAATAGTGACAAAAATTGTTTCATCACTGTGGTAACCCTAAAGCCTTTTCTCTAGCAGATTGCCATCACAGTTTATGTTTTTGATCTGATCTTTGTTCTTTATGTGTCAGGGAGACGTATGCCAAGATATGTGGCTTTGCCAATCTTTTATTCAAACAGGTTTTCTGACTGAACATGTTTTATAATGTTATTATGATTCACATCTTCTGGATACAAAGTGTTTATATGGGTAGTTTGACTTGACAGCTTGAAATGTTTATTTAATAGGGATGTGTGCTAATTTTATTAATTTGTTAAATAAGGTTGATAATATTTTAGCTTATTTGTCCTTATGACCCAAATTATTTGTCTCTCTAAATCGCAGTCAGTGTATTAGTCTGTTATTTGTCTTTGTACTTTACTTTTTTCCTCCTCCTTAGTAGACTTTTGTTCCTGGAGGGCAAAGATCACGTAATCAACTTTACAAACCTAGTGCCAAGCACGGAGCTGGGCACATAGAGATATTCCATAAAAGTGTCTGGCAAGAATGCCTTTGAAAGTAGCTCTAGGAATGTGCAGGATGCCAGTCCTTGACAATGAGAGATAGTAGAATAAATGTGTCTCTACCTACTAATGCTTATGACTTGATGAAAAGAAATTAGACATTTTGTAATAGAAACTATGCATCATTTGTCCAATATCATTTATTTATGCTTACTTACCACATATTTCTTGCAATGGGGGATGAAGATAAAAAATAGGGAGCCCCTGGGTGGTTGGGGTACCTGGGTGGCTCAGTCAGTTAAGCATCTGACTTGGGCTCAGGTCATGATCTTGCGGTCTGTGAGTTCAAGCCCCATGTCAGGCTCTGTGCTGACAGCTCAGAGCCTGGAGCCTGCTTTGGATTCTGTCTTCCTCTCTCTGCCCCTCCCCTGTGCTCTCTCTCTCTCTCTCTCTCAAAAATAAATAAACATTAAAAAAATTTTTAAGGTAAAAAAAATAAGCCTTTGTTTTCTAGCATTTCAGAGATATAAAGAACAAAACTATAAAATTCTTCTACATAAACTTTCTTAAAAAACAATAAAAGAACCCTTCTAGGTCTGGGTATTTACAGGCTGCTAATAGGTCACTGTGAATGAAGATTCCTTCACCTCAGTCCTAGTTAAAAGGGAATCTGAGACTTTGTGGTACTGAATGACTTCAGGTTTCACCTTAGGGACTCGAATCTGTCTGGTGGAGCACCTTCATGTGAGGGTGCATAGAAGGCATAGAAAGAGCTGTGAGATTTACTGGCCTTTGCTGATTCTAAGACTCCTAGGGGAAATACTAGGATCCTAGATTTTTGGAACTGAGAGGGACCTCTGGAGTCATTCATTGCAATGGCCTGTCCCTGCTGAGAAAGCCCAGCAGGGACATGCCCTGGCCCACAGTTAACGTCTGGGCAGAGCCATGATCCCTTTAAGAGCTGGTTGTCAGGTTCCTGGTCCAATCACTTTGATCAGCAGTGTGCTTTTGCTCCTGAAGTGGGGGAGATAAAAGTAGAAACAGCTGAACTGTTCAAACAAAAGGAGCTGTAATCAAAACATTATGATAAGGCATGAAAAACTAATCAAACAAAACCACCGTCATGGTTTTACTTAAAAAAAATGACTGAAACAGTATGCAGTAGACCTTCAGTATCTGAGATTTAGGGCAGAGATCCTCAATTGCCAAGACCAATATTCCTGCACAGAACAATGGAGGCTAAAGACTGTAGAAGCTTCTGTTACATATGTTGTGTTTTGGATTTCCTGCTAACTTCTGGCTACGTATGTGGAAGCTGGCAGGGTTGGCCCTTTCCGGGGATGGGTCACCCAGTGGATTTCCAACCCAGATAACTGGCCGGTACACTGCACGCATTGTCAAACTGTATAGTTCTTTAAAGACTTTGGGCCAGCTTTAGGCACCTTATATCGATCTACTGGTGTTATCCTGGTTAAGCAGTGATTTGTTTATGAAGCTGATTGATGATGTCCATAGAGTAATTATGTAGGACATGGTAAATGAGTGTGATGATGATTGGTTTTGCCCCATGCCTTCGGTTCTTCATTATGAAATGGAAGTTCTTGAACTGACTCTGTTAGGCACTGTGTTAAAATAAATAGTATTTATTATCTGGAATAAATCCCATTACAACTCTCAGAGAGAGAATTTAGAGAAGATTAAGGACGATCAGTGAACTTGTCACTTGCTGGTATCATTGACAGATGGCAACCAAACTTCATTAAAAAGGACAGATAAGAGAAAATGAGGAAGGTAGCAATGCATAAAATGTTTCCTTTTTTGTCATTATTATTATTTCATTTGTTACCACCTTTGAACTAGTGGTATTTTGATAGGAATTATATTGTATCCAGTTGTACAAATATTAAAATTTTTATAAATCAGCTTTTAGCATTTTTAATATATTCTTCATGCTTTCTTTAACTTCAGGACATTTCTGCAGTGACTTGGCTCCAGATTTGGGTTATAGAAGGGACCGTGAAGGACACATTAAATGGCTTAGTATTTATTGTTTCACTCTGAGTCATTAACTAACTGTAGCTACAATTTTAAGTCTGTTAAGTTTTAGATTTATAATTGTTTACTTTATCAGTGGTAGTCATGTATGCATCAATAGAAATTTTTGCATATATTTGCAGTAATAAACAGTCTTCAGAAAAACTGTCCTTTATTTAAAAAAAGGAATTGGGAAACAGAAGCAGAGAAATCTAGTTGAAATCTTCAGAAAAACAAGCCTGTGATGAAAACCTTTAAATAAAATGACACAGAATCTATGGGAATAATGGGGACACGAGGGAGTCTGTCTTTAAAGAGCAAATATGCATTCTTGGGGGCACCTGGCTGGCTCAGTTAGTTAAGTGTCAGACTGCAGCTCAGGTCATGATCTCATGATTTGTGGGTTTGAGCCCCACATTGGACTCTGTGCTGACAGCTCAGAGCCTGGAGCTGGATTTGGATTCTGTGTCTCTGTCTTTCTCTGCCCTTCCCCTGCTTGCACTCTCTCTCTCAAAAATAAATGAACATTTAAAAAAATAAAGAGCAAATATATATTCTCCTAATTACCTCCTGATTTTTTTTTGAGGTTAACTTAAAGCAAAAAAAAAAAAAAAGTGATTAGGTTTACCAAAACCCAGACAGACTGTAATGAAAATAGTTCATTTATCTTTTTTTTTATTCCTCCTTAGCTTTTTCATGCATCTCTGTTCATTTTACTAATGAACAGAATAGGCACTTGGAGAAATGTGGACTATGTTAGACTCTAGATGAATCACAGACTTAAAAATTTGCATATATGTAATACCTGTACTTAATTGTAGAAACAAACATTCTGGCCTATAAGTAGTGGTTAATTCTTATCTTCCACTGTAAATAAGACACAAATAGAAATAAAAATGATTTACAGGTCACTTTAATTGAAACCGGTTGAATTTTATTTGAATAAATTACCCACATTTTAACGAGGTTAAATTCTTGACAAAGTTTGGAAATTCTTCTCATGCTACCCATGTAAAGATATCTTTAAAATGTATAATTCTATTTTTTTAAGATGAAATGCTTAATTTGTCTTCCTACATGACATGTTTTTTTTGAAAGACATATAATATTCCTTAAAGAAAAAAACCCCACTTTGCCTGTTTTAAAATCTGTTACAAAGGAAAACCCAATGACAGGAAACCTTTCCTGAGGCCTTACAATGGCACAGAAGTTTATCTGATGTTCATAAGGTGTTGCATCTGGTCCATCCAAGTGCATGGTCCCACTGTCCAGTGTTAGAGCGGTAGGACCGACTGTTTGTCTTTTTACACTTTACACTAGAATTCAGAACCAGTTAAGAGGACTTATGGAAAAAGGTGTAAACATGTATAAATCATTACAGTAGGTAAGGTCTACATGTAAAACAGTCATTGTGGATTTGCTAATTATCTGGTTAAATTTATTCATGTTGACAGCAAAAAGCTATAATTTAGATCCCAAAGAGAAAAGTTAGAAGCAAAGTAAGCTTGTTTTAATCTTTTCTAGATGTGGCCTTAAATCATGGGATCTACAATGAGTTTTTGAATGAGGGTGTCCCCTTTTCCAAAAGGAAAGTTGAGGAAATGTTATGGAAATGTTATTTAGAATTCCTTCATAGTCTTGGAACACACATTTACTCATGCTTGATGTTTTCCACCTACATATGCTTTATGTACAAATTAGAAAATAGATGCCCATTTTGATAAAACTCATGTCTCATTATTCATAAGGTCTTTCAGCTACCAACAAATGAACGCATATTTTTCAGATTAGTAGCTCTTTCCCTTAAGTAATGGCCTTTTGGTACCCTAGCCCTACCTTATGTTTAATGGTTGTTTTGTATTCTCGGGTCTAGATAATTAAATTATTTTAATGTTATTGCCCTTGTGGTTCCTAATGTGGCAAGAGTTATGGGGTAGGGGATGTTGGCAATGTGTGGAGACATGACATTTTTTGCTGTCAGAACTGGGGTAGGGATCAGGTACTGATATCTAGTGAGCAGAGGTGAGGGGTGCTAAATATCCTTTAATGTAGGGGAAATTTTCCCATAACAAAGAATTATCCAGGCCCAAATGTCAGTAGTGCCAAGGGTTAGATTAAAGGAATAGTCTTTCTTTTCTTTGCCATATATAATGCATTTAATTTTTCATCATTAAAATTCACAAAATATACTCCTAGGATGTAGTAGTGTTAGAGACCAAAACTTAGCACTTAATGAAATAAATTAAATTAGCTATGTGCAGGGAATAAAATTATAGCATCTAGTTAATATGGGGATTGGAAATTATAATACTGAAGAATACCTAGAAAAAGTAATAGAGGTTTGTTAGAATTTAGTTTGTGTGTTAGAATTACTGATTGCTGAAGCTGGAAGGGGTCTTAGTGATCATCTAATTTGATGGTTCCTAATTGAGGTTATGTGTTGATGATCATCAGTGCTTCAGAATTACTTGAGGAGATGTCTTGCTCAAAAAAAGAATGCTTACAATTCTGCTCTAATATAGTACTTTTTATGAGCTCACTTACATTTTTAAAGTACTCTTTGGAGGTGCTTGTTATGATCTCACTGCCGTCACCACTCCACTTCCTCTTTGAGAACCGCTGCTTACTCCTACCCCACATTGGATGGAGGCTTAACGATGCTGACATCCCGTAGGTCACACAGTAACTGCAGAACTAAAAAAAAGCAGACCACTGGTCTTTCCCTATTGCTTTAGTAGGCTCGCTTTTCAAACGTTGAAATATTTTCTTATTGATTACATTCATTCTCCTTATATTTACAGAATGCTTTCTACATGCCTGCCATGTCCAGTATAGGATACAGACATGGTCCCTGCCCTCATGGAGCAGATGAGAGACAGAATAAAACAAATAAGCAATATAAGTAGAGTAGGAGTATCTAACAAATGAGAACAAAAATACTGAGCAGTGGGGGAGCTAACAAACACTTGGAGCATCTGAGACCCAAGATACTGAAGTGAGCTATTCAAGGAGGGCATGGAGCTCTGCACACAGTTCTGCTCTCCTACCCTGTGCTGGCAGACATGTTGGGAACAGGGCACCTCTGGAAAAAATATGAGTGAGTGCACTGGAGTGGGAGTAGATACTGTAACAAGAAAGTGACCAGCCCCTTTTCCGTCCTTTTTTCCTTTTGATGTTTATTTCTGAGAGAGAGAGAGAAAGACAGAATGCAAATAGGGGAGGGACAGAGAGAGGAAAGGAGACACAGAATTTATAACAGTTACTAGGCTCTGAGCAGTCAGTACAGGGACAGACTGGGGGCAGGGGGAGGGGGTGGAAGCTTGAACTCTTGAACTGTGAGATCTTGACCCAAGCCAAAGTTGGATGCCCAACTGACTGAACCACCCAGGTGCCCCTGCCCTTCTTCCTTTCATAAGAGGGTATAGCCACTGCTGGGCTGGTTGGTCACCCTTGGAGTTCTGAAGAATGAAGAGTTTCTGAGCTTGTCTCATCCCTTGCCCTAGGCTCTGGACAGTCAACAGCTGCCAGAATTATCTTATGAAAAAGGGTGAGCATGGGGACAAAGGTGGGAAAGGATGGAGCCAGGAAGTAAGGGAGAACACAAAAAGTTAGTGGAATGAGAATGGAGGAAAGTCAAGGATATGTTTTCTGTGCTGCTTGCTTTCCTACCCTGGAGCTTCAGAATGGACTTGTTTATATTATAAGTGTGGATTTTGCGTCTAGACCAGCCTTCGATAGCCTACTTCATCTATCATGCATTTTGACTATAGCACTAATAGTACTGCACTACCAACATTTTGATGAAACATTTTGAAATAGTGGATGAGATTTGGGCAGTAGGGCTAGCAAGCTGATTTATCAAACTTCTAATGAGAGCCTATAAATGACCAAATAGATTTGGAAAAGGATTTTCAAAATATTTAAATTTTGGGGCACCTAGGGGGCTAAGTCGGTTAAGTGTCTGACTTCGGCTCATGCCATTATCTCACAGTTCACAAGTTCGAGCCTCCTGTTGGGTTCTGTGCTGACAGCTCAGAGCCTGGAGCCTGCTTTGGATTCTGTGTCTCCCCTTCTCTCTGCCCCTCCCTGCTTGCGTGTTCTTTCTCACTCTCTCAAAAATAAATAAACATTAAAAATATAATATTTAAATGTTATGGTCTGGTACATGAGATTCACATATGGAAAAACACTTCAATACAAACTAGACTCACTATTCACCATATGAGAAAAACATTTTTTTCCCCTTTGAAGCACATCAACTCTTAAGGATGCATAGAATTTTGCTCAGGAACGTGCCGTGCCCTCTTCTGCCCCACCCTTCGTCTTTTGGTTAATTGTTGTTTGCTCTGTTGTAAGTACTAAAAGCTGTACTTGGATTCACTTAGTTTATCATTCTCTAAAAAAATTTTCTTTTTTCTAAATTGAGAGCAGCCTGGTTAAGGAGTGTTGTGGCAGTGGAAATTCTCTAATTCATTGGCACACTATCGTGGCTCCTGTGTACAGTGCCCAAAAGTGAAATGTTCTAAAGGAATTATCTCCTTGGCTCCTGAGAGAACTGTTAGTGAACGCAAAGCAGGAAGTTATTTGAACCCACAGAGAAGAGACTGAGTTGGAAGTCACGTGGAAATGCCGTGGGAAGAGGTGCCTGTACTGATGGAGGTCAGGATGAGTAATTCTGATAAGCTTTCAGCTGTCAAAACAGGTAAGAGGAAAGTAGTAGTCAGTCAGAAGGTGATGAAACTTACCTGGGGCTAGAAATGGCACCTGTGGTCTTTTACAAAATTTTGAGTACAAAACACCCATATTTGAATTAACAAACATTTCTTGAAGGTAACTCTGTGTTATTATATGCTGGAACGTTGGGCAGGAAGAAAAGAAGGGTTGGACACAGTTCCTGCCCTCAAGATCCTGAGGGACTTTTAGGGTAGGGAGGACTCCCATGTTGGGGACCATGGGTATTCAGGACAATAAATTGATACTGTCAGTGGGCTCAGAGAAAGTGAGAGAAGTTGCGAGCCGTGAAATATATATACATTTCATCCCCTTGCCCTTCATGCTGCCACTCTCTCTCTAACACAGTTCTCTGGTCCGGCAGCCACTACCCCGCATTTGCTTTTGCAGCTGTTGTTCAGTATTTCCCTTCCTTTTTGAGATGTCTTAGAGAACAAGGACTGTGCCTTATGAGTCTTACTCTCAGTGTCTGTTGGTGCCCATTAAACTTATGTTGGATTTAATGACTGAATGGATAATGAATGTATTCATAGGTGAAGCTTTGTGAAAGAGATGAGCCATGGACTGATGAAGAGTTGAGGCTGGGAATGGGAAGTAGAGGAAATATTCTAGATCCAAACAAGGTCACACTGATGAATATGAGGTGCTGGGATGGTTATTTGGCTTAGATTTGTATAATATGTGGGGATGCACGTCAGCACAGACTCAATGGATCACAAGTAATAGGAACCCCAGCTCACAGTGGATTAAACAGCACCACATCAGTAACTTTAACTTTTCAAACAAGGAAGTGGTCTGTAAGAAAACTGCTGGTAGTGAAAGCAAAGCAGGAATTATTTTGCCCCACTTGGCATGCTGTTCTAGCTAATATAGAGGCTCAAATGGCCCTATGTAACTGAATAACCTGGTCCAAGGGCAAATCTTCAGCTATCATTTGAACTAATCAAATTTGAATTAATCTAATGATGTAACCAGTGCTGATTATTTTGCTCTCCTGGGCTCTGTCTTCCTACCTTGATGGCTTATTCGCATGACTGCAGGGTGGCTGTAGTGGCTCCATACCTTGTAAGGCAACACTAAAGACAGTGGTCTTGCCTGTTTTCATGTCTCTTGCATCTGAATGACTGGTCTTGTTAGCTGCACATCTCAGAACCCATCACAGTTCCTAGGGAATTGGGATATGCTGTTTGGCTTTCATCAGTGTGATCCTGTCCCATGAACTGGTATTCATTGACTGGCTGCATGTTCTTTTAGGTGCTGGGGATGGTGCTTAAATTGAGGCTGCATGCCTCCGCTCTCACCCGGGCACTCTCTGTTCTTGCTTTGTTTTTCCCCATAGCACACATTACCTTCTAATACACTATAAATTTTACTCTCCGAGTAGACTATCTCTCCTTAGTGGAATGTAGACTCCACCAGGGCACATTTTCCGTCACTACTTGATCCCCTTTGTCCAGCATGTATAGGAGCTCAATTAATATTCGTTGACAGGAATGAAAATTTAGAGAGACAATGCCCTTACTTTCTTAAGCTTACATTCTTGTGTAGGAGGACATACATTAAATAAGTAAGTAAACAAAGAAATACCAGATAGTGGTAAGATTGTTAAAAAATATCGGTGGGACAGCAAATGCAGAAGGGGTAGTTTAGTTTTGGTGGCAGTTCTGCCTTGATTGTATTGCTGACAACAGGAGAGACATGGGACATCCATGTGGGCTTTCCTGGGACCCGCGCCAGAGTCACCCTGCTACCCAGGTAACAAACATGATGTTCCTTTACAGAGTGTGTCTTGTGGTTTAACCAGATTAGACGTCCAGTTACACGCTTTGAAGAAACCACTATTTCCAAGATTTTTGCTGGCTTCTCCCCAGCAAGTCCCATGGACTTCTGTCAATCTTTAAGTCTGTGTCTCTCATTTGTTTTGGAACTATAGGTCACACTTGTGTTTTGCCTCGTGAGGCAAGATGTTGGTATTACACAGTCTTGGTGATCCACATGTGGGTGACACATTGCTGATGCCAGACTAACTTCCTTCCTAAACGCTTCCTTATACCACTCTAGCACCACGCTAAAACACATTTCAGTAGGGCATGCAAGCCCATTTTAGTAGCAGTCTTAAATATAATTAGGAAGGTAAATCTGACACACACACCAGTGTGTAAATTAATATGGGGATTATTCTGTGTTCTGGGTTATTCATCAGTGCAGTTAACCAACAATCAGTGCTTGTGATGGTGCCGAATATATCACTGGAATCAGGTGGTACTTGTATGACATAGAATCATATTACAGAAGTCCTATCATGACTTCATAGATGGTAGAGAAGTCATATTATGACTTCGTATTTGAAGATAGGGAGGGATTTTGTGTTGTAAAAGGAAAGAAAGGTTTAGAAATCCTACATATATGTTGATATATACAAGAGAACACATGTGAAAAGATACATACCAGATTGTTGACAGTGCTTATGTCAGAGTGAGTTTTAGGGGTTGGGCGAATATTGATTTTACTTTAGACTCTGGAAAATAGAGACTTGAAGTTTACCTGGAACCATGCAGTATTTATTTCATTCTAAAAAGTAAAAAAAAAAAACAACAACTTAAGAGCATTTCGAAAATTGCCTCCCAGAGTTAATCCTAAAGTAATTGCTGTGTATTGTTATATACACTTTACCACTCCTGATCTTATAAATGGGCATGAATATTTTATAAAGCAATGAGGCACTAAAGTTGTTAAGAAAATTACTTACAACCTTTAACTCATTCCAAAGTAATACTTCAACGGAGAAAGGGAACTTTATTACACAAAGTTGCTCATTGCAGGTTTAGTTACAAGGGAAGAAAAAAAGGAGAAACACCTCTAAGTGTCCAACAAAAAAATTAATGGAAATCGAATTGTCGACCGGAAACAATAGTGATTCCACCTTAAACTCGCTCTGTAGGAAGGCAGGATGGAGATAAGTAAGCCAATAAATAAATAGCTTATTAAAGAGTTGGAAAATGATGGAATTCTTAATGAAATTATAACTGGAAGTGTGTGGGGCACATAGAAATGTTATGATGAAAATACAGAATGGAAAACGATAAAGGAGCCATGATTACAACTATGCAACCCTCAGGTATTCTGATACATAAAGATGAAGCAAATACGCTAAATAAAAATGCATATTCTAGTATAGGGCTGTTTTGTTGCAGCTATTTTATTATAATTTTACTTTATAAGTATATTTTAATATAGATATATTATTTTTAGTATAAAGTTGGTTGGCATTAGTTTGTACTAGTGGTTTATAAGAGATAGCATTCCCATGGCGTTTTGTGTAATTGAAACCATAAAGAACGAGGTTTTTTTTCTTTTATCATGTACAATTGGAGTGGCAGATAATTGTCGCTTTCAGGGTTTCCTTTTAATAGCCAAGTTGAGAGGAAATGCCTCAAATCAAAAAGGGGAAGGGGGAAGGGCCACAAGGCATTCTGTCATGTGTGATTGTGTGTGTGTGTGTTCTAATGGTTTAAAACATTGCCTCAGCTTGGATTATTTCTATCCTCAGAGCAGCACATAAACAATTTTTGGAAAAAAGCTAAAATGTTTAGACAGCTGCTTCCTTTATTTTTCTAAATATACAGATAATATTTTTATTACCTCACAGACATTATTATGCCTTTGTAACTAACATGCTTTGACTCCTGTAAACCCCTTAACTTTATTTCTGCATTTGGTAGCACTATTTTTTATGTCAATCTTCTCCTCCTCCCCCCCTTCCTCCTCCTTTTTCTTTCTTTTTAAAAATTATCTATGAATTTGTGTGACGTTAGGGGGCCTGCAAATTGAGATGACATAAGAGTAATTAATTTCATTTTTTGTACCCTGGGTTGATACTAAGATGTTACTAACTTCATATTTAGTATTCTGCATGGACAGTCTTGCAATCTTTTTTAGGGAAGGTGGTAACCATTATTTTATGTCAGTAAAATCCATGCCTTTATGTATAAACTAAGACATGTACAAAAGTAAAAGATGAATGTCTTTACCTGTGACTCTGCAACACTAAATAATCTATTGACATTGGTTTTTCAGCCTGACGCTGGGCTGTTTTAGTGATTTGTTAATTTAACTGATGAATGTGGTCGGAGTGGATGATTCTATAGCGTGTTTGGATACAGCCTTAAGCCTCTATCACCTCTTTGCATTGTCGGCCGTGTGAACTGCCGGCCTCACGATGTGCTTTGCTTTCCCTGGATTCCTTAGGGTCCTATTTTTAAATCAGATTCTACTTTGGGTGCTGGCATGACTTTAACCTGGCAGGGCAAAGGGCTTTCTTGAAGGTGACCTCAACCTGTCTGACTTCAACAGTCCGGGCAAGGAGGGAAAAAACAGTGTAAGGCAGCAGGAGCTGAGCTGTTGGACACGGTTGTTTGCATTTGCGTTTTCCGAGATTGCGTAGAACATAAGTTACCAATCATTGATTAGCAGAATAGAGTTTGTCTTTGGAGAAATTTACTGAGAAGATATTTGGGCATTTTCTCCATGTTCATGGAAAACCGAGGGCTAGTTAATAGACAACTAGTTACTATTATGTTTCCTTTTTTATGTCACATGATGGATAGATCTTGAAAGGCAATAAAAAAAAACCCCACAATTTTGTGAGTGTCTAATTGAAATGGTGTGCACTTTTCTTGCCCTGGATGTAGAATAATGTGGGTCCTTTAAACAGAAGGCTATGCACTTAATGGAAGGGTGCCCAGGGCATTTGAGCTCCATACTCCAGGGCTGAGAGGTAGAGTGTATACTGAAAAATTAAAGTGCCTTGCCTCAGTTTTGATCAGAACCTTGTGTTTACATGAAGAATAGTTTCAAAACAAGATCTCTGTCATGGAGAAATGGTCAGTATTAGTTCTTTCCAAAGACTCTTATCTCTATTTCTTTTGGTGGTACAGTACTAAATGTGTATATTAAAAGGAATTTAGAAAAAATGAGTGACTTTTCAGTTTGTGTTTCTAATTATTAAGTACATTTAAATATGTCTGAAGCAATCAAAGATATAAAGCTGATGGCTCTTCCAAAAATTTTAAACTTTGCTACAAGACAAATTAGCTAAGGTATTTTTGCTAGTAGCTGTTTTTCCCCCCTGCAGTTGCTAAGTCAAATACAAATTTGAGAATGATCTTTTTGTTTAATTTTTAAACATTAAGTGGTTAGTAAACAAAGTCTTAAAGTACTTTTTCCCCTTATTTAAACATTTTAAAAATGTTTATTTATTTATTTTGAGAGAGAGAGAGAGACAGAGTGCAAGCAGGGGAGGGGCAGAGGGAGAGAGAGGGAGGGAGAGAATCCCAAGTAGCCTTTGTGCTGCCAGCGCAGAGCCCACGCAGGGCTCAAACTCACAAAACTGCGAAATCATGACCTGAGAGAAAACCAAGAGTTGGACACTTAACCAACTGAGTCACCCAGGCACCCCACTTTTTCATCTTAAGAGAGAAGATACTAGTATTATAGGTACACACACACAGTGTTTTCCACATGCATACAAACGAAAATATGGTGGAAAAAAATATGTATGTAGGAAAGAAATTACTAACAACTTTTAAGAACTTACAGGTTCAAGTTCGAGCTGCCAAAAACTGATCCTGGGCTGCTGTAGTTAATGGACTCTCCTTAGAGAGGCCGAACCCAGCCACAGGTGACAGTTGACCCACTTACTCAGACCTCGTGAAAGGACCAGGTTCTTCGAGGTTCTCCTTCGATGGGCTGTCCTCACCAACTGGGCTGCTGATGCTGAATCTCTTGTACTTAACTTTCTTATAGTGTTAATGTAAACAACCAGCATTGGAATAATGGTTAAAATGAACCTTTGGCAAAATTCTGACGTGCAGAGCATTCCATTTTGAAATGAAGATAGGGCTCGTCAATGCTGTCAGTTATGGAGACCCTCTACAGTGTAAAGAAGTTTTTATTTTTTAATTGGTGCTTTGACTCTTATTAAAATAATCAACTCCATCTCTTTCATTCTTAAGACATCATGATTTTTCTACCTTTTTGGTAACTTATTCGTATAGCAATTATTTTCAGGTGCAAAACTTTATGACCTAATTAATTTGTGACGCCCACCATGGTGCATGCAAATGTTTCAAAGGAGTCAGTATCTGGGGGAAAACTAGGCCAGGATTGTGGTTGGCATTTGTGCTCAATGACTTTAAGACATACTTATTGACTTTTTCTCTAAAGCATAGAGACTTTAGCCATGCAGTTTAGGGTTGAAGTTTATGCTGTTTTGCTTGTTTCTGTTGTGTGAGTTATCTGCCAAAATCTTTGTTGAAAGAATACAAGTTCTTGCTTGGTCTGTTTTCTCTGGACTGCTTTTTTTTTTTTTGGGGGGGGGTAGTATTGGTTTCAGTAGAACCCAGTGATTCATCACTTACATACAACAACCAGTGGTCATCCCGACATGTGCCCTTCTTAATGCCTGTCACCCATTTAGCCCATCCCCAGTCGGTCTCGCTCCAGCAACTCTGTTTGTTCTCTGTATTTAAGAGTCTCTTATGGTTTGTCTCCCTTTCTGTTTTTATCTTGTTCTTCCTTCTCTTCCCCTACGTTCATCTACTTTGTTTCTTAAATTTCACATATGAGTGAAATCATATGGTATTTGTCTTTCTCTGACTGACTTATTTCCCTCAGCATAATACATTCTGGTTCCAACCATGTTGTTGCAAATGGCAAGATTTCATTCTTCCTGATGGCTGAGTAATGTTCCAGTGTGTGTGTGTGTGTGTGTATCTTATTTATCCATTCATTAGTCAATGGACATTTGGACTGTTTCCATAATTTGGCCATTCAAATCAGCATTTTTGGATCCTTTAGATGAATACCTAGGACTGTTTTTTGATCATTCACACTACCATTGTTTTTAAAAAAATTTTTTTAACGTTTTATTTATTATTGAGACAGAGAGAAACAGAGCATGAGAGAGGGAGACACGGAATCCCAAGTAGGCTTCAGGCTCTGAACTGTTAGCACAGAGCCTGATGCGTGGCTCGAATCCATGAACCATGAGATTGTGACCTGAGCTGAAGTCAGTCACTTAACTGACTAAGCCACCCAGGCACCTCCACGCTACCATTGTTTAATGGCATGTTTCAAAGCAGGACCAACAAGTTCAGGATTCCCTTTGTTGACTTTGTGGGTCACACTTGGTAATCTTGGGAGGGGTGTTTCCCCAAGATAGGAATGGCCAACACCTTGATTGTTAGAAAACTTTGTGAAATAAGTATGTATGTGTGTATATATATATATATGTACCTATATGTATGTTTGTATGTGTGTACACATGCACACATAGGTGTTTGAAAGGAAGGGAAAAGGAAATAGATTTGGTTAACTCTTTGAAATGTATATCATTGTTTCACAAGTTTTAGAATTTTGATTTATGTGATATGATATGAACAGGGGGAAATCTTTGCTCATTTACAGTAAGCAAAGACATACAAAAATGTGTGTAATGATTTAGTATATGCAGGGGTCATAACCATTTTACTCCATTTCTTTACAGTCAATCACATTAGAAGCAAATCTGTATAGGGGGAAACATAGAAGTTGTTTATCTTTAAGAGAGGGATGGTTGGGATGTCATAAACTCCTCTAACACTTGACAACATTTGACTTCAAAGAAGCAATACAGTAAAAGAATTGTTCAAAAGTAGTTATTTATGTCAAAGTGAATATCACATGAATATTTAATTCTATGTTTACCTGAAAACAACTGTAAATTCCCTGCCAGGTGGACGATCAGATTTCATTACAGTTTGGTGTGAGACAGTGTGTATGACAGGGGGTTAGAATCCTTGTTTATTGTTAATATTTGGATTTATGTTGTAAACATTTTTTAATTAAAAATAACACATTGCTTTGTAAAGATACTGAGAGAACGTGCCTTAGCAAGTTTAAGTCTACTGATGCATCGGTATGACGCTTTAATCCACATATTTTAAATGATGTTTGGTTACTGTTTGTTTAAAAGCACTGGAATAAAAACATCTCTTGCTATCCGGATTCCAATCTGTACAGATGACTAATCATGTGGCAGATGTGAACATAAAGGTTCTAGGGAAAAATAAAAATTACAATAAAAATGTATTTGCTCCCTGATTTGAAAGTACAGAATGTTTTCTCTGCTGTTTAGATATGGGGAACTATGACACAGAAACAATGGTCACCATGGTGAAGGTACCTTACAAAATAAATGAAAAAAAAAAAGAGAGAGAGAGATGGAGGGGAAGAGTGGGAAGCAATTGGTATAGTAACAGGCTGGTAGGTAAATAAATATTTAAACTTCATGCCTGGTTATTTGAGTAATCATGAGATTTGCAGAACTATGCTGTGTATCACATTTTACTTGATATCTTATTTACCTGTCTTGACTTACACCTATTAAACCAAATTGAAGGGCTGTTCAGAAACCAAAGCAAGTTACAAGCTTTCTGAGTCTTAATTTCGTTATGTATAAAAAGCAAGAAATCAAATTCAGTATTTGTTCAACTTTTACCCAATGCTTCAATTCTCTGGTTCTGTGACCCAGAAGGAGTCCAGAGATGGTGTGAATAGACTTTAAGGTTTGAAGGGACATTAACTCCAAGACATAGAACAGTTGAGAACACCCAGAAATTCCTGACAAAATTTCTGAAAAGTTAACATTTTGACTCTAATAGGTGCAAGTATAAAACATAGAAACAACACACACACACACACACACACACACACACACACACACACACACAAATCCTGATCTAAGCAGCAGTTTATTAGAAGGGGCCAGGGCAGCATTATTCAAAAGAACTTACTCTGATGATTGAAATGGACTCTGAATCTGGGCTGTCCCATGTGGTAGCCATGAAACATACATGACTCCTGGGCACTTGAAATAGGACTGGTCCAACTTAAGAACTGAATTTTTAATTTTATTTAGTGATAATTCATTTAGATTTAAATTTTTCAATGTTTAAAGAGTCTTGGGAATAATTTAGCCATCATTCTTGTCAAAGTAAGAAGCCAGGGTGGCCCTAGGAACTCAGGAGTGGTGCACTCTTTACAGGTACAGTTACTGTGACTCAGACATTAGTGGTTCCCAGCCTGTGTTTATAAGATCAAAATGACAACTTCCAGGGAGTGACAACCTAATTGTCTCGGCTTAGGTCTGGTGGTGACCCCTCATCAATCTAGTATGGGTTGCACTGCCAAATTACAGTGTTTGTCTGGGAGTGCTGGTGAGGGTTCTCAGGGAAGGAGGACGTGTTTTCCACGCAGCGATCTCCAGAATTGTCTACCATGTTATTTAAATCTTTTCCCCTTGCACGCATTGATTTTTCTAAATTTAAAATACTGTGGGGGCACTTGGGTGGCTCAGTTAGTTGAGCATCTGACTTTGGCTCAGGTCATGATCTCGCATTCATGGATTTGAGTCCCGCGTCGGGCTCTGTGCTGTCAGCTCAGAGCCTGGAACCTGCTTCCGATTCTGTGTCTTTCTCCCTCTCTGCTTCTCTCCTGCTCACACTCTGTCTCTCAAAATAAACAAATACATAAATAGTTAAAAAATTTTAAAATACTCTATTATTAATTCACTTGTATTGCACCTGACATATTTACCTTTTTATTGCAAATTAAAATAGTTCCACCAAATGTTGGTAAAACTTTACTAACCTGAGAGACTAAAATTTGTAACATGTGAAAGGAATTGTGGGCATTACAGCTAAAGGCAACAAGATGAGTCATAGGAGTCAGTGCTGTGTCTTTATAGATGAGGAAACCAAGGCTTAGATGTGCTGCCTCGTCATATAATTAGTTGCCACATTAGGGCCTGATGCTTACTTTCGTCTGAACCTGTGCTATGACCAGTTAAACATTATAACAAAGTGTTTGAAAAGCATTCTGTTGAAATTCAGGTCTTTCCTGTACATTATTTTTTTGTAAAATAGGTCATGCTAACAATTTGTGAGAAAGCAAAGTCATGCTGGTTTTGATTTTCAAGGTTTTACTTTTTGCTTCTTGTGAAGATTGATGAAAGTTTTGATTAAAGTGTGATATGTGTGATCATGTGAACTTATAAAATCACCTCTTCTTACTTAATACATTTTAACAAATAATATTTGACCCAGGTAAGTCAGGAATGACTAGAAGGAAGAGGCACTCACTTCCAATGACTGCTGATTTTTTGGAAGTTCGAGTTTGAATAATGGTTTAATAAGCCCATTAGAGGCACCAGGGTGGCTCAGTCGGTTAAGCAGTCGACTGGCTCAGGTCATGATCTCAGGGTTTGTGGGTTCGAGCCCTGCATTGCGCTCTGTGCTGACAGCTCAGAGCCTGGAGCCTGCTTTGCATTCTGTGTCTCCCTCTCTCTCTGACCCTCCTCTGCTTATCCTCTGTCTGTCTTTCTTTCAAAAATAAATGAACATTAAACAAATTTTAAAAAATGAAAAGCTCACGATATATGTGTTGAGGACTTCTTGGAAAGCAATGGTCCTCTCTGCGGATCAGCCATGTTGTGAGGGGTTGAGAGCCTTACTTCGCATCTCCACAGGCTCAGGAAGTGAAACTCGATAAGGTGCTAAGCACCTACACCCTAATTTAGTAAATTATCATAATGACAGTCAGTAGACATCAACTGACAGTAGAATTAATTGGGATATACAAGTAACAGACAGAGCAGAAAAGAAGTGAGATTTAATGAAGAAGAATCCAGAGCAAGTGGGTCAACATCAGCTTCACAAGGGAGGTAAGACAAGAAGCCCAGAGGTCAGTCCACTTGCAGGGAATGTGCTGCTGAGCTTTCCATGTACAACAGGGCGCCGGGAACCCAGGGCCTGATTTTCCATGTGCTCATGTCAACCTGAAGAAGTCCTCTAGGAAGAGCTCTGGATGCACACCTCCGAGATTAGACCCTTTCTTGATTTCCACTGGAGCCGGTCTATCACATTTCTCCCACTGTCATCTCCTTCACCATCTTCTGGCTTTCAAAGATAGGATGAATCACAGTTAGTATAGGAAAGCTACTTTTTTTTCTTTTTTCTGCCACCGCCTCACACTGGCTTTGCTGCCATCAGTGGATGTGAACTGGTTATCAGTCCTCAGACTCAAAAACACCCTCACTCAATATAGGTTTTAGCAGTTAAGTCAGAGCTAAATTATATTGGTAGTGGGATTACCTATGCTCATAGAGAATAACTGCAAAACACTTTTAAACTATTCTTTTTTTTAGTGTTCTACTATTTTTTTTGAGAGAGAGAGAGAGAGAGAGAGCGAGCGAGCGAGCAGGGGAGGGCCAGAGAGAGAAGGAGACACAGGCTCTGAAGATAGGCTCCAGACTCTGAGCTAGCTGTCAGCCCAGAGACTGACGCGGGGCTGGAACCCACCAACCATGAGATCATGACCTGAGCCAAAGCCAGACGCTCAACTGACTGAGCCACCCAGGTGACTCTAAACTATTCTTTAAAATATTCTTGCTATCTGGCATAGCTCTTTCCAGGAAAAGATACAGGCAGAGGGCTATCAGAGTTAAATATCAATTATTGTAGATCTGGAAAGCCCCAGGAAGATGCACTTATAGGCTGAGAACTGAGCGTGTTTTGAATGTGAATTCTTCTCCTCTGGTTCCCCGCCACCTCCCGCCCCTTCTCCTGGTTTGTCATTTGTCATGTGGGAACCTAGTATAGGAAGAGACACCCTTGATAACTCGCAAGCCTGCCTTTGTTATATTCAGTCAAGCATTTTCACTAATTGAGCAGAAGATTATTATTTTACCACATAAAAATTAAAGCTATTGAAGGCAGAAAAAAGGAAAAGTAATTTAAACAGTAGTTGGTTTTCCTGAGTTGGATACTATATGTTTTGCCACGTGCTGATTATTGTATTTGATTCATTTAAAACCCAGCTGTGTATAGCCTAAATAACTTAAGAACTTCACAGTTGGAGTAAGTTCTTTTGACCCAATCTCATTTGTAGCCAACATAATTTCATTAAAAAAAAATCTAAACAAATCAAATAACTCTGGAGCCTTCATACATTCAGTTTCACTGAGACCAGGGAGAGTAGAGTCTTCGTCTGATTCCACCTCCTTTTGCCTGTTGGAATGGCATGGCTGCGGCCAGTCCCTCTCGCCTCTGCATCATCATTTCCCCTCCTTATAGCTCATTCCCATCAGAAAAACATGCTATAATTTTTTGGTCTTAAAATAACAGACTATCTGTGGATCCCACATTCTTATCCAGCTACTAGCAGAACTTCTTGAAAGACTTGTGTGCATTCACTGTCTTCAGAAGATTGTCTCCTCCTATTTTCTGGATCCTTCTCACATGCCTCTCCTCTCATGCTGCTTCAGAACCTGATCTCATTCTACTAGGTTTCTATGAGCCTCCATGTTGTTAAGGCCAATGGTCGGTCCATCTAACTTGATGGTGGGAGCAGCCTTACCCAGTCCATCACATCATCTCTCCGGGGGCACTTTTTGCGAGAGTACCAAGACATCACACTCTCTTGATTTTTCTCCTACCTTTTAGACTATTCTCTCTCAGGTTTTTGTTTTTGTTTTTATTTTCCCCCTGATTTTTCGTCCTTTGTCCAGCTTCTCAACATTGGGATGCCCGTCTTTTCTTCTCTATCTGTAGGGACCAATGGGGCAGGGTTTTCCATTCACACATCATGTATACATCGATGGTTCCTAATTTTTATCTACTGTTTGACTATTTTCCTGGAGCTTCTAGTCTCATATATCCAAATACCTGCTTGACACCTCCACTTGCTTTCTGAACTAACTTGTTCACTTTCTGACTAGCAGCTCTGGCTTTTTTGATTTTCCTCCAACATGAAAAACACACTCCTCTTAACTCTTCCTGTAATTCTTACTTGACATGCTGTATACTTATCTGGTTATTCGTTTTCACTCTAAGAATAGATGTTCTATGAGGGCACTGACAGATTCGCCCAGTTCCTACAGTGCTGCCTGATCTATAGTAGGTGTTCAGTTAATATATGTTGAGAGAGACTGCGTGAATACTATTAGCATGATGATGCTACACTTTCCTTTAGTTCCTGGGACTAAAAGTCTGAAAGTACTTAAAATCAGTTTCTCCCTTGAAGCTTTGCTTTAGATAAATTACACTTTCAGGAGACAGCAGCCCCTACCCCTTAAAGGAAAAAATTCCAGGGGCACCTGGGTGGCTCAGCCCGTTAAGCATCCTACTCTTGATTTCGGCTCAGGTCATGATCTCATGATTTGTGAGATGGAGCCCCACGTTGGGCTCTGTTCTGAGCATGGAGCTTGCTTGGGATTCTCTCTCTCCCTCTTTCTTTGCCCCTGCCCTGCTTGAGCTCTCTCTCTGTCTCTCTCAAAATAAATAAATAAATATTAAAAAACATTTCCATCATGTGGCTTTTTCTTCTGCAGCTGTCTCTGAGTAAAGTGCTCATCCTAGCTTCTTGGAATGAATCTCTCCTCCTCTGAACTTCACTTGGCTCTTCCCTCTTCCAGTTGGCTTCTGTTCACGGAGCTAGTTCTGCTTCCTGACCTCACAGAGCTTGCCCTTTTTATAGTAAAAAGCCTGTAGTGATGTCATGGGCTCAGCTGGTTTCAATCAGGTTTCAAACTGAGCACACTTGAAGCTGGTGAATGACTCTGCAAGTTATCTTTTGCTGGGCCAGACTAATTCTGACACAAAACATCAAGTTATATACAGCACTAAGCATTTAGCAATCATCACGCACAAGTCATGGGAATGCGGGTCTTCACTCCTTACTAACGGACATTCTAAATGATGGTTGGCTGTCTGTACAGATGCAGGATGGTTAGGTATCTGATGCTGCTGGTCATCTGCTTATGGGCGCTCTCTGCATCTGCCTCTGCAGGACCTCCTAATGTACTGTTGTAGCCCTGACTTTGTTCTGCGTTCTAAATATCATTCTTCAGACCCTTAATTGAGCTACCCCAAGCTCATTTCCCACCTTGTTCTTCTCATCACTCTGCTGCTCCTGGATTTTTTTTCCTTATCATCTGTAAAATGAGATTGAATTTTGTGTTTTGTGGCCAATCTTTCTTCTTTTAAAAAAATGGCTTGAATTCAAGGTGCTCATCTTTACTCTTAAGTTTGGATTCCTGACAACAATCCCTGTTTTCACTTTAGAACATTGAACAAACTTTTATTTTTTTAAATTTTTTAAAAATTTATTTTTGAGAGACAGAGGCAGCGCAAGCAGGGGATGGTCAGAGAGAGAGGCAAACACAGAATCTGAAGCAGGCTCCAGGCTCTGAGCTAGCTGCCAGCACAGAGCCCGACATGGGGCTCGAACCCACGAACCATGAGATCATGACCTGAGCCAAAGCCAGACGCTCAACCTACTGAGCCACCCAGGTGCCCCAGAACAAACTTTTCTTAGTGGGTTGACTGGCTCGAGACTCTTTTACTCAAGAAGAGTACTACACTTCTAAGTCTGAAGCAAGACCGTTTAACTGCATTTTATTCAGTTGGGAGAAATGCTTTATTGGGAAACGACTCAGGTTTCTTAAAACAAGCCTGTCATATTCAAAAGCAGGCCTGCATAGAATATAGTATGCGTGAAAAAGAATAGTAGCTGCATAATTCTTACACTCTGGAAGTTTTGGTAGCCTGTGGCTGGAAGGGGCTAGGTGTCAACAGAGGTGTTTGTTTAAAGGGATGGCAGGGAATATGTAAAGTGAATGGGTAGAGGGAGGGGGTGCTTATGGCCAGGATGAGCTCATAATTTGTTGTCTAAATCAGGATGCTTTGAAGATGCAAGTGTACAGGTGTAAACTGGGAGTGCCTTATACATGTCCTACCTGTGATATTGTTAGCACATGTTAAATTATGGGTAGCCCTGAGTGGCCTTCAGGATCTCTCAGGACTCAATGGAACTAAAATCCCACCTTCATGGCATTCATGATCTATCTTATAGCAAAGGGAGAGACTCGGAATGCATACAGGTCAAGAGTCCCTAGGTCAGTATGGAGAGCTCTGTTTCCCACAGCAGATGGGAACATGGTAGAGAGAGTGCATCCGTTTCTCTCTTGGTAGTTAATGAGCCTATTTCTGAGAGCTGGCAAGGGGCAGAATTTGGACTAATGAGGTAATAGTGGAGGGCTAACAAATGACAGGAAGACTAAGAAGCAAAATAGCTTTTAAATAAAATATGTTAAAAATATGCTGACCTCATTATAAGGGTATAGTTCTTTCTAAATTGTATAGGATAAAATAATTTAGTGTTAAATTTGTTCTGAACCATTGAATATTAAAGTCATAGTTAAAAGAACTGTTCTTGGGGTGCCTGGGTGGCTCAGTTGGTTAAGCGTCAGGCTTCGGCTCAGGTCATAATCTCATGGTTTGTGGGTTCAAGCCCTTTGTCGGGCTCTGTGCTGACAGCTCAGAGCCTGGAGCCTGCTTTAGATTCTGTATCTCTCTCTCTCTGACCCTCCCCTGCTAGCACTGCCTCTCTCTGTCTCTCAAAAATAAATTAAAAACATTAAAAAATGTAAAAAAAAAGAACTGTTCTTAATTTTTTAGTAATGGCTTTTCCTATTCATTTTTTGTTTGATGTCATGTAAATAAAGAAATGGCTCTGTCTATGTATTAAAAAAATGCATTGTTATTTATTAGGCAGGTTCCACATTGTGGCTTAGGAAAAATTCCTGGTTTATTTAGGCTTTAAGAGAAATCAAGATCCTAAAAAGATTAAGAAGATAACTTAAAAGACTAGAATAAAGTCACTATCTTAGTATTATGACTCATTGCTTCAGTTTTCATGGAAAATTCTGTTTGGGAGAGCATTCTATGTCATTGCAATGGAGTTCTGAACACTTTTAAACCATTGAACAGCAGAAATTAGAGACCCACTTTGTAGCCAGCTAGTGATTTGTGATAGTAGGTACTTAGTTATGTAATAAACATTGTTAACTTGTTTTGGCTGAGAGTTGACACTGAAAAAAAAAAAAAAAGAAACCAGTGCACATTTTCAAATCCATTTTATTTTTTGGTGACTTTTTTTGCAAGCCTGTGTGCATCTCTATAGAAGCAGAAGCAGTGGCTGGTTTTTTGTTGTTGTTGTTTTGTTTTGTTTTTGCCCAATAGGAGTTGTGTGCATGTGTGAATTGAATGTACACCACACTTTATCCTGGATAATGGATGAAGTTCTGAAGCAATAAGAACCATTAGATTAATACCTAGTAATCTAAATATTGATAACTGAATGCAAGTGAAAGAGTCCTAAGAAATTAGAACTTTAAAAAAAATAGGTGTTAGATTTGTTACTAAAACAAAACAAAACAAAGCAAAACCAACTATGCTTCTTGGTATTTACCAGAATGAGTTGGAAAGTTTTGTCCACATAAAAGCTGCCACACAAATGTTTAGAGCAGCTTCATTAATAATTGCCAAAATGGGGAATCAACCAAGATGTCCTTCAGTAAGTGAGTGGATAAACAAACTGGCACATCCACGCAATGGGCTGTTATTCAGAGATAAAAATGATTGAGCTATCAAACTACATAAAGAAGCAAAGACATCTTAAATGTTTATTGCTGAGTGAAAGGAGCCAACACAGAGAGTTAATGTTCCACATGATTCCAACTCTATGACTTTAATGGAAAGACACAACCATGGAGAGAGCAAGAGCACTAGTGATTCCCCAGGGTCCTGGGTGGTTGTGGGACAGCAGGCGGGAAGAATAAGTAAAGCACTGAGTATTTTGGAGACCTTGAAACTATCCTGTATGATATTATAGTGATGGAAGTATGACATTATGCATTTGTCAAGACCCACAGAATACAATATAAATTAACTATAAATTTTAGTTACAAAATAACGTATCATTACTGGTTCAATTGTTACAAATACATCACTAATGCAAGATGTTGATAATAGGAAAAGCTGTGTAGCGAAGTTAGGAAGGATATGGAAACTCTATTTTCGGCTTAGTTTTTCTGTAGATCTAATATTGCCCTAAAACCTAAAGTCTATTAAATATGTTTTGAACAAGGGAGATTCCATTTTCTAGTCCACAGTGTATGCTTAATTAGTACACGTGTGTGAGACAGGGTGAATGAAGTCCTGAACCAAGTTATAATGTATGTGAAAGTGCCATGTAAATAACAAATGACTTCACACATGTGGAGAACAAGAAAAATGAAAAGAAATGTAATTGTGAAAAAAAATACAGTGCAAAAGATTGAAATGGCATGGGAGGATGTGAAATTTGAATAAAAGACTGAGACTATTTTAAGGAGGTTAATCTTCAGGAAAAATAGTATAGTTTCCTTTAAATAAAGGTTGATATCTATGCTTCTGGATTGTGTGAATTAGAGGCACCCTCAGGAATCAAATGACTGCTGATATATGTAATTGTGTTTGAGGGGTTTCAGGTTACAAGTTTCAGAGGGGGCACTTCTCTGGAGGAATTTTTTGTTTTCTCCATTGTTTAATGTGCTCAGGTTTCCATAACCACGATGTAAAACCTTGATAAGATGTACATGTCACCTCTTTACACAATCAGCTTCCCCCAAAGAAGGTTGAAAGGGATCTCAAAGAAATAGGTGGACTGTCATTTGCATCATATTTTATAACATTGGGGCTTTGGTCTAAAGAAAACTTATAATATCTTTTGTTAAATTCTAGGCAAATTTTGAACTGATCTTGAATTTTTAGTTTTACCTTTGATAATACTAAGTGCAAATATGATGAAGGTGTACTTCAGTTTTTCTCAAATCAGTGTCTTATTGTATTTGAAAATAATTGTGACAATAGCTTTGTAATGGTTTCTCATTGGTGGAAATCTATCATCCCCAGCCTGAAAATTTCTTTGCAGTAGTCCATAGGAATGTGCGTGGTGAAAGGTTGTAACATGTTGCCAGCCATGTTTCTGCAGGATTGGACATGAAAGAAGGTGTAACTTTCTATAGGCTGTTACAGAGAAGAGTAACCTGCCTTAGGAGTAAATGGGGAATACTTACCTTCAGCCCTGAGGAATCAGGAAAGGTGTCACATGGGAAATGGCAGCCTGAACGGGACCTGAGAAACAGATGGCAGTGGGCCAAGTGAGGAGCTGCTGATAGAGGAAGGGCCTGCTGGTGAAGGAATAGGCCGCACAGAGGCTGGAGTTAGTCAAGGCGGAGGAGGGTTTGAAGAACAGAAGGACGTTCTTAGTGGCTGCATATGTACCGTTAAGTGAGAGGCAATAAGGCAATGAGGAAATAATGAGACTAATGAGGAAGTGGGGTCAGAGGAAGGGCCCGGCAAGCCACGTTAAGTAACTAACCTTAGACCCCGATCGATGAAAACCGTTCAGTTTTATTTTTGAACTTTGGAACCTCTTGTGATTAAAGAAATAAAAATTACGTATTATGATTGATTTGTAATGGCTTTCAATGCTATTATTCACACATCTTATCTGATACTAATTGTCTTATTGCTCAAAATGGCTTGGAATATAATGAATCACCTGTTAGATTTGTAATAATCTAAATGAATCTTCACTTTAACTCGATTAAAGTGTTTTATGAAGCAAAACAATAAATGAATTATATAGACTAAATTTGTGGAAGCAGAACTTTAAAGGCAGAGAGAGTCTTAAGGATTTTACCAATGTGGAAAATGCCTCAGCTACTCTTCTTGTGAGATCTGTGACTTTCATACCATAATATACTAAGTGAAAAGATTAAAAGAGGCATATTTGTGAACCACAAGTGTGTCATTTTTAGAAGATATTGGGAAATCAGAAATTGATATTGGTTTAACATTGACACAGAATACATTTTGTCCTAAATTACTAAACCGTTCAACAGATCTTCAGTCTCATTCGGTGAAATAAAGTAATTAAAGAGTTTGGAAGTTGTAGCAAAATGAGAGCTGGGATGTGTTTCAATGGTAGTTGAGTAATTTGAGTAAAGACTGGAAGGCAGACTGAAATGTAAGTATATTTTTTCATCTATAATGTTCTCTTTTTATCTCTTTTATGCTATTAAGATAGTGATTCTGTAGTTTATATGAAGCTTTGTTCAGGGGTCTACTCAAAATTAAAAAAATTTTAGGTTATAATAGCCAACCGTCTATGTTTGATCCAGCTTGTTTTCATACTTCATCTTTTTTTTTTTCTTTTAGTCTGCAGATACTGTCATTTTTGTAGAAGCACCCTGAGCCATTTTTTTTTTCTGGAAGAATATTTCTATTTCATTCCTTCATTCATTCTGACCCTAGAGGTTTGCTATCTATCGAAGCTTATTTTTAAAAAGAGGGGAAATAAAACTACTTACATTTTGGATTCTGTTTTATAAGTGTGAAGTGGCTTCATAAAATGAGTAGTTTTCATTATTATTTTTCTCTATTGGAAATAGAATCTAAGAGTGAAGAAATTAGACCCATTAATTTGTTAAGAGTAACGGAAATCCTTGTGCAGGTGTTGGGAAGTTACAAAAACGAACCTTGATTTATGAAGTAACACATCCCAGCTTGCATTTTCAAAATACCAACTAGTATATACCACTCTTAAATTGACATTATGTCACCACTTGGATGATTATAATCAAAATTTAGAAAATTCACCTACTTTGAAGTAGGGATGATCTTAAGGTCTGATGCTACTTCAGATGATTTAAAATCAGCCTGAAAAAGTTATGCTGGAGAAGGTCTGAAGCCATTTTAGCTTCTCTTCCGCTGTCTTCTTACCCCAGCTGCTAGGTCTGCCTTCCTACCTGGGAACCATTTGCTCATTGTCCACCTTGCCAACTAGCTCCCTTGCCCTAAGGGGATGCTTAGAAGTATTTGTGTTACAAGGTGTTTCTCTATAAATAAAGTACATGTTGCGCTGTCAACAGAGTTTTCCATTAAACAGATTTGATAAAGTCTACTCAGGGACGGTTCTTTTGTTTAATAAACACTTACCTAGTCCTTGACTCTGCCAGGGACTGTTTCCAGTAATTTACAAATACCAACTCCTTTAGTCTTGTGAGGTACATTGGTGTTATTCTACACATTGTGCAGGTGGAGAAATTGAGGCACGAGAAGCTAGTGGCGGACCTGTGGTTGGAACCAGGTCATTGGACTATATTTGCTTTGTAATGTGTTGCCTCTAAGTGTAACAGAAATATCAGTATTAAAGAGAAATAGGCTAATGGTCTGTAATGTTCGAAACACCTTTCTTGGATAACTTTGTACTGAAGAGATAAATGAGTCTCGATATAATTACTTTATTATCTGATATAATAAATAACATCCTATATAATATCCTATACTTCTTGTGCATTATAGGCTGACAGTCCATCTCTGGAATGTACCCAAGAATTGGATTTAAATTCTGACTACCACCTAGTTATTATTCTTATACTTACTTATAATAGGTAAATATCTTTGACTATAAAATGGAAATAAATACTTCATGAACTAGTTATGGTATTAAATGATATAATGAATAAAATAGGCCAAGTATATTGAAGGCATTTGCTGGATGATGTATGGCATTATTAAATGCTATAACTAGAATGACAAAACTAGAAGACATATAGTGGAGAAGATAAATATAAAAGCAGAGTTTGTGTTATATTATTGACCAAAGATGGTGAATGAAGTATCCATAAGCAGGTGGTAAATTACTTAACCTAACTTGCAGGTGTGGGGAGTGGGGTGTGAGGGAAGTCTTTTTGAAGCAAATTAAGCCTAAGGACTAATTTGAAAAATGATATTATTCCCAATTATTAAGTGAATTAAAATGGCTACATCATTATATTATTATTATTATTATGAATGCCTGAGATAATAGTAGTGTATTTTAAATTTTGTTTTGAAAAGGTGAATTGTGTGAATGAGGAACATAGGTATTTGTTTAGCAATGGCGTTTTTGTTATTTGGGTCCTGTGTGTGTTTGATTTTTCCACCATGTTTTGGGGTGCATCTTTTACTTTTGCTTGTGATTTGGGGAGAAGACTTACCCTCTTAATAAACACCAGGAAGCTGTCCATTTCTGGTGGTGCTGACTCATGAAGCAATGGGAAGACAAATGATGTCTGAAGATAAGAGAAGGGGATGTAAAATCCCCTTCCCCCCCCCAAAGGAGACAAATTCAAGCCAGAATTAAAAGCAACATGTGTTAGAAGTTTTGTCCTTATTTACTGCATTTTTATTGTGTCTCATTCTTGCTCCACTGGCTCACCAATAAGTAAACAATTGCCAAGACTTACTGCCTTTTAAATTTATGGTTGCTTTCTCCAATTGGAAGCTGAAAACGGGATATCATATTTACACACAAAATATTAACTTCCACTTCTAATCGGTAGTATATATATGTGGGAAAATAGATAACTAGTAAGTACCGCTTACCAATTTATTGGCACCAATAAATTGTTATTGGTTGAATGAAAGAAGGAATTGTTGAGTGGATTTTAATTATACCAGTTATAACTGTCTAGCGAAATGCATGAATTGTTAGTATTTGTCACAAATATATTATTGACTGAATGCTACATTTTACTTCAGGAGGCTTAGAAGACATATGGAATCCCGTAAAGAGAAACCCAGAGGATTTGAAAAGATGGGTGGGGAACACTGATATTTGGGGAATAGTATCTGTGTGACAAATGGCAGGTATATTGGTCCGTAGCTAAAACTGGTCACCATCCCTGATCCTAACAGAATCACCCCTCTCTGCATACCTTTCAGGTACAGAATCTCTTCTGTTTTCTTTGTTTGATATTTATAATGCATATATATCTTATAAATTTAGCTACAAAATAGCATCTCTTAGAGGAAAGTGTGACTTGATATAGGTAAAAATGAGCAAGTTTTGCAGTAACCTTGATAGGACCACAGATCTTGCTTATTTTGGAAGCCAGGAACTTAGCATTCCATGTAATATGGGAGACTGACAAAAAAATTATTAGAGTGACTTCCATATGTGGATTATGGAACCATTTTTAAAAGTTCATAGAACCACACTCCATTTGATTGACTCTGGATAAATTACAAAAAGGATCCTTATGCAATGATTTATTTGATTGCAAATGTGATATTGGTAATTAAAAATGGATCCTATCCAGCTGCTAAAGAGTATGTAGGGAATCAGGGACTGGACCAAACAACTTGTAAATTAAGAAATAAAAAGTATTCAAGTTAAACCAAGTGACTATAAAAGAAGCTGAATGGGTTCTTTTTGCCAGTATACCCATGTGTCATTTCTAGGAGGTATTCCTTTAATATAACTATTTAAATAGACCAACAAGGTCTACTTGAAAACAGATTTTGGTACCTCATTGCTTGTGGCACAGTGCATCTCAGATAACTGGTATACAATAGTTTTGTGTCTCTAAATATACTTTCAGCTCAGTCGGTAGAGCCTGAGACTCTTAAATATACTTTCAGAAACTTACAGCATTATGCAGTGAGCCTTTTCTTTGTAGCTCAGAGTTTGAAGACAGCTTAGTTTAAACATCCTTATCTGATACCTGACATTAGACATTCCTCTGTGTCTTGTGATGGAACAATAGAGTGAGATACACATTCACAACTAGTGAAGTTTTTACTTTTGGAACGTGTGGTTGTGAGGGTACATCTGCACACAGGCCTGAGTTCTTCATGGATCTCATAGATCCTCTTTTCATCCAATAACTATAGCCACTTTAGAAGTTAATGATTTCAGAATGTAAAAATAGTATACCCTCAGCACCTTCCTTTTCAATTTGCCCTCTTGGAAATTGCTGTCTTTATGTGATATTCTCAAGAACTTGAAGGGCACCTGGGTGGCTCAGTGGGTTGAATGTCTGACTTTGGCTCAGGCCATGATCTCATAGTTTGTGAGTTCCAGCCCCACCTTGGGCTCGCTGCTGTCAGCGCGGAGCCTGCTTTGAATCCTCTGTCCCCTTTTCTCTCTGCCCCTCCCCCTCTCATGCATGCATGTGCTTTCTCTCCATCTCTCAAAAATAAATAGAACATTAAAAAAAGAACTTGAATGCAGTGTAGAATACTCTGAAGCACATGAAGTGTATTTTCCTTACTATCTCGCATGTTAGATGCCTTTAAGTCCATTTGTAGGAACTCCTAATATTAATGGAATCCTCAACAGCTAAATCTATGCCACAGAGATTACCATGGGAAAAATGAAAATGTATGAAATGTTAACATGTTCTAGGAGAGACTTAAGGCCAGCTTATAGAGGCTGGCTAAGTAAAGGCCTTCCTTCTGTAGATACTACATTTCTGGAACACTGCCACATTTGGACTCTTATCTTACAAATACTTGTGTGTTATCTTTCTCATGATGTTCATGTTTAAGTGCTTAATTATGGAAGCCGTACCCTTGCTGTGTTTCACTGCTGTAAAACAAAGTGGATAGCACCACAGTACGCCTACGTTTCCAACAATCTGACTTAATGAGTGCCTGTTAATAGCAGGAGGTTTTCTGGGTTATGGGGATATAGTAGTTAAACATGCACGTGCGCACACACACACACACACACACACACAATTCCCTGTTTGCAAAACTCATATTCTTTTTTTTGTTACTATTAGGCTATTAATTCAATGGATAGTCCATTAAATGCTTATTATTCAGTACTTTTTTGGTATGATAACACTTCTGTGTATGATAGGAGGTGGAAAAAGTAAATAGCCTTTTATCTCTGCCTTTGGATGGGAATAACAGCTTAATATTGTTTATTTAAATTCTAGATATGAATTAGAGAGAAGTAGATTTACAAAGACAGTTTGGGGCCATACTGTGCAAAGCCTTGCGTAACAAACTAAAAAGACTGTACTTAATTCATTTGTGAATACTGAGCTGGTAAAGGTTTAGAACAGGACAGTGGCATGATTTCTGCTCAGCTCTGGAAGAGTATTCTATGATCAGGGTACACAGTGAGCTATAGTCTAAATTGTAAATAAGGAATAGTCAGATTTATATCTTGAAAGATTTATTATAGCCTGTTGCAGGCAATGGACTGATAAAGGTGGACAAACCAGTTAGAGAGGGTGTCATTATGTTTTAGGTGGCAGTAAAAAGTGCCTAGAGCAATATGCTGGCACTGAGAGATATTGGAGACAGATGGTAGAAATACCAATGAAATATGAGACCTGCATGCATGTGGTGACAGAAATGAATGGGTCTTGAGTGACCCCAAATTTCTACTCAGCAATTAGAGTAGCAGGTGTATAGAAAAATAGGGATGCAAGGAGTTGGGAGAAAAAGTCAAGCAAAGTGGAGACCACTTAGCTGGCATGCTGCTGTGAGGCGGTGGGCAGGAAGTGAGGAGGCAGTAGGCTGAGGTGGTCTCCATTTTCAAGACATTCATAGGGGAGGGGAAGTGATCCCAAAGCTATTATATTGAGAGGGAACAGGATCTTTCTTTCTTCTTTCCTTCCTCCCTCCCTCCCATTCTCCCTTCCTTCCTGACATAGAAGGGACTTAAGAGTTAAGGAAGAGAGAAAAAGAGTCAATTCCTAGGGAGAATCTGAAAATGTAAGAGGATTATTCTGCATAATTGATAAAACAATAGATTAGACTGGGCAAACAGGCACTTTTGAGAAAATGGGTGGAAAATTCACTTTGGCAAAGAGGAGGCAGGACTAGAACTCAGAAAAAGGAGTGAAGGGAGAGGGAATGAGGAAGCAGAAGGCTTCTGAGTTGGTGAGGACAAGCTGTGGGGTCCCAGGCAGCGGGGCTCAAGCCTCTTGGCAGAGCTTTTAAGGCAGAATGCAGCACTGCTAAAAAAACTAACAAAAAATGAAAAATGCTGACTAATTTGGTAGTTGTAGACATACTAAGTGAATTCAGTGACTGCCCTTCTATAATTTTTATAACAGTTTTATCTAGACTGAACAAATAATGTTTATGAACCTTGGGCAGCTAATATTTAGTGCAAGTCCCATAAGCCAACTGAATAAAGATCAAATGCCAAGATCAGGTTCATGAACATGACATAGAAATCAAATCATGATAATGTCCATCGCTTTTCCCCCTGAAACTGCTTAAAGGTGATACTTTGGATATGTACGAGTCTCGGAAATTTTGTTCACCACATTTGTGGCTAATTATACTGCGTCTCAGCACATTCAAGTAAATTATATACTAGTAGGATATTATGGGATTTAAATCTTCCTTGAGATTATGGAGGTGAAGTAAAGTTGAAATTTTATTAACTTTGTCCCCCAAATGGTTAAGTGACTGCATTGTTACTCTGTGTTGTTGACTTTGACTTGTGGCTTTATTTAAAAAAAAATGCTTATTTGTTTTTGAGAAAGAGCGAGCATTCACATGAACGAGTGGGGAGAGAGTCAGAGAGAGAGAGAGGATCCCAAGCAGGCTCCATACTGTGAGCCCAGAGCTTGAATCCATGAACCATGAGATTACGACCTGAGTGGAAATCCAGAATGTGTTGCTTAACTGGCTGAGCCACACAGGCACGCCTGGTCTGCAGCTCTTTATAGTGATTCTGACATATACAGGGTATTATATTAGATGAAGATGGTTTTATGTGTTCCAGTTGATTCTAGCCTTGTATTTGAATTGCACTGGAGTCCGAATGAGAACAAGAGATCAGAATTCTCCCCTGCAATTGCTGTAACCCCACTAGTCAGTAAGTACCTACTGAAGAATGGGATCACTAAAATGTGACAGACTTTGCTTTCTTTTCTCAGATTTCCTCCACTGATGATGGGGTACCAATATTTTTGCAGAAAAGGAGTGATGTTTCTTTCCCATTTGCTTTAGTTGAAAAGAGTCTTAATTATGAGAATATATAGATTTTTTTTCTTGTCCATACTGAATTTAATTCAGGGCACTTAGGGTATCCCCTGAAAAAGAGGAAATTATTTATTTAAATTGAGAAAGTTGAAAAGAACCTCAAAAGTTTTCTTAGAGAATTATAGTTTGCCCTATGCACTTATCTGCAAGTGTGGTAAGTTTTCTCACTCAACTTGTCATTCTTCAGTTTAGAGCATTTCAGTTGTTCTCCATTGTTGGCTGAATTCAATTGAAGGTATTTAATTTCCCTTTCCATCCTATCAATTTTTTGATACGTTTTTTTTGTTTGCTTTTTTTTGTATTGTGTTTTGTTTTGTTTTTGAGACTGAAATCCTCTCACACTCAGAAGGAGGCTCAGGTTTTTGCTTTCTGGAGGCAGCCTTGTGCTTCCCCATGTTCCTGTTTCTGTGCCTTTATCTTGTCTGCCCACCCCATCCCCGTTCTCAAAGTTTGTTTCTTTTTTTTTTTCTTTTTCTTCAAAACACACTTCCACCTTCAGAAAATATTTATGGAGTCAGATGATTACAAGAGATGGGGGGAAGGATTTTAACAAAAACTCCTTAGAATCTGATTTTAGATATTATGTGGATTTAACTGTGAAGCCAGTATTTAAGGTGAAGGCAATCTTGAGGCAGCTTGGTAGCTGAAGTATGCCATCCAGAAATGACCTTGCATATCGTTTCCCTTTGTTAAAGGACAAAGCCCGAGCTCCCTCTGTTACCCGATTTCTGTTTTTTCTCCACCAGGCCTGCTATTGCTTCAGAGTCTTGGCACATGGTCCTCTGTATGCCCACAATACGCTTCCCTCCACTAGTCTGCCAGATTAAGTGTCACCTCTCTTAGAAACCATTCCTCCTTACACTTTTCTCTTCTAGTCTTAGTGTAGTGTGGGCTCTGAGTATTTCTGTTATTAAACCTTACGCTTATCGCCCTCAAAGCAGATGTCATAGATGGTTTCTGTCCTGTAATTATTTGATTACCTGTCTTTCCCACTAGAGTCTACGCACCTGGAGTGCAGGGCATTCTACTCCCAAGCATGTAACACAATTCTTAGCAATTCCTACGCCCTGAATGACAATTGGTTGAAAAAAAATATATTTGCATTTATGGATAATTCATACGTATTATGTATTACACTGTAATACATACATATTACATTGACTTATGAAAACCTTTTAATTAATGGAAATATAGTTTTATGTAGTTTTATTCAACTTCTAAATGAACTATTAATTTATCCTATGTCTAATGTCTATTCTGTTCAGTACATGAGTTATCTACTAAGATATATTCTTTTCTAACAATCAAGCAACTGAATTCCATTTTATAGAGTCCTCCCACTCAGTGAGAGGGTGTGGAAACCTATACCATACATATTATTTCATTTCTAGGTAACCGATGAAGCCCCAGGGGAGAGGCAGATTGGTGAAAAGATGTTGATCTCACTACATCCTAGCCCTGACAGCTGTTGGAGAAGGACAGGGTGGGAATCTGTGCAGGGGTGTCTCATGCTCTCACAGAATTTGGCTTGCTTGTAGACACGAGTGAGTTGGTCAGAGACTATAGTTGGGAGAGAACATCAGTAATCAATAATTATTGAGCGTTTATTATCTGTTCTTTCCTTTTAGAATATCTGTTTTTGTATCTTTCTTCTGTGAATGTATCTGTGTTTGATACAAATAGCCCCTAATTTAAAATCCTTTCATGAGTTGAATTCAGGCTCAGTTGGGAGATGTCAGTGGGCACCGTACTCTTGTTTCTCATCAAATCGTCTCTGACTCTGTCAGTGGGAAGCTGTTGTCTTTCTGTTGGTCCCAGTCTTGACTTTTCTTTGAGATTTTATTTGTAATTCTTAGCTATGGGTTTTAAATTTTGTTTTTAAGCTGTGGTGTACACTGAGTTAATAACACCATGATTTTACATGAGAGACATTAGACAGCCACTCAGTTATAATAATGAAACCAATTTTTATAAATCATTAGCAGCTCTCACAGAGCCAGGACTTGATCAGCATTCAATGGTCTCATTGGAAAAAAATATATTTACATTAGATTCTATTTACTTGTTTATACTTTTGATGCTGTACCTAAATAATAAAAGCATAGAGATGTGTGTAGTCATTATTGTTCCTTTCTTTATTTTTTGTTATTGCTAGTTATACATATTTTGACAGAGTTTAAGAATAAGAGAATGGGGTGAATGAAAGAAAATACAGAGTTTTGGTGACGTATAGGGTAGATAGGAGTAGGGAAGAAGCTTTAAAAACAATGTGGAATTACCAGTTATTATGCTGTTTAAGGCAATTGGTAAGAAAGTAGATTTGTTGAAGTATAAAATTATTCTACTCTATGGGGTGCCTGGGTGGCTCAGTCAGTTAGGCATCTGACTTTGGCTTAGGTCACGATCTCAAGGTTCATGAGTTTGAGCTCCATGTCGGACTCTGTGCTGGTGGCTTAGAGCTTGGAGCCTGCTTGAGATTCTGTGTCTTCCTCTCTCTCTGTTCCTCCCCTGCCTGCACTCTGTCTCTCTCTCTCAAAAAATAAATAAATATTAAAAAAATTTTTTTAATTATCCTGTCTGTATATGTAAAGGTAATTCATCAGCAGAGATAACATATAAGTTTGACATTTCCTCTAGTATGAGGTTACAAAGACATTTGTAAAATTATATTTTTTTGGAAGTATCCTCCAATATTCTTTTCTAGATAGAACATGCAAACTGCATTACCAGAGAGGCATTTGTCTATGTTCCTTTCCTTGATTTACTCACCTGTATTACATAATTAAGTCCTCTGTCTTATGAGCAAGTGACTGATGGCAGTTTGTCAGCGCGGTTTTACTCATTTGGAATCATGTTAGATGGGTAATGTTTGGTTTCAGGCAGTGTTTGTGTATCTGTTGTTACTCTTGTATGGTTTTAATTTGGCTTGTGATTTTACTTGGGAATTTAGCCATTCCTTACCTTTCATTCAGCTTCTCCCTCCAAATGTTGACAAAGACAGAGAGGGAGCATGAGTGAGCAAAAACGCACTGTTTATATTTATTCATGTTTCCAAGTGATTCATGTTCAGTTATCCATTCATTCTCTGAATCACCATTCATAAAAACAAAACAAAACAAAACAAAACAAAACTAAAAACCCTAAAAAAAAACAACAACCCAGTTTCACTCTTCTTTTTGTCTATGTTCTGTATTTTTTAGAACATTTTTAGGGGTTCAGGCCACACTGGTTAGGAAAACCCAAGATCGAATCTCTTGAATATCTTGAGGAAAGCAGGCCCTAACTCACTGGCATAGAAACTGAGAAATTCTAGACTATAAGAAAACAAAGTTCAGTGGAATGTTTAATGAAAACAGTAGTCATGTCAGTTTTTTTGTTCCTCTCTTGACTTGTCTTTCTTTTTTTTCATTTAGATCAGAGCTGAAGTCTGCCTCCCAGCTCAGGTAGAGATATTTGGCCCACAAAGCAATTTTTATAGTTTGCATTAGTTTCAGCATTCAGGACTCAGAAGTTTTCACATGAAGTCTGATTTTTCATAGCTGCCTCTTTTAATAAGGCACGTCTTGGCAGAACCCCACCTCACCTTCTTTATCTCCTTTTCCTTCCATACACACATTCAGTTACATTGGCCCCTGGCTTCTATAGGTTTTTGAGTTGGCTCCCTTTCTTGGGTGATTAAATGAGATATTTGTTTAATGATTATTTTCAATTTGACAAACCGTTGTGAGAAACGAAGGGTCATTAGGATGCTGGCCTGTGCACCTGGGCATGTAGAGTCTAGATTAACTCTGAGACTGAGGGCTGAATGTTAGCACAATAAGGGGAATTTCCTGTGCGTTTGTACATTGTACATTTTTCTGTATGTTAATTAGTAGTTGCCTGCTGGCTTCCAAAAAATAGTTCATGAAGAAGATTTGAGAGGAAATTTTTTGCTTTCCTTCATAGCCCTCAAGTCATTTCTGTTTTTGTTTTAAAGATTTGAAAAACCCAGGGCACCTGGATGGCTCGCTCAGTCAGTTGAGTGTGTCTGAGTCTTGATTTTGGCTCAGGTCATGATCCTCAGCGTGGAGCCTATTTGAGATTCTCTCTCTCTCTCTCTCCCTCTCCCTCACTCTCTCTCTTTTCTGTCTCTCTCCTCCTCTGCCCCTATCTCCTGCTTTCTTAAGAAATAAATAAATACGTAAATACTCAATTCCTGTTAAAATGTAAAACTCCAAAGATTTCAATGTAATTGTGAACTATAACTTCTCATTTACTAGTCAAGTGCTGGGTCATTATAAAAAGAAAGAGAGAGATAAACAGAAACAATACTTCCATTGTTGGAACTTATATGGACAAAAATATGGAAATATATTTATGCTTTATTTGATTAATGTGAATGAAATCTTTTATGTGAAGGCATAGGACATTTTCTGTCTGTATTTAAGGGCAGATTTACTAATACGTGTGAGAATTGGTACATTAAGATAATATTGTGGCAAGATAGCTCTGGAAGGAGACTCTTCCTTGCAATTGTTGTGATATATACCAAGTAAAGCACTCTTGTCATTATTGTCTGTGTCAACTCGAATGACCTCACTTAGTAATTTGGTAAAATGAGAAGAGTAGTCAGAAGATAGCTTGCAGATCTACATTTCTGTTCCACGTTAGTAAAACTCTTGAATGGTACCTTAATGGACACAATATACAGTAAAGCTAATGTGGCTTAGATGATAATGTGGCTAAACAGATTTTTCCCTGATTGAACAGAGACACTGACCGTTTAATTAATGGGTCACTGTCAGTCTGGAGAAGTGAGTCTAGTGGGGAGCAGGGGACTCTGACCTTTATATGTGCATGGGGTGGGAGGGATGACATTTTGCCATTATTTATGACAAAAAAAAAACCCAATGATAACCCCCGTCTAAAATCTCAGGATGGCATTTAATTAGAAATATAAAGATGACAATGGAACATAACCCAAAATTTTAGAAAACTCTCCTCGAAGTAAGAAACACATCTTATCTGCCTTATTATTACTTCTTATATTCTTGATGACCATCATATTGCCCTCCATGAAGGAGACAGTCAAAACCATTTGTTTCTTGGTTAATCATTGAATGAGATGTAACAGATATTTTGGAGTCACAGGGACAAGAAGGGCACTGATGCTGAGGCTGCATTCTTAGGAGTTCCGATGTAATTGATGTGGGATGGGGTTCAGGCGTTAGTGTTTTATATAGGCTCTTCAGGTAATCTGAATGTTCAACTAGGGTTAAGGGCTACCAGTGAAGTCATTTATATGTCTAAAATTTTCCGAGATGGGCAGAAGTGTGCATATTCTCATGTACTTTGCGATAGCTGTTGGTTAATGACATATATTTGTCCTAAGTCTTTGCTTATTAGAATTGAGAGCTGAATAAAACGAAAGTGCCCCTACAAATATGTGATATGAGCTCCAGCTCATATGGATTTTCTCAAGTCTGTGCACACAACACGCCTGGATGTGTGCATTGGACATCATAACTGCATTAACTTCGGGGCACCTCAGTCATTTAAGCATCCAGTTTTGGCTCAGATCAGGATCTCACAGTTTGTGAGTTTGAGCTCCATGTGGGTTCTGTGCTGACAGCTCAAAGCCTGGAGACTGTTTCGGATTCCATGTCTCCCTCTATCTCTGCCCTTCTCCGGCTAGTGCTCTGTCTCTCAAAAATAAACAAACATTAAAAGAATAAAAAAAAGTAACTGCATTAATAACTTCATGTGTGCTATGAGTTGGGGTGGTTCTCAGTCTTGTTTCTCTTTGGCTGCTTTCTGTCCAGTAACCTCCCCTCCCTTCTGGCTCCTCAGCCCTCAGTGCCTAACAGAATGCACCAAGGCCACCGGGTCAACCATGGGCTTAGAGTTTAATGCAAATTTTTTTTCTCAGCGAAGTAGCTGACCCAGTAACTATGGGAGTAAGGTGGTCAGGTGGATAGTTACAGCTAGCACCAGCCTGATTTGCATTTTTCTAATTATTCTTAGAAGGCAATATATATAGTTGAAAGTTATGGAGCATGTTATAGTCCCAGGTGATTAAAATACTGAGAGGAGACCTGCATCTAGTCTCAGATGTTTAGGGGCCACCTAACTTTGTGACTTTCTGAAACTTATTTACCTGCTTTGTGTCAACTTCCTTTCTGTAAAATGAGAAGCTAAGATTAAGCAATCACTAAGGTTCCTTCTAGCTCTTTCTTTCTTAATGTTTATTTATTTTGAAAGAGAAAGAAGAGCGTGAGCAGAGGAGGAGCAGAGAGACAGAGAGAGAGAGATAGAGAGACAGAGAGAGAGAGAGAGAGAGAGAGAGAGAGAGAGAGAGAGAGAATATCCCAAAAAGGCTCTGCACTGTCAGGACTCAATTTCATGAACTGCGAGAAATCAAGAGTCAGACACTTACCAACTGAGCCACCCAGGAGCCCCTCTTGTAGCTCTTAAACTATAAAATTCTCCTTTTGTTATTAGTTTAGGAAAACATAAGCATCTCCACTTGTAGCTAAGTACTATTTTTCCAACCTAAAAAGAAATCCACTCCAGTAGACCACTGTGGGAGTGATGTCGGTAAGAGGAGGGCTGTGCATGTGGAGGCCAGGGAGCATGTGAGAAATTGCTATAGCTACTCAGTTTTGCTGTGAACCTAAAACTGCTCTAAAATATAAAATCTTTAAAAAAAAACAGCAACCAAAAACTAAATAAAAATCAACAATTTATATAATTTAATATGTGCCCTTCATTTTGGAGTGTTTTAATTGGAATGTGTCTTCGTGTTATAAATGAAGACTGCACCAGTTTAGAATATTTCTGTAATCTGAATGAGGCTGAAGGCCCTGGGGATATGTGTGTACTCCTATTATTTAAAAAAATTACTTTTGATGTTTATTTATTTTTGAGAGAGAGAAAGAGAGAGAGAGCGCGAGCACGCAAGAAGGGGAGGAACAGAGAGAGAGGGAGACACAGAATCTGCCCTAGGCTCCTGATGCAGGGATCCAACTTACGAACCGTGAGATCATAACCTGAGCCAAAGTCGGATGCTTAACCGACTGAGTTACCTAGGCGCCCCAATGTGAAACTCTTGTTACTGACTTCACTTAAAGTGCCTCTATAAAATATAAATAACATTCACTTTGATTGCTGTTTGTAGAGTAACTATTAGTAAAGGGAGGGGGTGGGTGAGTTCCTTTTAGTCTACTAAAGAAAAAAAATTTAATATAAAAACTGTTATTAAAAAGTCAGTCTTTGTATTCTACCTTTGCCCATGTTGATATTTAATTCCCTGAATAATTTTTAGAAAAATCTTTGGAAGTCATTTATTATTATTATTATATAGCAGAGTTAATAATATCCCTGAATATTTCATACTGTAATTCTATGGAGAAATATAACTAGGGTAGATTAGTTTCAGTAATTCTGGGGAGAATAAGCATTAATGATTGATGCTTCTTTTGACAGCTTTTGGGTGTGGTTAACAGCACACACATAGAGTTGCAGTACTTTTAAAATGGGATCTTTAGAAGAATATGTGAGAAGAGTCATGATGATTCTGTAATTAACTTGTAGAAGAAGGAATTTGAAAAGCCCATAATTAATTATATATTTCTGAACTAATATGTACATCTCTGGCCCATATTTTGCAACGGGGCCATTGATTTGATACCTTTGATGAAAATAAAATTCTGATTTTTAAGTGAAAAAATTATAAAGGCTGCTTTTTTTCAGACCAATGTACTAAAAGCAATTACTATGTGATGTTTGCAAATGCTTTAAATGAACTACAGATTTGGGGACATGCCTTTAAAGAGTTTGGGACGTTATAAAAATTATGGAATGATCATGTTACATTAAGGTAGAATATCTTGTTATAACTACTAAAGAGTAAAGAAGGTCTTACTATGGCTTCACATGTAAGGATTTGGTTCTGGAGTGCACAAGGTTAAATATGTTGTTGTTGCCTTCTTTTATGGACTTTTCCCTAATACTCTTTCACAATGACTGCAAACTGACAATATAAGACTTTTCTCATTCTGGGAAGGAGTTACCCCAGTCTACTGTAAGAGGGCCTTGACTCCAACACTTTTACCTGTTTTGATCTTGGTTAAGTGATTTAGGTTGCCAGACCTCAGTTTACGTATCTCAAAATTGGATATATTAACAGTACCTACCTTCTATAGTTTCATGAACATTAAGTAAAACAATACACAGGGAGTGTTTAGCTAGAAATTTCTCTATAGTAAATACTCAGTAAAAGTTAGTGATACTATTGTTTTCTTGCCTGCAAGCTAAACATCATTGGTTCCTTTGCTATTGACTGGTCTTCTCTCTTTGAAAGTGATGTCTCTAAACTTTTTCCTTTCTCTGCTTTCTTTTAAGGTCTCATATATTCCTAAGACACCAAAGTAATTAAGTGGTTTACTTTATTGGATCTTCCCTTCTAGCTTATTCTAGATGGGAGTAATCAGAAAGTAGGTAATAGTGTTAATTAGCAAAAGAAATCATTATCTTTTCTAAGGATAAGTTGCCACATGATAATAATGGAGAAGTGACGATAAGATTGTCAGAGAGAAGGGTATAGAATGAATTAGTTTAGAAGAACAGAGGTGTTGTTTCAGAGGAAGGGCAGATAGTTTGGACTTCACATTTTGAGAGAGAAAGCTACAGCGTGTTTGTGGCATTCATTCTGTGGTGGATAATTTGGCTCATTGAGGTCATACTTAATGGTTAAAACAGAATTTGCCTCTCTGGATGAAAGATCATTTGAAAGTTCTAATACAAAAGTTTATTTAAATGCCATATCTATCATTCTAGAAAGATCTTGGGTAGTCCTATATGGACCAGAATAGTACTAGGAAATTAAAAAATTTCCAGATATGCTATTTTGAGGAACAGGTTTATTTAGGCATTTTAAACTTTGTATTAGACTTTGAATTCTTTTTTTTAAATTATGAAATGCTTTGTAAGACCAGAGAGGAAGCCAGTGTGTTAAAGTTTTAAGTTATTGCATTTCTAATATTTCACACCACATATGCACACCACAGTTTCTATGTCATCTCAGAATTATCTAAGAGAATATGTAAAGGAGACAGTATGAAATCTCATGATGCCAAGATCTTTATTAGAATAGAAGTTTTGTACCTTTTTTGTTGGTATGATTTGCCGTGTCTTCAGAAGCCTGTTCAGCTGAAGATGAGTCATTAAAAGAAACTGGCATCCATGAAACTGCATTTTTACAATAATGCTTTCTAAACTGGCCATCTAGCTAAAATTGGATGAGGCTGAAAACAGCAGTTTCTGCCTTGAAAGGAGTGTAATTAGTATTAAAATTGGTGAGGAAATTTCTTGTGTTCTGTGCCCTGACAGCTCTTAGCATTTTATTAGTATATACTTTAGAAAAAGGTTATGTGGATCACAGAGAAAATCATAGGGACTTAAGGCTGACAGAGATGTAGCATTCACAGAATGCAGCAGTCACAGAGAGGGGGAGCATATGATTCACTCACTTATTTCGGCTAAAGAGTCTAGATCTGCCGTGAGAAGAAGCCGGCATCTTTTAGGATGGTGGGATAGTGTGTGTGTTTTTGCTTTTGCTTTTGTTTTTGTTTTGAGAGAGAGAAAGAGAAGGTCAGAGGGCAAGAGAATTTTAAACAGATTCCATGCTCAGCACAGAGCCTAGCATGGGGCTCAATCCCATGACTCTGGGCTCATGACCCGAGCTGAAATCAAGAGCCAGACACTCAGTTGGATGAACCACTCAGGCCCATTGTGTGATAGTTTTTATGAAAGCAATCTATAGCACTTTTCAGAATTTATGAGTTGTTATGAATATAATGGCTTCAGTGTAGCATTGTGAATAAATCTGGTGTTATGATGATGTGTCTAATAATTCTAACCAAGTAACTGTTACTTCATGACAGGTTCCCTCAAATGAGTACATTTGTTAAGCTAGTGCTGAGATATGGCACTTTTAGTTCTCATGAAAGAAAATTCTTAGCTGGTATAACAAAGCCTCCAGCTATAAGGTCACGGTCTATGCTCTAGGGACTGGTTTTATGGGAATGGAGGAGAGATTGACGTTGTTAGAATTTGTTGATCTTTCTGATGATCCGGGTCAGAATGGCGTCCAGGCTCATTGTGGATGTTTGTTGAATGAATGATTGCCTACTCATCAACTGAGAAGGAAAGAAGGAAGCCATGAAATGGAAAAGAAAGTGCTTCACAGGGGGATTCATAACAGTTGGGGTCATGACCCACATTCTGATGAGGTTCCAAAGTTGACTTTATCTCATGGACACATGAGAGGAAACAGTTGGCTTGTGGGGTGGTGGAGAGTGATGATAGAGGAGGAGGAAAGTACTTGTAGTGTTGTTTTCCTCAGAGTAAAGAGAAGGAAGTGTTCAGAGTAATAAAAATATTTAAATATAAACTGAAGAAAACCTCTAGTTCCCGTTTTTGGTAGATGGGGAAACCCAGCATGGAGATTAAAAGGTATAACGTTATCTCTAGTTGTAGTTGACTCAAGTCTCAAAAACAGACGCCAGGTCTTCTGACTCAGTGCGTCCTTCAGCACTGCGAAAACTGGGGTGGAAATTCTCACTTGGAGTGGTTTGTTGGGTTTCCAGAATCAACAGTATGCTTGTCTGGTTTCTTCTCAGAGACTTAATTCCCCAGAGATTTAATTTATTGCAGTAAAGGAAACTGAAGAATTCCTTGCCAAGCTTGAGGGATGTGGCAACCTTTTTCCTTTCTGAGTTTTATCAAAGGAAGATCGCTAGGACTCTGGGGCAGGGACGGGGAGGAGACCTGAAATTGAGTGTGGCAGAGAAATGTTCAGCTCCACAGTAAGTCAATAAGAAAGAGAGGAATTTCAAAGGAATGCACAGTTTCCCAGAGAGTGATTTATGGCTTTGTGACAAAATCAGAAATTTCCCATCGAAGCAGAGGAATTTAGGTGGTATCTGTTTCCACCTTGGAAGTTAGAATCTGCAGCACTGACAGGTTGGAAGGATTGTAGAGATTGCTTCCTTTCTTTCTTCTTCTTTCTTGAGTTTATCTATTTACTTTGAGAAAGAGAGAGAGTGTGAGCATGGGTGGGGCAGAGGGAGAGAGAGAATCCCAAACAGGCTCCACGCTGGCAATGCAGAGCCCAAGTTGGGGTTTAAACTCACGAACCATCAGATTGTGACCTGAGCTGAAACCAACAGTAGGAGCTCAACCGACTGAGCCCCACAGAGACTACTTTCTTATCCAAGAAGAACTATGTGTAGACAAGGCAGCAGTCCTCCTTTCTCATGTTATTTTCCCTTTCTTTTGCTTGCTAGTGGTTCCTTGGTTCATCAGAAATTTTGAGGAAATTGACTGTGAAGGTAGAGACCATAGTTCCTTACGTCAGTGATAATCCATTTGAGTAGTTCCTTAAGTGTCCTCTTAAGTGATGTTTTGTGAAGTTTCCTTAGCTATTATTTTCTACAATTTTTTTTTCTCCATCAATACATTTATGAGGATTTAGTATTTGTTCTTCAGATTTAATATTCTTAATTAAAGTTGGGATTTTGTTTTTCTAGTTGATCGTCTATTCTTTTGAATGCTTCACTACTACCAGGATCATGCTTTCTTTCTTTTTCAATAATTACTTGCTCTCGGGGCGGCGCCTGGGTGGCTTAGTCGGTTAAGTGCCTGCCTCTTGATTTCCGTCCAGGTCATGATCTCACAGTTTGTGAGTTGGAGCACCACAGTGGGCTCTGTGCTGGGAGTGTGGAGCCTGCTTCAAATTCTCTCTCTCCCTTTCCTCTGCCTCTCCCCTGCTCACATGCTCTCATTCTCTCAAAATAAATAAACTGAAAAATTTTTTTGAAAATTATTACTTGCTCATTTATATATTAATTTTTTCTTAAAATAAAGATTTATTGACTACCATTTTCTTACAGGTAATTTTATATGCTTTCCTGTCCCTGGACGAATAGGATATAATATTGATACCTTTGTTTCATTTCTTTACATAGTTTGGAAGGGAGTTATTTCTGGTCATTTTTGGGAAACAATGATAATACATTTTGAGTTTTCTAAATAGAAGAGGAAAAGAGTTGAAAATGTTCTTGGATACATTATAAATACAAAAAAATGTATAATCAGTAATTAATGTTTTTTAGGCCAAATGTCAATAAATAAAAGGTATGTTTATAGGTAGGTAAGCATAAATCCTTTTACATAGTCATTCGTATTTTCTGTCAGGAATTATGTAATGTTCTGTATATTATCCAACATAATAAAAATAAATAGTACTTTATATAGCATGGTACATGCCAGACCCTGTTCTGCTTTTACATATATATTGATTTATTTAATTATTAGAATAGTCCTGTATGATAAATATGGTTTATATACCAAAGCAATAGTCCCTGATTTGCACACTGTAGGTGAGGCAAACACAGCCCACAAAGACTAAACATTTGTGGTCTTTATCAAAACTGGTAACAAATTCTAAATGTCAAATAAAATAACTGATGATTTGTTCATTGGATTCAGTCACTGAACCTGGAGGATGGACAAAATGTCTTCTATGTTGAGATGGAGACTCCTAACTTGGGGTAAAGAGAACTAACTGACCCATTTCTTTAATGGCTCTCCCTTTGGAACATTAACGCACCTTATCTCTACTAAGCAGTTGTCCACCATGCATTTATAAAGGACTAAAAAAAGACAACAAAAGGAAAAGAATCAGGAGTAAATAATAACATGGCAGAATCTTTAGAGCTCCCTAGAAAGACATCGGAATGGTCTCAGAAAGATTGAGGGACCTGGGGAAGGGCACACAGCAGGGTGGAGATGAGTTCTGTAATCAGAAGTATTTAGATCCATATCTTACCCCTTCCCTGCATGAATGGCCTGGCACAGTCTTTCACAGCACAGTTATTCATGCTTTTAAAAAAAAAAAACATGGCAATGATAAAATTTACGTTACAGCATTAATGAGACTACCAAACAAATTAATATACTTGAAAGTAGCTAGTTCAGGCTTTATTTCATAGTAGGTGCACACTAAATTCCAGGTTTCCTTTGTCCTCACCATCTCTCTCACTGCCCATGACTAAATCTGCTACTCTGGGACACACTCTAAGATTACCACGCTACTCATGGATCCAGACAATCCCACTGGCAACCCTCCCTAGCACACACAGCTGTTTTATAACAGGTCTGTTGACTCCTTCCATCGTTAAAACTCTGCAATCATCATATCCCAGTTTAACTTCATCAGACTTGTTAACAGCCATTTAAATGGAAATTTCTGTTGTGGATATGGTTTATTTGATATCAGTGAATACTAACACTAGTGAACAGGCAGCCTTGCTAACCAAATATTTGCCTTTGGAGTCAGCTGGTGATCGTGATTGCTCTACATTTACAGCTCATGTAGTTACACCTCTAGCAGGTGGACATTTGAAATTTCCAGCAATGTTTATATGTTATCATATAATTAGTAACCTGTTGTAAATCATCCAGCCACTGGTGATTTGCCAGAAAGAACAAGAGCTGAGATTGTGCATTGCTGACTTTAATATCGTAACCTGAAAGATCACCTCCTTTTTTCCCTGGATGGTATCAAACTCTTCTGACAGTAGATGATTTTTAAAAAGTTAACCCTATCAATTCTGACTCTGGTTTGGTAGCAAAGCAATGCAGTATCTATATTGGGCTAATAGATCTCTATGCAGAAGCCATACCTGTATTTGTCACAATTTGTAATACATGTTTGCAATATAACTGTTACTCTAGCAAGAGTAGCGAAAGGAAGTTCAGTACCAGATCCGATGACAGAAAAAAAAAAAAGAGTTGTTAGATATATTGGTAACTTACCAATTATTTTAACCATTCAATGACCATAGTGTAGAAAAAAAGAGAAGGAATGATTTAAAAGTATATTATCTTACTTAAAAAGCAAAAAAGGTAGAAGAAAAAGATAAGCAGTGAAGTAGATTTGAGGATTATTTTATGATTTCCTTATGAAAAAGTAACATTAGCATAGTACCACTAACAAAACCGGTACAGTATTTGTTACTGATTACAGTAACAAAACAAAGGTCCAGCCAAACATACTCCTAAAGTGTCAGCATGCTTTAGAACAGGGGATTTAAATCCTGTGGCACCATCTAGACTTCTGTAAGATGGAAAAAGAAGTGAGGGAATAAATCTTCAATTTAAATATTTAAGACTTTGCTTTTACCTTCAGCGGGTCAAGATTTAAATAATAGACTGCTTTAATATTTGCAGAATCAGTCACTTTTAGTTAGTAGTAAGATGTTAGAACTCTTTTTTATCAATTCACAAACAAAATTGATCATTATAAATACATTAAAGGTGACGAAATAGTTCAGAAGAAGTTCTGTGTCTTAGCTTGTTTTCTGTCTCCACCTTTATACTGCCGAGATCTGTGTTTCATAAGTTTGAAGTGAACTATTTATTATACACTGAAAAATGTAGTAAAAAAGTATAATTTTCACTTAAAAGCAGCCGATAAACATGGAGACAGTATATCTTTGCCTTAAAAAAAATGACAATGGAGAACCTCTGCTTTCTAGTAAACTAGGAATGAAATCAAAGCTACTTACTAAGTTGGGAGGAAAGAGGGGGACAGTAGACATATCAAGATGAAAGCTAAATTTATATGCTGATTCTCTTTCCCCAAAGTGCAGACTCTTCAAATTGTTGACATCTCCCCCCATGTTTTTTTTTTTTTGTTTTTTTTTTTCAGAGCAAGATACTCTGCTCAACAATTTACAGGAGTTAGTAAACACAGATACCCGGGGTAATTGGTTATTCAGTATTGCCGTGGAATATGAGTTAGTCTGTATTTTCCAGAAGTGACATATACTACATTGAAAAAATGAATGCTTTTGGGTTTTGTTGTTAGGAAATGAATGTATTGATCAATTATGGAAAGTGGAAAAAATAAAGGAATATTTTGCCATACAACATCTTGATTCTAGGGCTCATTTCCGTCCCCCTGCATGCCTTTCGTGTTTATGGTATTGTGGAATGCAAGGATTTGTTCATTCCCACACTACTCATTTCCTGTTAATTACTTATTAGGTTCTGTATTTTGCATGATGGATAATACAAAGATTAATTTCGATACAGTGTTTATCTTCAAGAATGGTGTAGTTTAAGAGAGAAGCAAGCTAAGGTCATTAGTTGTTGATTGAATGAGAATATTTATAAACAATCATACACATATAGGAACAACACTCGCAAAAGAGGCCCCAGGCTCTGAGCTCTCAGCACAGAGCCCGATGCAGGGCTCGATCCCACGAACTGTGAGATTATAACCTGAGCCGAAGTAGCCACTTAACCAACTGCCCCGGGACTCAATGTTTAACATTTAGCCTAACCGAGGGAACAGTCAGTTGATACACCCTGATGTATCTTACTAAGTTTACTAAGTGAAGTTGATCTTCAAAGTCCATTTAGACAGTGTTCTCTCTGATCACTTTTCTACGAATGATGTCAGTGGGACACTTCTAGTTTTCTAATAGTATGAGGGCATACTTCTCCTTTTAAATAAAAATTATATTATCTAATCCCTTTTTGTAGAGGTGTTACCAAGAACTATCAGCATTAGCGATTATAATAATTAACATTTTGGAGTCAAAAGAAAGTTTTAGAGTAATGACCAAATCAATGACTCTTGTTTTCCAAAAATTTAAAGTGCAGACAGGTTTTTAAAATGGAACTGAAACTATCTTTCCCCAGTTAGACAATGTTTATGGTTTATTTGCTGATCACAGATGTGGACCCAGTATTCAAACTGAAATGATGAACTTATGAATTATATCTGATAATGATTGCTTTCATTACTCATTAAGTGCTTAATATGTGTTAGGTTCTCTAGCCAAATGCAGAGATAGTGGAGACTCAGCGCTTGACCTTCTTGTAGTGCTTCAGACAGCTATGTAAACCAACACCTCTAGTACAATTTGCTAAATTGTAACTTGAAGAGCATCTGCTCTGGGTGGGGGTGGGGTGGTTGCAAGATACGGAATCAAACAGAGTAGGCCAGTATGGGATACATTTCTTAAAAGATAGGATGATAGTCTTTTCTCTTCTCTGGCATGGATAGGACACAATTCTAAAATACCTTGTGTCTGTGTAAGTTAAGTCAAATGGTTACAAATTGGAAGTGGGAGGGAAATGGGCAACCACAGCAATAATGTGACTGTATTTTCTAATTTCCTAGGACATGTTCTTTGCTGTATCCCGACTAAGAAAACTAGAATTGATTTCTCTATTTTTTTTAAGGTGGATCTGGGGCACCTGGAGGGCTCAGTTGGTTAAGCGTCCAACTTCAGCTCAGGTCATGATCTCACAGTTCCTGAGTTGGAGCCCTGTGTCAGGCTCTGTGCTGACAGCTCAGAGCCTGGAGCCTGCTTTGGATTCTGTGTCTCCCTCTCTCTCTCTGTCCCTCCCCCACTCACCCTCTGATTCTCTCTCTCTCAAAAATAAATAAACATTAAAAAAAAATCTTTAAGCTGGATCCTAGGTGAGAGGTGCTTTCTTTCCCCCTTTTCCTTTTGCATATAAATGCTAATATGATACAAGACCGATTCATTGATTGGAAGGCCCAGACTAGTGTGTGTGGGGTGGAGGATGAGTAAATGAGGGAACTCTTTTTAAACTTGTAGTGTTATCACAATCTATCAATTCATGTCTTAACCAAATAATTGGCAAACATGAAATTTACAGTCTATACAGTAAATATTCATTGAACAAATGAATGAACATTGGGATTTTTTTATTGGATCATTGGAATTTTATTGGTATAAGTGATGGGGAAAAATATAAGAGAAAACTTTTTATGATTAGCAATGATACCAAGTGTTTGGGGTCGTGGAAGATAATGACCAGGAAGGAGGAGAAGTGTAGAGAAAAAAGATGTGAAAGTGCCTGAGAGATGTCAGAGGACCGCTTGGGGTTCAAGTACCGACAGTAATTCTCATGTTTCTGAAAATCTTGGAATCGCACTTAGAATGCTATTTCAGGACACAGATATTCATGTAAATATGACATTAAATATAACTTATCAGATCCTTGAAATGCAGGTATCAATATATGAAGTGTGCATATACTACTAATATATATAATATAGTCCCCCCTACCTTCTTCTTTTCTGGAAATCGAAATCAACAAATAGTCACCTTTCTATATCTGGGTCTTACATAAATGAATAAGGTTTAGAATTTTCTGGCATTTTTGTGTATGATTTTGCAAATAACATTGTTTATGTGCCTCCTAGATATGAATAGACTAGATAATTAGAGACTAAAAATATATTTTTAAATATTTCCTGTTAGGGGGGTGTAAAGAACCATAGACACATAAAGTCAGGATTTTATTTGAATCCTGTCTGAGCTTGAATTCTGACTCTGCCATTTATATGCTGGGTAACTCTGGGGAAGTTAATTATCTTCTCTGTGCTTCAGTTTTCCTCATTTGTAAAGTGGAGATAATAATAGTGTTTCCTTTTTGGGTCAAGGGCAGCTTCATGAGCATATAACCAGTTACACATATGCATGGTCTGAAACTTAGTGTTATCGCCCATGCTTTGTGTTTCATGCTCTGCGGTCACCAGCTTGACAGTTTTAATCCACATTTACTTTGAGTTTATATTTTGTAATGAAGTCAGATGGGACAATGAGACATTGGTCTTGGAGCCTTGACTTCCATGTGGTCCCATCTGCTAGTGTCTCCCCGCCAACTTCTTCTTCCTCTTTTTTTTCCCAATGTTTTTAACTTATTTATGGGAGACAGGGAGACAGCGCGAGCAGGGGTGGGTCAGAGAGAGTGGGAGACACAGAATCTGAAACAGGCTCCAGGCTCTGAGCCAGCTGTCAGCACAGAGCCCAATGCAGGGCTCGAACCCACGAACCGTGAGATCATGACCTGAGCCAAAGCTGGATGCTTAACTGACTGAGCCACCCAGGTGCCCCTCTCCCCACCGAATTCTGTGGAGAGTTTCTGGGCTGCCCCTTCTCTTGCCTCCTCTGACTCCCTTGGCCCTCATTGGAGCCTAGGCTCAGGGCCCAGCAGAGTCAGATCAGTCAATGATACACGTACCCATTGTCAGGGATGGGAGAAGGCCCGTGGCATCTATGAAGATCTGCCATCACCCTGCAAATATCTCATGATAGAGGAGAGCATAGAAGAGAGAAAAAAGATCTTATACTGCCATTTCAACAAGAGACCATGCATTTTCATTTTTGCATTGAGCTCTGCAAATTATGTATGTAACTCTGGACAGGGTATTTGGTGGACTGAAGAACTAATAGATGGAAAGCACCCTAGGAGACTTGCAGCCATTATGATCTAGCATACATATGTACTTAGCATATCATTTAGTTAATTTAAATGAGCTAATTTTATGTCTTATAATGCATTTATATAACATGATTTTATGAAAGGTAATTAGTGCCATTTTCTTGTACATGTTGCCATGAATAGTATTTATGGCATTCACATGGAAATAGATTTTCAAAGAAAGGATAGCCTATAATGGGTCTTCAATAGATGAGGTCCACTAAGTGTTACAGATTTCATTTTTGGAAATTTCAGTACAATAACTATAAAAATTGTTAGATAAAGGTTATATGATGCTGCAGAATATATCCACTTTTGTACTGCACTTGGGTATGAACCGAGCATTCTGCAAAATTTTTCCCTCACTGACATACTTCATGCTTTCTAGCTGAAAATGCAAACCAAACTCAGCAAGAGTATTTATGCTTTCTTGTTTTTTCTTGTTATGTAGCTCCATGAAGTATATGCAGTCTGTATTCTGTATCCCTTTTTGTTAAGTGTGGGATTTTAAAGATCCGTCATCTTTTTCTCAAACAGAGGATACCTGTGGGGTACTATAGAAATGAATGTTTTTATTTAGGTTTTATTGAAATTAAAACAGACTTTCTACAGCCCAGATGAATTGTATCCTTGGAGGTGCTTGGTGTATATATTGCAAGTGTTGGGAGAACTCGAAGGAGGCTATGTTTGTCTTCAGCAACATCATTGTCCTTCTTTACTCCGCACGTAACACTGTGAACTTGACCAGCAATACAAAGAGCAGATGGTGGATTGGTGCCAAGTTGACATTCACCATCTGCTTCTCACATATATAATTTTGTGTGCTAAAAACATAAAATAGCAAGGATCTTCTGCTTAGTAGTTGTTGGTCAGAGAAGCTGTACCATTTGGGATGATCCTATTTCTACACAAATAACTTCATTAAGTAAACATAAGAAAAAACATCCCATGTACAGTCTCAGTATGTAGTTTGATCTGTGAGACTTTGTTACTGTTTTTGATCAAAACTTGAAAAACAAAAACAAAAAAACACTTGATGTAGAAACAAGAGTCTTAGAAAGGTATATTTAACAACTGAGTTTGACTAAATGACATGTTAAAGTGTTTTTGCCCTAAACTGGTAACGAATATGTTTGTTTCCAGTCTTAGTTTAAGCTGGGATAGAAGGAAAGATGAGTTTTGGTCAAACAACACCTAATTCTTATATATAATTTGTAATAGAACAATAGAAGTTTCTGAATAAATCAGAATTGATCAGGAACAAACACAAGCCATTCTGTTATAGGGAAAGTGGGGATGAGTGAGGAGACCTTAGTTTCATGCTTTTAGCTTAAACAGAGTTGGATTCCCAGTCCCACAGAGGGTACCCCTCTCTGTCAAGTTTCTCAGAGTGTCTATCTCTGTGTGTGGGGGCCCCAGGCCTTAGGAAGAGGTAACCTCCCAGAGCCAGCTGCAGGCCTCAGCCTGGCCCCAGCGTGACTGCCCCTCCCGGATACGAATGTGCTCTTTGTGGTGGAGTGAGGTGATGGGGGAGCAGCTGTCCCCCAGTCAAGAGAGATGGTTGTCAAGAAGTACCTCAAAGGAAGGGAAGAAAAAGGCATAAAGATTGAGCGTCAGAGCCAGGCTACAAATTGTATAAAGAGTGAGTTGATCATAATTAGCTTTGCACCTTCAGGTATCCATACAACTGGGTTATGTGTGGACCTGTATCAAGGCAATAAACAGTCTTTCAGAGGGTCATGAATCCCAAAATTCCATGGAGCATTTTTTTCTTTTGTATAGGTGTACACTGTTGAGTTACCAATGTGAGTAGAGGGATTTTCACCAAACCCTTTCTTTCATGGTTCCGCAGTGGTGTGGCTTAGTTTTCATTGTTGAGTTATCACCAACTCAGGAAAAAAAAAATCATACATTAATTAGAAAAAAAAAAGTGAGTAATAATTATGTTTTAATGGAGCAGATGTTCGTATCCCTTTAGTAATTCTCTGCTGTGCTTACAACCCTTCCGTGGTCCGCATTTAGTCATATAACAAACAAACCAAGAAATGATTCATGTTTCCTTTAGCTCGTTTGTTTTGACACTGCGGTGGAAAAATGAGAAAAGTTTACAATGTCTGGGAGACTGGTATGGTAATTTCAGCTAAGGACAAGGACTTTGGAATCAATGTCTCGAGTGTGGGTCTGGAATCTGCTACATATCACTGATTGTCACTGGACATTAAGGAAGCTTCTTCAAAATTGGCCATATAGGCAGTTTCCTTATTTGGAAACTGGCGGTAATAATGTTTACTTTCAGAACTGATTTTATCTTAAAACCATAGTTTTGGGAAGGAGACATGAGCACTGTGGATATCCAACATTGGAGTTGGTGTGACTTTCTGAAATGAGCACCTTTCTTGAGGGAGAGACTGGTTGAGAGTTTCTGAAGGGTTATCTTTTGATCTAGGAGGTAGAGATTGACTTAAGACTATCCTGTGACTCTCTTTACCTTCACAGACACTGCCGTTGGTATTGGTATTTCTATTCCTGCTTATTTATAGGTGGAGATCGAGATCCTATTTTGCTTTTTGCTTTTGGGAATGGCAAATGTTTCTTCCAGCTGGCTAAAATCGATGTGTCCTTCATCTTTGAACCTCTTGGGGAAGGAGAGACAACGGTGTTAGAATGTACTTTCATTGAAGTGGCTGTTGTACACCATTCCTTCCTCTGGGACTCGCACCTTGCCTTTATTCTCTGTGACTTTTCTTTTCTATTATTCGGGAAGAGCATTAGGGAATCTCCCTGGTTATCAAGGACATGACATCGGTCCTAGAGGGCAGCGTGTCAGTGCACCATATTCCAAAGGAATAGTTGTTATTGATTCAACTTAATTTCTGTCCTGTGTAACTTACGTGGCTATTTCCATTAACTTTTGGCCACTAGGGGATATGGTGTCAGTGAAAAATCTCTGGAGTTGAGTTTTGTGGTTAGCAAAGCATAAGAAAAATGTCTAAAGCCCTTTATGTCTAGGTAGCATTTATAATAAAAGAAATTTGTCTTTGGGAAAATAAAGAGAATTAAAAAATATATGTATGCATATATAAGTGTGAATATGGGTGTATATATATTATTATGGATGTTCTTTTTCTCTGATAAATGAAACAGTTAAGGACATTCTCCAGCTCTTGTCTGTCATTTTCTCCTCACCATGCCACATCTGTCTCTAAAGAGTCATAGTTTTATAATACTTTGAAAACTGAGAAAATCCTTGCTAGTGTTCTTCCTCATGAATTAATATTAATGTCTAATAAAGAATTTTAAGGCAAGCAAGATGAAATTTTTCTATGGATGAAGTGGAATTACAGTTTCTACTCTAAAGTTTAAAGCATTCTTCTCTTACAGTCTGTAGTCAGATATATTTTATTTGAAAGAAAGAAGTCTTTTTTTTCTTCCTTTTTTAATCATTGTACTGAGCTAATTTTTTCAGGAAAAAGACAACTTCATAATCACAGTCGAGACATTTTACTTGACTTAAAATTTTAAATTTCCCCTTAGGATAAAGGTTTGTAGTCCCTTGTGTTTACAAGGAGAATTATATTCCCTCATTAACCTATTAAAATTTTAGGAGTTGGAAAAAATATTAACCTCACTTAGGCGGAAAAAAGCAGAGTCTAATGAATAGAATAGAAAAGCTTTGTTAAAGTCCCTTCAGATTAGCTAATTATGCTAATTTAATATATAGATGGCAAAAGGTACAGTTTTGAATTTATGAGATTCACATAATTGGGATGAGTTTGAAAACTATACAGGAAAAATATGTACTTGGAATTTTAAGTGGCTCCCAAGCTAAGCGGAAGACAAGAAACCTGGATTGTATGCAGCTATTTCTTTAATAAGAACAGACCTCGTCTGTGTTTACCATCCTTGTATGTACCATGCTTATGCTCTATTCAATTTAATCAGCATGGAAACATGTGAAATGCTTATTACGGCTTCTTTACAGACGCAGAAACTAAGGCCTTAAATGATCTAGTGACACGCACAGCGTAACACAGTGAGGGGCTTGGGTCAGTGTCCAGGTCTGACTGTATTTTATGTCTTCTCACTCCACCGCCTTCTGTGACTTTGACCAAGGAACTTATTTATTTGGGGAACTGTTTCTTCGTCTATAAGGAGAAGCGTTAGATTAATTTATGGTTTCATTGCATTTCAAATTCTGGCAAGTCGGGTTTTTCCCCCTTTGTTTTAAAAACTGGGACTGGAAAGTATTACAGAAATTACATATTAAGACATTCATTAAACTATTACCTTGATACTTATAGCACACTTCACAGTTATAGTCTTTATTCATCCCAAATCGAATGTGAAAAGGCTAATCACTTGCACTTCGGCACAGAGAAAATTAGAGAAATGATAATACACTATGTAATTTTTGAAAAATTAACTAGAAAATCCATTTGTTTCTATTTTGTATCAAATTGTAAATGCACTGAGGGTATCTTCTTCATAATGTGATACTAAACTTAGGTTGCTTTGTGATAATTTAGCATTGCCACATATAAGCCGTGCTTGTTCATATATTATACAGTTAATCAGGGAGTTCATAATCGATCACCTTTGTCCTACATTAAAAATTAAGCAAATAAACATAAAAATTCTTAAGGTCTGTCTATATAAAATGAAATTAAAATCTGATATTTGCTGCAAGATCTCTGTCATAGTCTTAAAACTCAATTAGTTGTGATAACTGAAGTGAATATATCAAGAAGTTGGAATGTTAACTTATTTCTCTCTCACATATTAATTATTAATTAGCAATTAATAATTAATAATATTTTATTTACTTTTTAAACTTCTGTAGTTTCTCTTTTTCTTTTCTAAGTTTAATTTTGGCATTTCAATGGAGCTGAGTGCAGTGTAAGAAAGACACTCTCCTCTTTCCTCTTGCAATGGGTGTAAAAGATTTCCAGCAGTCTTCAAGGGAATTTATCATACTTAAGAAATATATTTATTTATTTTGAGAGAAGGAGAGAGAGAACGATCGGGAGAGGGGCAGGAAGAGAAGGACACAGAGAATCCCAAGCAGCCTCTGCATTGTCAGCATGCAGTCTGATGCAAGGCTTGAACCCAGGAACCGTGAGATCATGACCTAAGCAGAAACCAAAAGTCGGATGTTTAACCTACTGAGCCACCCAAGAGTCTCATATTTTTTAATGAATGGTTCAATATGAGGATAAATGATAGCAAGTGCATTATATTAAAAATACCTTACATTATATGATTAAATAAAAATAAAAAGCTAAATTCATTTGTATTGGTTTTGTTAACAGTGCATTAAAGCATGTCAGAAGTAGATAAAGTGTCTATAAAATAGAAAATTGAAATCATCTAACTTTGTAGTAATGCCTACATCCTTTTAAAATATATTAAACCTAAAAACCAGTAATTAATATTTTTTCCTGTTAAGCATTGCTTAATACTTAATATCTCTGACAGATGTCTTCAGGATTTTTCAGTTCAGGTTTGAATTGCAAAGATAGTTACAAATGAGGGACAGACAGATGAAAGGAAATTGAATTTCACTAATTAGAAGTTTGACAGTTTCGTTACTATTAAGCGATTGGACATCCAGATCTGCATCATTAATACTTTTAGGGGGAAAAAGGACAGATAATACTTTGAAATGAATTGGTAATCCAACCTGTATCTTTGTTAAATCAACATCATTGGAAAAATAAGATAAAAACAGAGAGAGAGGCACCACAAGAGACTCTTAAATACAGAGAACAAACTGAGGGTTGCTGGAGGGGAGGTGGGTGGGGGTATGGACTAAATGGGTGATGGGCATTAAGGAGGGAACTTGTTGGGATGAGCACTGGGTGTTATATGTAAGTGATGAATCACTCAGTTCTACTCCTGAAACCAATACTACACTGTGTGTTAACCAACTTGAATTTAAATAAAAAATCAACACCATTGATTCAGTTCATCTTACATGTCTATCAGTATAGGTGGTGATGATAAAATCCCTTTCCCCTTCCCAGGAGCAGTTTTCTGTTCCTCTTTGGGCAGTGCCCAGCCAAGTGGCAATTATATAGCAGTACTCGATACACACTGATTAGTGTATTGCTAGTGTTTTGTGTCTGTTTCTTCAGTATGAATGTTTTGCTCTTTCAGCCCTGCAATAACTATAACTAACTTCTTATATTAAATTTCTTTTGTTGAAATACCTACTATCATTTCCAGTTTCTGGACTGTATCCTAACACAAAGTAAATCACAAACTGTGAGGAAAATATTGAATATTATCTCATGATAATTACAGAAATCATGCTCATACTGTCCTTAGTATAAAAGGCAGAAGACTGCATGGGGCACTGGGTGGCTCAGTCAGTTAAGCATCTGATTTCAGCTCAGTCCATAATCTCGTGGTCTGTGGGTTCAACCCCCGCGTCGAGCTCTGCTGACAGCTTAGATCCTGGAGCCTGCTTCGGATTCTGTGTCTCTCTCTCTCCCTGCCTCTCCCCCACTCATTCTCTGTCTTCCTCTCTCTCAAAAAATGAATAAACATTAAAAAAAAAAAAGACAGAAGACTGTAGTATACATAGTGTTGGCAGGAAAGATTTCCAGTGACCTCAAAGAGGCAGACCATATGGAGACCAAATATCTTTACCAGCACATAAGGAGGACGTTACCACTTTCCCTTACAACTAGGCTTTAAAAAATAATTAGTGTGTGGGGTGCCTGGGTGGCTCAGTCGATTGAGTGTCCGGCTCTCGATTTTGGCTCAGGTCCTGATCTCATGGTTTGTAGGTGCCAGCCCTGCATCTGGGTCTGCACTGATGGTGTAGAGCCTGCTTGGGATTCTCTCTCTCCACTCTCTCTGCCCCTAACCCACTTGCTCTCTCTCTCAAAATAAGTAAAACTTAAAAAAATATATTTAATATCCAATTTTTCACAAATTGGCTTTATAATAGAGTGCCCTATTCTAGCTAGTGAATTTATTTGTGATTTGCATTTGAATGCGAACTGACTGTTACTCTAAAGGAAACACATATGTTGTCCTTATTGTACATACTTTGTTTTTCTGGTAAGGTTGGTGAATTTTTCTTATCCCATTATTTTGGCGGGGCAGCTGGAAGAAGACCAAGGTGAGGGTTACAGGAGAAGGTTACAAATTCAAGGTTAGACCAATTGGCTTAGGAGAAGTTCCCCTTTTCACTTTTGCCTCACTAGACCACAGTTTAACTAAATGTGTTAATAAATTGCAAGGGACATGTAGCAGGAGACCTCAAGATGACCATATATATGTTTGTATGTATGTATACATACAGACACACATACACACACACTGTCTATACTGATTTAACCTGCAGTTATTTTATACTTAGAATAATATATAGGAGTTATTTTTTCTTTAAATAAAGAAAGATTAAATCTATTAACTCTAAATAACCGAAATAATTTATAATTTATTACCAATTAGTTAAGATATGATTATCTTTTGATTAGAAAATATCTGAGATTTTGTTAGAAAATAATCTCTGTGCTCATCAGCACAGAGCCTGACATGGGGCTCGATCTCATGAACTGTGATATCATGACCTGAGCTGAAATCAAGAGTTGAACGCTTAACCAACTGAGCCACCCAGGTGCCGCCAAGGAGATTTTAATATGTTCCTGTACATGGTGAGATTGAAAGGTGGTTGTAGAGCAGGCACAGTATCTCAAACCTGGTTGGCCATGGGTATTTATATTTTTCTTCTGACAAATACACTTTGGAAAATATTGTAATAGAAAATGGGTGAAATCAGTATAGGTTTTAGAGGACATACTGAATAGTGTTTTAGGAAGATGAGTCTTCCAGAGATAAATTGCATAAATAGAGGAATAAAGGATCACTCGTGAAATACTTCGGGAGAGGATTGAGGATCGTATCGTCGGGGGTGATAGCAGTGACTTTGGAGGATGAGGTCAATTCAAGACCTTTGCCAAACCAACAGCCTAGAGGATGTGGTGGTGAAGTGAATTAAATAAGGTGATGGTAAAAGTGTATGGTGTTAGTGATTGAGTACAATTCTTGTCACTGTTGGTGACAAAAAAGGTGAAAAGTCAGAAACCAGCCGTAGGTATGTCATTTGAGGAGATGGCAGGTGTGGTGGCCTTCTCCTAACTAAGACTAAGCCAGCGGGGAGGTGGGGCTGGTGTTCTGTGGAAGAAGATGGTGAGTTACATACGCGGTGGCCAGACTGGGAGGGGGGTGGGGGCAGGTCATGGGGGGAGATGGTCCTGCGCAGGCGGGGAGCCCTTTCTTTCGTGCAATCAGGCGGCACTGCTTTTTATTTAATTTATTAAATGCCTTGATGGAAGCCATTTTTTAAAAATCTATTCAAACAAGTATAGAGAAACTACTCACCAATCTCATTAAATTTCATTAGATTTTTTGAAATACACGCAGGCTGACAGGGCAGTCCAATTTCATAGTGACAGTCGATTTTTCTCCCTTTTCTTTTCTTTGTTTGTCAGTGACATGTGTAAACGTATGACATAGCTTGGAGATGAGTTTAAATGGTTTCTTTTGCAGCTCCTTCTCACGGAGCCATGCACTCGTCATCTCTGAACATTTTGTAGGCAGGCACACTGTGGTGCAGGAGAGAGCTTTGATTTGTGTTCCTTACTTGCAATCCCATATTAACTGATGCCCTACTTAACTGGATCGTGTGTAGTACAACTTCAAGAAGCCACAGTAAAATATTTTCAACTCTTTCAGCTCTTGTCTCCTCAAACAACAGAATTGATTCTGCTTTGTTTTCCCGGGTAACTTTAGTGTGCTCCTGTGTACGTGAGCCGTTGGTTTCTCCCTACTTGCCTGGGGACTGCATACTCTTTATTGTGCTGTTAGTCAGTTCTCATTAGCACTATGGTGAGGAAATTATGTCTCACTTCCTCTTATTCCATGGACTTGATTAAAATCAGCATGTTATGTGCTCTCAGTAGAATACTCCCTGTGCTGACTTTTTTGTATGCCGTTTCTAAGTTGTTCAACTTGCAGACTGAAGAGATTAATTATATGGCCCTTCTGTTAACTTTACAAAAAAATGATTAAGAAAAAAAAATAAAAGCAGATCCTATAGAAGTCTGTAGACTGTAACTTACTTTTACTTTGGTGGGGTGGAGAGTAGACATGGTCTGGTGGAGAATGAAAGTATGCACAGTATTAGAGATTGGTCCTGGTGTGACTTTTCTACAAAAGGCATTTTGAGAAATAAACTTGTACAGGAAGCATGGTTTAACATAATATATTGGAACTGAAAATCGGATAGTTTAAAAGAAGAGTGACTGATGTATTCCTCTAATGTTTCAAATGTTACCAATATTTGGAAAATGTAATCTTGCCTTTTACATATGGAAGTCTCAGTAGGAGACTATGATCCAACCATCATGAGACAGAACATTTTTGATGCTGTTAAGAAAGATACCAAAACCTTCTCATATAAATGAAAACTATTCTGTCTCCCTTTGAAATCACGTTTACTTTTTAAGAATTAAGAATTTTCAGTTAAGACGCATATTAACCTTTTCTTCATTCAGGATTCAGTGAATGAGACAAGCGAGGGTCAGAAAGAATAAATAACCACCCAAGACCACGTAGGCCGGAAGAGAAGAACTGGGATTTGATTCAGGATGTGTGACTCCTGGCTAAGGATTATTGACTGCATATTTGTTTTCACAGCCCTGTTCTATAACTCAGCAGGTTACTTCTCAGCCTAGAGCCTGGTTCAGAATGGGGGGTATTCTCTGTATCTTTATCTGTGCACTGACAGCATGTGCTGTGTCTGTGAGGATGTTGGTATGTGCGTGCACAGGTTTGTGTGGGTATACGTGCATGTATATGGTGTAAGGGAGTCATCTGCCTGACAGATCGACAGGGATGGAAGTTGGGCAGTTTTAGGAAGATGAGCAGAAGGAAAAAAAAGATTCTTCTAGTATGGAGATTGTGAAAGCTGGGATAGAAGACAAACTAATTTTGTTTTAGAAGTTTTCCAAAGTTTTGAACTGCTTCTGATTTAGGGCCACGGTGATGCTCACCATCAACCTTTCCGCTCACTTGCACCCGGTTATATTCCACTGCACAAGTGGCTGCCATGTTAGCAGGTGACTGTGGAACACAGACTCCGCAGCGCCGGAAGTCCTTGTTCAAGGCTCAGAAACGCTGATTTCTTAACTTCATTACGGTAATGACTCATAAAGATAGCCTGGAAGTCATGTGAATCCATGATGTGAGAAATAGGTGGAGAAACCAGTTTTACTCTTAGTTCCTAAGCTCATAGTTCTTGTGCTGAGCAATCTCAAACACCTGGAGCAATTACACTTCATTTCTAGTCTTTGGAACCTGGTTCTCCAGAATTTCACCTTTCTTATTTCTCTCCAGAACTTTTGTACTCACCTAGTATCATGTCAGTTTTCAGTTGGAGATGGTGGTTTGTCAAAAATGCCATTTCTGGCCTTTCTCATATAAGTAAGTTTTGGACCTTTGATTAGATTCTTCATATAATTGAGTAAGGTTGCATTTTTAATTGCTCCTCTGTCTCCACTCAGTACCTAATACAATGCCTGTTGCAGTCTGTAGAAAATAAATTGTTAATGAACTAATGGCTACCTGTAAACATCCAGCGAATCTAGGTGTTCTACTGTGATGCTTTAAGAATTCCTCATATTTAAATATTTTCACACCTATGCAATACTGCTTAAGGTATGTAATTATGAGTTTATCTGGGAATAGTGGAAGGAAATATTTTGAAGGGATGAGGGAAGAAACAGGAAGCTATGTAATTGATATGGCACCATTGAGTTATCTCTAAAATATAAAAGAAGTATGATTCTGTAGCATAATTAACAATGATCCTGAATTAATTTTCTCAAATACTATTTTGGTCATGTACAGTAATATTTGCACACACATACTTACTGACCAATTTGCCACTGAGTATATGTGTTCATGAATTCCTCTTAGTTTCAAAGCATGGAGAGTAGAGCCAGATTTTTTTAGGTTTGAGTTGAATCTTCCACTTACAGACTCTGTGTTTTTTGATACATTATTTAGCCCTGTATTTGGCGTTAGGTATTTTTTCTTCATATGTAAGTCAGGATTTATAGATGAAGAAGATTCTGACAGTAGACTCAACCTTAGGGGATTGTTTTCAGATTCTGTTTCTAAAGTCTTTAGAACAGTGCCTGGAAAATGGTAAGTATGAGATTAATATTGGCAATTATAGAAAACTAGAACATTCCAGAATATGTCAATCTAATGTTATATGTTGGCATCATTTGGTGATTGGGTTTTAGGTTTTAAAACTTATTTTAAAATGTTCATCCTGTCAGGGCACCCGGCTGGCTCGGTTGATTAAGTGTCCAACTCTTGATACAGGCTCAGGTCACGATCTCACCCCTTTGGTTCATGAGATCAAGCCCCGAGTCAGGCTTGTCTGGCAGGTCTGATAGTGCAGAGCCTGCTTGGGGTTCTCTTTCTCCCTTTCTGTCTCTGCTCCTTCTCCATACCAGTACATGCATGTGCGCATGTACATGCACTCTCTCTCTCTCTCAAAGTAAATAAACATTTAAAAAACAAAATGTTTATCCCTTCATTCAGTAAATATTTGTGTTTTTTTTAAGTTATTTTATGGTTTTTATTTATTTTTGAGAGACAGAGACAGTGTGAGCAGGGGAGGGTCAGAGAGAGAGGGAGACACAGAACCGGAAGCAGGCTCCAGGCTCTGAGCTGGCTGTCAGCGCAGAACCCGCCGCGGGGCTCGAACCCACGAACCGTGAGGTCATGACCTGAGCCAAAGCCAGAGGCTTAACCGACTGAGCCACCCAGGCGCCCCAATAAATATTTGTTGAACATTTATTTGCTTCATGTTAGAGACAGCAGCCCCAATACTGACTCCTGTGTCAGCATTACCTGTTATCTGCTTCATGCTGTAACATTTCCAACGCCCTTACACATATTATCTTACGTGTCTCTCCTGTCAAAACTGTGAGGTAGCTAAAAATTGTCGGATGATGTCACTGTTCATAGGGATGCAAAGATTTGCCTCATTGTAGGTAGTCAGGCTGAGGGCTTTGCTGTCTTCTGTCACAGCATCTTGTCATGGGAAGGACTTGTTCAGACAACAAGGGAGCTTACAGTTTTCTCTGCAGGTATCCATACTGGTTTGGTTTTTCGAAGGTTGGATCACAGTAATTCCATCCCTATGTTTCTTTCTTCTGTTTTTTTTTTTTTTAACTTTTAGAAAGATATTCTGAATATTACCAAATTATGCATTTTTTAAATAAATTGAAAATATCTAATGTATCAAAAAACACGTTAATACTTCGGATGGTTTCCTTTATCCTTTTACGTCATTGGCTTATCCAAATCCTGGTTTCCTTTTACAATTATTCCCTGTTTGCCTATCTGACTTCCTCGCACTCCAGATTTAAATTCAAAGATTAACCTGTCTATTTTACTTTCAACACAGACAGAAATTGGAATAAGGGAGTGAAAATAAGTAAAGCTGTCCATCAGACATGTAATAGGCCTCTCTAATAGATCTGATTGAATTGATTACTCTAGCAGTTCACCCTGTGGAATAAAAAGCAGAAGGCACTCATCATCAGTTATAAATTTATTTCTTGTGAAGAGCCACATCCCATTAATTTTATGTAATTTGGTTGTTCCCAGTAGCTGTTGCTGAAGCATGCGGTCCCCTTGGTTTTGTGTGGTGATGTTCTCTTGAGAGAGGAGAACTCTATGGTGTGCATAAACTTTAAAGGGCCAAAAGATTTTCAGAGTGTTCGCAATCTTAACTGTTGTTTGATCCTGCTTGTAATCTTACTCATAGAAATCTTTCCCCTTTTGTATTTCTGAACACAAGTATGTATAGAAACAGAGTAAAATGATGAACAAACCAGTTATTCTTGTCTTCTAGTAGCTCAAAGAAGCAGTTGCTACAGACTCTTTTACTCTAAATTTCCATCATCAGACTATTCTAGATTGCATTTACTTAAGATTGCTGATGTCAGTGTACAGTAAAACGTGCTTGAACCCACCACTACCACCACTAGCACAAAAGAGCTGCACTTAAACTATTTTTATGCTAAAGAGGGAAATTTTGGCTTGAGTTGACATGCATATAGAATTCCTATCATAGAGGCTTAGTTGGTTAAGCATAGACTTAGACTCAGGTCATGATCTCATGGTTCCTGGGTTTGAGCCCTGCGTTTGGCTCTGGGCAGACAGTGTGGAGCCTGCTTGGGATTCTCTCTCTCTCTCTCTCTCTCTCTCTCTCTCTCTCTCTCTCTTTCTCTCTCTCTCTCCTCTCTCTCTCTCTCTCCTTCTCTCTGCTACTCCCCAACTCATGCTTTTTCCCGCTCTCAAAATAAGTAAATAAACTTAAAAAAAAAAAAGATTTCCTACTGCAACAGAATCCCTAAAGGAGTAATGACTTTGAGGAGTCAGTTCGCACGAGCGTTGGAATATCACCTTCTCATACTAAGTGCCTATTCTGTATTCAGGGCCATGTAGCCTTAATATGTCTTCATTTTTATCTTGATAGTATGATTGGAGAAGAGTTGGGAAAGCAGAGATGAATCATTAAAGTGCTCATCATTTTTAATTTTCCTAGCTTCTTGTGAATTTGTATTTAACTGTTACTCCCATGTTTACCATCTACTTGCTCTTCTCCATTGCTTCTTCTTGCTTCCAAATTGTGATAATTATATATCCTAACTCTCTCTATCCTCTCCCTCCTCTGGGTGGAAATGTTTTCTTCTCAAATGGCTTTTCTTATGTTTGTTAAGGCACTTTTAAATTTATTTTTTGCTTGTTATGTCTGTTTGCTTGAAAGGACACTATTGAGATTTTGACATTACTGAGAAAGAGAAGGGGAGTCGTCAAGTGTAACACCAACATGTTTTAGTACTTTAAGGAGTGATAGTAAACAAAATGTTTTATTGTAAAGTCGGATTCAGTAGACCTTGACTTTTTAAGAAAATTATTTATTTGCTTCTGACAAGGGGGAGATGTTTCTATTTGCATCTAATCAAGAGCAAGGGAGGAGAGAACCTTCTAGATTGCGTATGTCACTTATTGCTGTTATTGTTTTAAGTTCTGCTTAGCAGATTCAGTAACTTCTCACAATCTGTTTCCTGACCTTCACTAAACTTTTTTGAATAATGGTGTTCGTACATAGAGGAATAAATTGAATTGTCAGCAATGGATGTGTATGTTTCAGTTATGTTAGTGTCTACTGGCAAACGGGAGGATGGTTATGTTAGAGTTTTGATCCTAAAAATAATTATGAGTCATCAAAGTGCCAGGAAAGCAATAATTGTGTGAGACATTCAAAACATCTTAGGTCAGGGAAAGAACTAAGTCTCAGAAGGCTAGTAGAGGGAAAGGTGATAGGATATATTTGAGAATATAATTCTAGTTTCTGATGAAGAGAGTACATTCTTTTTTTTTTGCATCCATTAAAATTAAAGAGCTTCCCACCAAAACAATTGAAATTCAAGCTTGTGGTCTGAGATAAATATTGATTTTTAAAGTAGAAAAACTATGATTTTTGAATCCCAACTCTTGAAGCCATGCACTTTTAAGACCATAAAGGGCCCCAAGGGAGTTTAGTACTTTATATGGAGAAAATAAGCTCAAATGTATTTCCCTCACTTCCAGTTTTAGCATTTCCCTTTATTTGTTGATCATCAAGCTAAAACTTTCTTTCTGCTATATTCATTTTTATCGCTTTATATAATAAAACTAGAATTATACTAAAGAGCTTATAAACTGTTCCTATAATTTAAAAATAATACATTAATTTCTCTTAAAGAAAGAGAGTTCTTTATTTTTTAAGTTAAATCATTTTATGCCTGTAAGTAAACATTAGGTCTATTCTTTTTTTTTTTTTTTTTTTGAGAGACAGAGGCAGAGCACAAGTTGGGGGGAGGGGCAGAGAGAGAGGGAGACACAGAATACAAAGCAGGCTCCAGGCTCAGAGATGTCAGCATAGAGCCTGACGTGGGGTTCGAACCACAAACTGTGAGATCATGACCTGAGCTAAAGTTGGACACCTAACCAACTGAACCACCCAGGTGCCCATAGGTCTATTATTATGGAAAAGAGTAGTTGGGTATAGAAGTTTAAGAGAAATGGACTGGTCCAAGATATCTATTTTAACCATACATTATTTTCTCCATTAAAAAAATAACTTTCTAAGATTCCTATAGAATTAATGTCATCAGCCTTTTAATTGGTTTGTGTTCTCGGAGGAAAGGACAAGATATTAAATCAGTTCAGGTAGTAATTATTTATTTATTTTTTTGGGGGTAGTAATTATTTTTAACCACTTCATATTAAATAAAATAACTAGTGCAATGAAATAATATGAGTATTTTTGAAGCTTGTTCACACATTTTTATTGTCACTGCAGCTGTTGGCTGGATTATGTTTTAAGCATTTGGGGTTTTTTTTTTTGTTTTGTTTCATTTTGTTTTGTTTTCCTTTTGAGAGAAGGTATGTATGGATCTGGTGGCAAAATCATCCATGTAATCTACAAGTACTTGTTAGAAGGTTTGCTCTCGGTAAGTCTGAGATTTGTGTGTAGCAGGTCTCCTGGTGAGCCCCGTCAGGGGTCCGATGGCAGTGAGGTTGGAAGTGTGATGCCCTTGTGGTGGAGGGGTGAACGGATCCTTGGCGAGCCCAGCAGCTGGGAGGGCCCTTTACAGTTATTCTGAATGCAGGCAGGACTGGCCCTCTGCCATCTTGCATCGACCTAGGAAGCGGTGCAACCCTGGAGTGATGCTTTTATGCACTGCCAGCAGCCATTACTCCTGGAAGAGGCATGGTGGGGGCCGGGGAGGGGGCAGATGAGCCTTGATTCTGAAAGGGAGTCCTAACTGGAGGATCTGGACCCTGTGCACTGCAGCATGTATTGCACTTGCCCACCATGAAGGTGACTTTGATGTAGACCCTGGGGACACCATGTTGAACAAAGGCAGACATGCTCTGTTCTTTCAAGAAGTTGAAGTCTAATCAGGAAGAGACATTATTCAAAACTACACAAACGAAAGCAAACTTGTGGTTGTTACAGATGCAGATACATGGCATTATGAAAGTCTATATTAGGAAGCCAAGAATTTGTTATGAAGCTGTAGGTAAAATATTTTTAAGTGTATACTGATAGTGGTGAACCTAATCCTCGTGCAAGCTCATTTCTGGTTTGCGTTTTCTAATATAAGAGGATCCTATATTATAGGTTTTGTGCTATTTTTGTGGAGATGTTGTTTAACTACTCAATGACTGAATCTCCACATGAACACCCATGCCTTCTATTCCCCAGAATTCTGGACAAATCTAATTCAGCTAGCACAATGACAATGTTACATTCACCCATTCCCACAGAAGTGTTTTGGTGTTATATACTGAGACTTCATTCATTGGGAAGTCACAGCTGCAGTTGTGATATTTTCTGATTGACCTGAGGTTTCAGGAGAATTTCAATTCAGGAGTATTTTCAAATGAATAGAGAAAAAGATAGCCAATAAAGGTGGACATCTGAGGCTGCTTTTTAATAATTATAATTGAAATAATACATTACTTCTGATTATAGTCATTTAGTTGCTGGGTGCTTTGTATGGTTATGATATTTAATTCTTATTGTCCTACTGTTCTAAGAGGTTTACGCAGATTATGTGATATAATCTTCTAATATCTCTAGGAAATAAGTTCTATTATTTTCACTTTATAGGTGAGAACACTAAAACCAGAGTCTTCACAAAACCAGGAAGCAGAAGGGCCAAGATATTTTAAAATGGCAATCTGAATTGAGAGCTTTTCTTCGGGACCTATTGATTGTGTCAATTTGATATAATGTGTTGGTAGTTGAAAATTCAGGAATGGGTAAAAAAATAAATGTCTGCAATTCAGAGGAAAAGAAACAACTTTATAAAAATGTGCCCACTTGCCTTATACAAATGGTGAAATTTAGCAAGTCTGTCGCAGCCAATCTTTGGCCATCCTCAGTTCTTACACTTACTCCCCAGTATCATTCTCCCCAATACCATTCTTCACATGGCAAAGAGAGAGCTATGTGGTGGATCTTCTTACTCCCCTACCTAAATCCCATGATGGCTTCCTGTGTACTTGCATATACATTCTTTGGTGCCTACTCCTTCAGCCAGATGGCGTCCCCTCTCCCACTCCCCCCTCCCCCGCCCTCCAACTTTGCTCAAGTCAACAAGGTTTCTTTCAGTTCTTCTAAATGCTAAGCTCTTTCCCACCTCAGGCTTTTGCACTTGCTCTGTGCCTAGAATGTGCTTCCTTCTGCTTTTCACATGACTAAGTTTTACTCATTCCTCAGATCTTGACTGAAACACCACTTCCTCAGCCCAGCCTGTCCTGGTCATATGATGTAAAATTGATTTCCCCTTTTACTGTCTATCTTTGCACTCCATTTCCTTCATACTACTTGCCATAGTTGGTGATTATTTTATTTTGCCATAGTTGGTGATTATTTCATTTATTCCTTTGATTATTTGTTATCCAGGTCCTCTACAATGCCATAGCCTCTGGGAGTACAGGCCTGGTGTCTGTCTTTTTTCCTTTGTTTTTTTCAGAGCCTGGCAGAGCTGATGTTCTGTATTGTTTGAATGAATCATCATCTGTGGTAATGTAATGCTGTTTCTAGTCAGGCCATGGTGAGTTTGACTTTTTTTAGGTCCTTTAAAGGTAGAGCATAGATTTAAATTTAAATTCAGAAAACATTGTCAATTTTATTGGAAAGTCATGTGGACCCTGCATGGTGCAAGGGGCATGAAACTGTTAAAAGAGTTAATATTAATTTTAGTTAAAAGTCTATGTATTACCTTTCTGTAACAGCGATAGGGGGAAGCATCTTTCTGAATATGAGGTAAAACAACTTTAGTTAAGTTGGCCGTCAAATGATTGTATGTGTTGTTGTGGGATAAATATTATTTATATGAGAAATTGCTGCCATAAAAAAGTCTGATTCTTTCAACTACTTGTTAAATAAAGTTCTAAGGTATTTACATTTATAGTGGTTCCAAAAGATAAGATTTCAATTACCATACTATGCTATATTAACTAAACATTTATTGGCAATATGCTGTGTGCCTGGGCACTTTTACAGGCTGTAAGGATATGGCGGAGAAATGTAAGCAACCTTGTCTTCATGAAATGTATAGTCTAGTGCGGAGAGAATGTTTTAATTAGTAGTCATTTTTCATCCTACCTGATTTTACATGTATGTCAGTGCTAACACTGATGCAAGTGTATATATCCATATTGTGCATGTGTGTGTGTGTGCGTGTGTGTGTGTGTCTGTGTAGAATTCCAGTATTATTTATATACATGTTGGTCTGGTAACCCTTTCAAAAGTCTGAAGGGACATGGATTGAAGCTGACTGATGGGGAGAATAGTCAACCTTAAGTAATGTTCTTTGAGCCCTGAAAGAGATGCCTTAAAAAGTCATTTTGACTTAAATTTTCTTCCAAGGCAGTGCAGCCCCCCCACTCCCCATGGTAGACAGACTTAGCTTATAAAAAGTGCTCAATTTCACTGATATAACCTTCCAATAACGTGATCAAGCACTTCACTGTATCTTTCTCGTGACATCACCTTCATTCTTCTAGCATGTCTAATGCAGTTGAACTCAGTAGGTCTAGGGGAGCTTCACATTCCAGAAAAAGGTCTAGCATCCTGGAAGAAAACATCTAAGCCTTTGGAATAGCTTACCTGATAAAAATGTTTCCTATATGTAAAGGCCTACGCAGTAAGCTACCAAAGAGTTTATAGTTTATAGTGTCATGTGATTTATAGTGAGGGTCATGTGCTATACCAAATCAGTTTGACTTGTAAAGGGGTTGGAGGCCAAAGTGACTAAGATCAACCACATGAGCTGTCCATGTCTACATGACTATTCCCACAACAATAAAAATACTGAACCCCAAAGTTTGGGTGAGTTTTCCTGGTGGGCAGTAACCTCATGCATGTTGTCACACATGCATGTTGTCACACATTGTTTCTGGGAAAAATAGATGCTGTCTGTACAGCTCTACTGGGAGAGGACAACTGGGAATCTGTGTAATAGATTCTTTATTAGAATCTAGTCTGTGCACCTTTTGCTTGTGCTAGCTTCAATTCATAACCTGTCATTGTAATAAACTGTAGCTTTGAGCATAAAAAAAACAGTTTAGTTTCTTAAATTATATAAATTGTATATAATTGGTGCAGTTTCAATTCAGTTGGGTTATTTTTAAAAATTTTTATTATTTTTAAGGAATATCTCAAGTAATATCTTTCATGTATTAATAATTTCAATGTTAAAAAGCCAACTATCTGTGCTATTTCATTCACCAGTAACATATATATGATTGAAAAATTTGTTGTAAAGAAAGCCTGCTTGCAGTAATTATTTCAATTGAAGGCTTCTCATTTCTTCTAAGCAGATGAGGGTTTTGCTTCTTTAATAATTTTGGAATAATATTTAGTCTGCAAGTTCATGGTTAGAAAATGAAACAGAGAATTTGGTTTTCAGGCAAAAAGCTGTGACTAGGTAGTCATGCCACCCTAATATTTATCTTTGTACATTTTTTACTTGAACATGTACATTTCTCACTGCCTTAATTCATGTTAATATGAATGGGCTTTCTATTACTTATAATAATTTTCCAAGCTATCTAATACTACTTTGTGATATAAGAGATAAAAATTGTCCAATGAGTATTTTACTTAACTGAAAGCATTTAATAAAAAAAAAGACTTGACATTTCCTAGGTTAAAACTACCTGGGCTCTGTCTGTTCAGCATCTGCCTCTTAATTTTAACTCAGGTTATGCTCTCACGATTCCTAAGATCAAGCCCCAGGCCAGCACTGCACTGACAGTGTGGTGACTGCTTGGGATTCTCTCTTCCTCTCACTCTCTCCCTCCTGTGCGCTCTCTCTTTTTTCTTCTCTCTCAAAAGTAAATAAGTAAACATTAAAGAAAAAAGACTTTCCAAAGTTTTCATTTGAGCTAAATAATTACCATTTTATTTTATTTATTTTTTACTTTTAAGATCACACAAAAAAGCCAGTTAACTTGGTAATAGAAAGTAAAAAGTAAACATTGTACACGAAATTCCCTAATTTACAGGGTAGATTTTCAAAAGCCTTTAGGGTTTATTTACATTTTCCTTAAAATACAAACAAAATGACCATTACTCTGACCTGTTAAAACAATCAAATTGTTGAAAACATATATTTTCTCTTTAAAATGAATTCCTTTTAGATCACTGTTGCATAAAGAGAAACTGAAGATCTCAGTTTCGGCTGGCTAGGTCAGGTGGGAAGACCAGCCTGGTCCCAGTGTGCCGGAGACCTTTCTGGCTTTATCACTGAAAGACCTGTTTCAGGGAAAATTCCTTCTCGGTTCCAGGCAAATTAGGACGGTTGGCTACTCTGTTTAAAATCCTTCTTACCTCTATACTGTCTCATTCATGTTCTTAAATAGCCATTCTTTATGTCTGTACACTTAAAAATCCTTTCTAAGGGTGCCTGGGTGGCTTAGTCGGTGAAGCATTAGACTTAGCCTCAGGTCATAATCTTGTGGTCTGTGGGTTTGAGTTCAGCATCCGCTTTGTACTGACAGCTCAGAGCCTGGAGCCTGTTTCAGATTCTGTGTCTCTCTCTGCCCCTCCCTGCTCATGCTCTGTCTCTCTCTGTCTCTCAAAAATAAAGAAAGATTAAAATATTTTTAAAAATTCTTTCTAATATAACTTCTCAGAGATTCAATTATACCTTAAGTATAATGTCTTCTTCAAGTTTACTTATTAGGAAAATGACATTTCCTTGGAAAGTTAGGCATAGATTTAAAAAAAAAAGTAAAAATAAAATCTCATTTTTGTAACTCACATTAAGTTTACATAATTCATTTTTGGGAGAGGGCAGCCCAATGTGTGAGAATGACAAATAAATATATGAGAAGTAAGAAAATGAGAGATAAATGAGGCAGTAGTGAACTGAAAAATGTCGTGGCGTTTCATGTTGATGACTTGCATGGAATGCTGAAATCCTTTAAATGAACATGAAGGGAGGGAACAACCTGATTTTATTTCATTGGTAGGTTTAAAGTTTTTAATAAACATTAGTAGATGGGAATAGTATTTTTCCTTTATTCCTGAGGATTTCCTTATATTGTTGGAAAAGCAGACTATATACTACTAAACATGGAATAATGTGTTTTTAAAGTTGACATTTCCTTAGGGCGCCTGGGTGGCTCAGTCGGTTAAGTGTCCGACTTCAGCTCAAGTCATGATCTCGCAGTTTGTAGGTTTGGACCCCATGTCAGGCTCTGTGCTGACAGCTAGTTCAGAGCCTGGAGCCTGCTTCAGATTCTGTGTCTCCCTCGCTCTCTGACCCTCCCCTGCTCACACTGTCTTTCTCTGTTTCTCAAAAATAAATAAAAAACATATAAAAATTTTAAGTTGACATTTCCAGAATGAATGAGCAAAATAATAATAATGGTATATTTGTTTAAGATCATGAAAACAAAATCAAGAATGTTAGGAAGAAGATTTTACATAAAAATTGGAAAGCAATGAGATATTCCTTTTTGCTATGAAGCTGATCTGAGGTATGACCAATAAGCAATAGAGAGGAAAACATAGACAATTCAACTCATGAGTATTTGGTCTGCATGTGGTCAGTCATGAGACATTATCAAAACCTGACTCAGATTTGAAGGAATTAGAGATGGTCAGAAAGTCTAAAGGCCCCCAGTAAGAGAGTAAGCATTTATTGCTTTTGCATATGCTCTTGATTACTTTATTTTGCTTTTAGTGTTGTCCCTTTAAGTGAAGTAGTTACAATTTTTTTATGAAAAAAAATGTCAATCCTACTCAGTGGCCAAAAATTATATCTTAGGCCCTGGCAGGCTATATTAAAAATGTGTGCCATTGGTCCTGAGAGGAATTGAATGGCTCAGTCAGCACAGTTCATCATTACTACTGGAAAAAATAACTCAACATGCCTGCCCTGCTCATGGTGAGTCAGTGGCATCATATTCATATACTGACAGCACTTTTTTCTTTTTAGGAATTACCCTCTCTATCCTGAGCCAAAGCACATAACAGTAAGATTAAATTAGATATCAGTGTTCTGAAGAGCAAAGGCTGATCTATCTATTTTAAATATGTAATTCACTCAAAAGTGCTGTCAGGGGCTGAGGTTATGCTAGAGGTCAATCTGATATGGGTCTTAACCTTGGAGAGCTTTTGGTCTTCTAGAAAACATGAAATACACTGAAGTAAGTTTCTGTGGTATGGAATGCTGCATGAGTTACAGGTGGTATGGAATGGGGGTTCAGAGGAGGGAATGAGTGCTTCTGGTCAGGAGGGCTTTTATTTATTCAACAGTGTGACTACTACCATGTTCTAATAGGAATTTTTAACAAGGGGATTTAATTGTATCTTTCATTGATCCAATAATCCCTCAAAAATTTATTGAAAACCTAGAAAAAAAGAGATAGTCAAGAAAATAAGACATGACTAACACACAGCTTAAGTTTTTTAAGTAAGTCACTGTCCAGGGTGGGAGACAGACATATAACAAGATTTACAGCACAATTTGAAAAAGATTATGATTCATCCATAAAGGACATACGTTTTGCTTATGGTATGTTATGGATGTGCTTTAAATATCTCTCAATCAATATAGTTTATGGCTGTAGCCTGTAATACTAGATGTAGTTCAAATTGGGAAATGTCCACCACATTATCTTATAAGCAAAGCTAGTCTTCATTTGTCCAACCAATAGGCCAAATCAGACTTAAATTTGGTAAGAAAAAGTATGACTTGGTTTTTCAGTTTAAATAAACAATACCTCCTTTCCCCAAGCCTCTCATTCGTTGTTTCTAATTTTAAGATAGATGGACTGATAGATAAATAGTTCAGCCTACAGGTTGATAAAGACATGGAGTCTGGCCATCAGGTAGTGGCCAGATGAATGGATTCTGCCTTCCACATTTCTTGCTTTGCTCTTACAGGACTCTCCCTCCAGCATAGAGCTCTGAATTGTTTCCAGTTGCCTGGTGCTCTGGAGGTTTTCAAGCCTGGGCAGTACATTATTGTAAGATTTGTAAAGTGGGGGTGCCTGGATAGCTTAGTCAGTTAAACCGTCCAACTCTTGATCTTAGCTTAAGTCATGATATCATGGTTCCTGATTTCAAGCCCCGTATAAAACTCCATGCTGACAGTGCAGAACCTGCTTAGGCTTCTCTCTCTTTCCCTGTCTCTGCTCCTCTGTCTCTCTCTCTCTCAAAATAAATAAATAAACAACAATAACAAAAATTTTGTAAAGTGGAGAGCACATTTGTGGAAGAAAAGGGGTGTGTGTGTGCGTGTATGTGTGTGTGTATTGGGATGGGCGGGGGAGAAGAACCAGAGTGTTCTCAAGGAGATAGTTTTAGGAAAGAGGATATTTGGGAATTGAAGATATAGAAATTCATTGTTATAAAATTATCCATAACCATGTGCACTCTGGAACAATTTTGTGTTTTGAAAATGCTTCATAAACAACAAGTTATGAGTAGGATTGCCCTTGATGAGGAATGTGGGGAGGGGAGTCAGTTCATGGAAACAGATGTTGCATACAATACTTAGAAAGTCTTGAAAAGAGCGTTTTGTATTTGTGGAAAGTAGAGATCCTCTTTGTGATTTTAGGAGGGAGTTATTTTGTGGGAGTGACAGAGATGTGGCTAGAAAGCTGAGTGGGTTCAGTTTGCAAAAACTCGTGTGTAAAGTAAAATTTAGGTTTTACTTACACAGGCAGAAGGGAGACACAATGGCTTTTTAGCGGGACAGTGGTATTACCTGCAGGTAACGCACATGGCCGAGTGAGGTATGGAGGGGAAGTTGGGAGATGAGACGTGAGTCAGAGAGCCAGTTGAGAGATTCATCCATTCTGAAATGAGCATTCTCTCCTTGGCCCATACACATTTCTGGACTGGGATGCAACTTACAATTGATGGAAGTTATCATTTATTGGCAGTAGCTTTTCTAAGAGATACATAATATAATGAAATTTTTTAAGTTGTTGAAAACTGTTATTCAGGTAGAGGTGAGGTTGGTCTCAAATGTAGGACTTACTGGTGGGAATAGATAGAATTTAAGATCCATTTCTGCAGAAGAAAAGTCTTATTGATACATTAATTTGTTTTTTGTGATATATATGATAAAAGGTTTCTAAAGATTGTTAGAATTTAAGGTTTAAGAATTGTCAACATACTTTGATTAAAGCCTTTTATAACTCATATCTGTATGATTTCATGGAAGTTGGGTTATTTTAAAAAATCAACTTTGTATAGCATGGGGAATGTATTCAATGCTATTATAATAATGTATGGTGACATATGGTAACTACATTTATTGTGGTGAGCACTGAGTAATGTATGGAATTGAATCACTATGTTGCATACTTGAAATGAATGAAATATTGTATATCAACTAAACTTCAATGATAAAAAAATCAATTTTGTGGCTGAAAAATTTTTATGGAGAAAGAATATATATATGATATAGATATGATATAGATATATGATATAGATGTATAACATATATGATACTTATATAATCAAAACCAGTGATAAATGATTTTGAATAACAGTTTTCCCCCTTTTGAATGTCTTTGAATATTTTTCTGTCTCCCCCCCTCCCATTTCTTGGACTTTTTCTTCCATCCTTTCCCAATTATCTGTTATCTTCTCTTTTTTTTTTTTTCTTGTCCTGTTTTGCTAGGAAACAACTAATAGAACTATCTACCTGCCTTATCATTCCCTTCTTTTCTACCTCTTCCTTTCTCTGCTGCTCTTTGTTAAACTTAAATTTTTTTTAACACTTGTTCATTTTTGAAAGAGAGAGGGAGACAGAACCTGAGCTGGAGAGGGGGAGAGAGAAGGAGATACACAGAACTCAAAGCAGACTCCAGGTTCTGCGCTTTCAGCACAGAGCCCCAAGTAGGGTTTGAACTCAACAGCTGTGAGATCATGACCTGAGCTGAAGTCAGACACTTAACCAACTGAGCCACCCAGGCACCCCTCCCGGCTGCCCTTTTTACCTCCTTCTTTGCAGACAACACTGGGAATAATATATAATACCGAAGGGAGCAATTATCTCAATATTTGGCCCAGGGATTATAGTAGAGACTGACTAGTTTGTGACTGACTCCTAAGGGCTCAATTTATGCTGCCTTTAGGCTCATTGTCTCTACCTGATGGCATACCACCCAACTCCCTAGTTGTTTATTCAAGTCAAAGTTTACTTTTGCAAAGAATAAGGAGATCAGAATAGGAAACAAATGCAGTTCTTGAAAAGTGCCAGTTAGAGAGACGAGGCTATCATGAAAACACAATTTTGATAGGATACTTTTCTGTTTCTCATACACTTGGGAACCGAATCCTGAGGAACAATTCGTTTCTTGGCACAGAGGAATCTGCAGAGGTGAGACCCCTGGATAGATAGCTGGCTTCCTAGAACTAGCCCGGAAACTCCAGCTTTCCTGGGACTGGGTGTTTGCAGTTCTATTCAAAGCCACAGGGCAGTGTCTCCCCAAAGCCTTGTTTCTGTATGTGTAAATAATGTCAATAGAATAATGGATAAAAGTCTTAATTCTGTAAATTATGTTACCCTTTTAGTACTTCCAGGGATTGCTCCTCTGTTATTTATTTCTTAGATTGTCTTGAGTTAAATTTCATTTTGTCCCTAAACAATATTCTGTGTTTTATATCACTCTGCAACACGTATTTGGAGAGAGTTATTTATTAGACTCAGGTTAGCATTGTATTTTGTATGTTAGCTATTTACAAGCCAATATAATATTATTGTAGAAACAGCTTATTATTTCAGTGCTGTGAAGTGAGATGTTAGGAGTTTACATGCTGGATGTCCAAGCAAAAATAAATTCCCCGAAGGGTCTCTTACGCTCTGTTAATTGGAAAATCAATACTAATATCTAATGGGACAGTGCCTACTAGGTTTTCTGGGAGAGGTTATCTTTGCAGAGTATATATAGCTATATTACCAGATCTTTTCTAATTAAATGGCTTTTTTTCACAACATTTTCTTTGACATTGCCTATTGTTCCCGGCAATTAATTAATAAAAAAGTATGTTCTACCAGTAGATAGATTTCACTTCTGTAAGAGCTGTCTGGCCCTATCCTGATTCCAAAGTTTAAATCTGTAATAGTTGGTTCTTTGTGAATTTCAGCAAGTGCTTTTAATTCACAAAAAGCATCTTTTGAAATGTAGCCCCTTAGCATAAAGGATTTTTTTCAGATATGCATGGAGAGATTTTGATTTTTTAATGAACCAAATGAAAGAGTTCTAAATTAGAACAATTTGAAAAGATAAAACGTAAAAGTGCTTATTGTGTGCTGTCTTTAATCAAGGCTTTTTAATGCTATTTAAGTGTTTGGTTTCTAGGTTTCCATATCCAAGATTGAAATGGGTTTTATTCAAATTAAATTCCATTACTTTGTAAGGATTTCTACAGACACTGTGGATGCTATCTGTTCATAATTTTCTATTGTGATTTAATCTTCATAAGACTCTACAGATTACTAGCATTTTAACAATTTTCACTCAGAACTTGGGATTTTTATAGTTCTATATCTGAGTCTCTGGAGTTATATCTTGAAAGAGTAGTCACATGGTGATGTCAAAGAGAATTCCCTGTTGAGGTGACTAGAGAATTCTTATCACGAAGAAGGAACTGTGTGTGTTCTGGTTCCTTTGAACCACAAGAATTTTGTCTTTTAGTCAGACTGCATAAATGGAGGTTGCACTTATCAAAATCTGTTTATCATATTAAATCTTATACTATACAATTTTACCTTTATTTGGTCAAGTACACCTTGAATCATAGAAGAGATAATTTCTGGAAAAGGCCCATTGGGTGATTAGAGGAATTTTGTTCACTGTTTTTGAAGCATCACTGGTGTTATTGAAAGATGAGGATGAGAAGTTAGAATTAAATATTTATTTATTCTTTTATTTATTAACTAGTTAATACAGTAAGTACTTTCAAGTGGCCTTCTACATGCTAGGTACTAAGTTAAATATTCAATGATACATAAAGTGTTTCTTGCCTTTTCAACAGTTACATTGTAGAGTGAGAGCAGGACAGCTGATGAATAACCATAACATCGTACATGATAAGGCTGCATAGTCCTAGGAGTAAAGCAAGAGAAAATTTGCACATGAGGAGAAAGCAGGGGTCTAACTTCAGGGAAATATTTACTTGAATTTTAAATTATTCGTAACTCAGTAAATGTCTTCAGAAATCTATTAAGCATTTATCTTCTAGAAGAGGAATTTAAGTATAGTGTGTGTGTGCACTTTATTTCCTCCCACAATTTTATTCTTTATTAAATAATATTATTATGTGTGTATTATATGTATATAAGTAAATGTGCATGTGTGTGTGCGCGTGCACGTATGAAACCTAGGTCCTATTACCCTATAGACATCTGTATTTTCAATATTAGACTTATCAGTAGGACCATATTTATTTTATTTTTGGAATACTTTTTTACAGAGGACCCTATTTAATTGTAAACAAAGTGGAAACATTTGTAGCTTTGATGTTATGCACTGTCCATTATATAAAAAAATAGTCCTGCTAAACCATGGATGAGCTTGTGATTATGTCTGTTTTCTTTTCTCTACTTAAAGTGCTAATGTTTCATGATATCAATACTTCTTGGACTTGTCTACCAGAAGACACCATGACTAGAGAGGTGAATGATGTGAACGATCCTGTTCTGGGTTACATGAGCAGTATAGCTCCAAAAGGCCTTGTAGCAGGAATAGACTTTGAAGTCATAGGCTTTATGTGAAACAAAGGTGCAAGCATTTCATTCTCTTCCAAATATGTGTGCTTGATTTAATACCAAGAAAAGTCTTGACCCTTTGGTCTTTTAGTAAAACTGAGTGTTAAAAATTGTGCTAGGCTGTAAGAAACATGGCTGTGCATTTGGAACTTTAATTCAGTGGTGTTCGAATTCAGTAGTACTCTTGTAAGTTCAATGGTTTAGAACTTGATTTGCTTTTGACAGTTGAATGGGTCCATAGAGAGACACTGATTTATCTAGGGAAACGTTTCCCAGTATCAGTAATCTGCTGCCTCTGACTTTGGTCGTTATGTTACACATGTGTGCCCCCTATCTATCTCAAGGAAACCTGGGTAATCAACACTAACGATTATTTCCCAGCTACTGCGTCAGGATGTCAGGAGGTCCTAAGTGTTTAATTTTGTCACTTATTTTGGGGAATTTTGGGTAGGTGTGGGATGTAATCACAAAGAGGATGGAGAAAGGAGGGAGACTTCATGTGTGTGTGTGTGTGTGTGTGTGTGTGTGTGTGTGTGTGTGTATGCGTGCACGCGTGTCATCGCAAGGAGCCTGGAGCTCAGCAAGTTCACATCTCAGATCTTGGGAGAGTGTCTCAGCATAAATCTCTTCACCACCTACATTAAAACCCTTCAAAGCTCAGGTTGTGTGTTTATAATTGTCTTTTTCCACATAGAAAGAGGAGTAGTATTACTATAATGTTAGAATTCCAGAATTTCAAGTATTTCAATGTTACCATGACAATATTTATAGCATAGTTTATCATCCATAAGTATTTTATATTCAAAGCATATAAAATTTGTGTGTGTGTGTAACCATTTTTGCTTATTCTTCACACTCATATACAAATGTTCACTTTGATGGAAAAAACTGAAAACTTGTCAGTGTTTCTGATGTTGATATTTGCATTTTAATGTAGTTTGACACAAAATGCTCACTATTAAATCTACATCCATCCCGGATGTTTTAGAGATGAAAAAGGAAGGTCTTTGTTCCATTTTGGTATTTTTATGTATAATTTACTCTGAGTATTTTATGGATAAGATATATGAAGGGATCTTTATTTTTCTATTTTAAATTCTTCTTAACTGTCATAAATGTATATGTCTAATATTGCTTCTAAAAATATACTTAAGCATATCGTGAAATTCTAATTTGCTGTGCTAGTTACTGTTAGCATTCTGGAACAAATAAATTCTATGAAATCCAAAGAATTCTGGATTTCAAGGACACTGAAAGGGACATTGACAAATGTCCAACATTTTAACTGTGTACTTTAAATCTGTTTTAAGCAACCAAGAAGGATCTGTGACCAATGTGCTTGATTGCCAGCCATTTTTGCAAGCTTAGTGCATTTAAGGGCTACATTTTGTATATTATTGGTTTATTTATTCAGCACATTTTTATTGAGCTACTTTTAGTGGCATTTTTCTGAGTGCTGGAGATACAGTAGTGAGTATATTAGACAAAAACATCTTTGTCCTCATGAATCTTGCATTCTAGTGGGAATGTGACAAAAAAAATAAAGTAAAATGTATGCTATATCAAAGAGTGAATGTATGGAAAAAAATAAAGCTAGAAAGGAAGATGGGGAGTGCCAGGGGTGTTCAGTTCAAAAATAGTGTGGCCAGAGAAGGTCTCACAGAAGTGACATTGGAAGGAAGAAGGATAATTGGTGAGGGAGTAACCAAGTTCTTACATGGCAGAGAGTGTCCCAACCAGAGCAAATTCTTTTCTTTTCTTTTATATGTAGTTTATTGTCAAGTTGGTTTCCATATAGCACCCAGTGCTCTTCCCCTACAAGTGCCCTCCCTCCTTGCCCATCTCCGCCTTCCTTCTCCCCCTCCCCCATCAACCCTCAATTTGTTCTCAGTATTCAAGAGTCTCTCATGGTTTGCCTCCCTCTCTCCCCAACTATTTTCCCCTCTTCCCTTCCCCCATGGTCCTCTGTTAAGTTTCTCCTGTTACACTTATGAGTGAAAACATATGGTGTCTGTCCTTCTCTGCCTAACTTATTTCACTTAGCATGACACCGTCGAGTTCCATCCACATTGCTATGAATGGCCAGATTTCATTCTTTCTCATTGCCATGTAGTAGTCCATTGTATTAAATCACAGCTTCTTGATCCATTCATCAGTTGATGGACAACCAGAGCAAATTCTAAATCCCAGAGGCAGTAACATGTCTGAGAATTTCAGAGTCTTGGGTTAGCTGATGCTGAGTAAAGGAAGTGAGGGATGAAGAGTAGGAGGTATTGTGGGAGGGGAACAGGGACCACTTTGTGAGGGCTTTGGTTTTACTCTGGAGAAAATGAGATCTCATTGGAAGACTTTAAGCATAAAGAGATAATGAAAAGGTCTTCAGAAACCCAAACTGTATTTTGGATAGTGAAACATTTTATTAATAATGGACTTGTTCTTCGACCCCACCCCTCCAGATTTCCTTATTTATTCCTAATATTGAATTTCAAAAGACCTTACATTTGTAATGGACCCACCTCAACTTAGCCTTAGCAAATTTTCCAAAGTTCACTTTTAGGTGATTTCAGAAATAAAGCAGCATATTAGCACAGGCAGAAACCAGACTGCTGCCTTCTCCTTGGGGCTCTGGCCATGACATTTTGAAATGGAAACACAGGGGTCATAAATCTAAGGTTGTAGAAGTAATAGCTTTTAAAGGAGATTTTTCAGACTAATAAACATTTTTTTGCCTTAGTTATTAGACAAAATAGGACATACAGTGAAAGAGTTAAGTGGCCTGACTAATAGTTTCCTGGATTATAAAAAAGAAATAAGGGTAGGAGAGACTGAAGGAAAAAAATAATTTAAGACCAAACAAAAAAAAAAATCAAGATGCTTGGGAATCCTTGAAAAAAATCTAGCTGGTGAAGACATAAAACCAGAGTGACCATATGTCCTGTTTATTTCCCAGGCCATTCCCTATTTATGCCTGTTGTGATTATTCATAGTACCCTTTTCATTCCCCAGAGTGTTCTCTGATTTACATGATAAATTATGTGGTCACTCAACATATATGTCTGTAACTATGTGTGCTTCATATTTTTATATTATTTTGAATCATTTAAGTTTTTGATAGTTTAGTAACAGTTTGAGTTGGGGTATTATTAGTGTTCATTAGTTCAATATTTTGTTTATTCTTCCTTTAAAAAATGTTTATTTGTTTATTTTGAGAGGGCGAGAGAGAGAGGTAGAAAGGGAGGGCGGGGAGAGAGTCCCAAGCAGGCTCCACGCTGTGAGCACAGAACCAACATGGAGCTCAGTCTCACTCACCATGAGATCCTGATCTGAGCCAAAATCAAGAGTCAGGTGCGTAACCAACTGAGCCACCCAGGAGACCCAGTATTTTGTTTATTCCTTAATTTTTTTTCTCCTATGGGAATAGTTTTATAGATTTGTGTCTAAAGAGGTTATAGAGATTGCCCCCTTTATTGGCAATTCATAAAACTGAATTTTTTATTTTGGAAAGGGTTTATGTTTAAGTTTATTTCATTTAACATTTTTGAGAGACTATTTTAGATTTTATATTCAAGTTATATGTAGATTCTGGGGTGTTGCTGTTAAAATAATATTAAATCATATATTAAACTTATTATTTATGCATTATTTGAAAACATTAGAATTTTGGTTTGTGGAAGGAGATTGAAGAGAAAAATAAAAGTTTCATCTTAAAAGGAATTTTCTGGAATGGATGGTTTATAGTGTGTCCAGATTTGCTTTGCTAATACATTATTTCAATTGGGGAAGAGAACCAAACTAAGAGTCCAGAACCTTGAATTCTAGTTTTGTTCTATCTGGTAAGTGGCATTATGATTTTGCAATATCATTTATCCTGTCTGTGCTTTAAGGCTCTCTGACTTAAACTAAGTCACATGCTCTTGTGTGAAGCTAAGGAGCTAATATGTTTGAAAGAAGTTTATGAATTATCATTTTTATCTAAATTTGAGATTGCATTAGATCTGCAGAAAAAAAGGAAATTCCTTTAAGTGAGACAGTTGCATTCTCTCCTAAGGAAGTTTTGAACCAGTAAGTTAATTACATCTTTCCCCTGGGGAATGAATCAGCTAATTATAAAGAGAGAGCCAAGGTCAAATTTAAGCCAATCTCTCCATTAGTCTAGAAGACTCCTCAGTTCATCTCTTGAATGGAGGGAATGTAGGAGTTAATGTGAACAGTTTGACAAGCTTGGGAACCTGGACAAATAGACTTGAAGAGACGTTTCAGAGTGACTTCATTATTTTATTGAAAATAATGTACATTAATAGGCTATCAAAGATTCTCAAATGTCTGTTTCACATACAAATACTTTTTGGATTATGGGCACCAGTGACCTGTACGGTTGGCACAGATAATTAAATTTTAACTGTCTTTGCAGCTAATCCAGTTTGATATCTGTGTTTTAGTGTAGGGCACAGCTTTCATAGGAGCTATTGGAACAAGAGTGACTGTGTTTAACTAGACTTAAGCATATTCCTTTTTAATAATGTTCATTCATATTCTTTATTGTTTGATTAAGAGTAGATCCTCATTCTATTCTCCTACAATTGGCCTATCTTTGATATAAATAAATGTGTATAGACCATGTTTTCCTCAGTACAGTGAATCATCCATTCCTGGATGCCTGCCAGTAGCTAGTCATGGCCTTGGGATAAAATAACCAATTGGGAAAAATAATCAGATTTCCATATGTGTGTTGGGTAACGTAAAGAGCATAAGGAGAACCCTTTCTCTTGTGCACACTTACTCAAACTCACAAAAAATAAGGAAAACTCAAGTTAACCTTTTGTGTGATACTATTTTTAAGAACTGGAAAAATGACTAAAAAGAGCAATTATGGTGTACCATGGTTATTGAGTGTATTTTTCATGTGTGTTTGGGGTAGGGCTGGGGGTAGAAAGTTTTATAAACGGGGGTATCTAATACAGTGTGAAAGTGAATTCTGTTCACTTATATTATAATGTGATTCTCATATATTTTTTAAAATCCAGTGGCTCTCTATCCTACACTAAGAAGGAAAGGCAGGGAAGGAGAAAGAGAAGGGGAGGGAGGAAGGGAGGACAGAGAGAAAATGAACAAAAAACTCCTGAATAACACCTGGGATTACTTTTTGATCCAGCTTGTTCTAGGTTTGGTTTTTGTTTTACCGATCCTGGTGGTGGTGGTGCTGACTGTGATTGTGAGAAGGAATGGAGTTCTCTTTAAACATGATGTATCAGAATAAGGAAATATAGATTTTTAACAACGAAGATGTCAATAAGTAGAGATTTTGTGATTCTCAAATATTCATCCTTAATTTCATCAAACCAAGCAGATGGGAAGCCATAGGCATGATTGTAAGAAAGCATCGTCTGAAATGCATATTGAATTGAGAAAATTAAAAACATTGTTAAAAAGGTAAAGCCTTTTTATATTGTGAAATCTAGAAATTTTGTAATTTGCCTCACAGTATTATTTTCTCAGTGGATACTCGTTTTTATGGAAAATACTCCAAGGATGTTCAATTTGTTTTTGCCCTGTGTTACTCCAGAAAATGATGCCCTGAAATTAGGTATCTGTTATGTTGAGTCTTGATTGATTGTGCTATCTCTTTTAGGAAGAGGGTTTGTCTGGCTTTCTTAATTATTTTTCAGCTTTACTTAATACAATTGCCATGAGAAGTTAATTAGATAATGCTTGTTGAGCATCCAGCACTGTAGCTGACTGGTGAGCCCAGGAATGTTGGGCCTTCCTTTCATCTTTGAATCTCAGTGCAAATACCTAGTAGAATTCCTCAGGTTATGAAAAAGTGTGCTTGACGCAGGTACCACTGTGACTTCAAATGACTCCTGAAGTAATAATATACACTATCAGAGCAATGATTTGCCGAGTGGCCTAAAACGTTGGATACGTGTTTATGACGACTTAAAGAATTTCAGAATTCACTTATAATCTGGGCTCCTAACTTTTACAAGTTATTTTATAGCTATGAGAAGGAATGAGAAAAATCCAATAGGATAGATCTTTGAAGAAAACAAAAACAAATTAAGGTTTAGTTGGATACCTCCTCTTCTTTAGATATCTCCTATTTGTAAATGCGTTTTGATAGTGTTCAGAGCACAGTCTAGAAGAGAGAACATGTGTGAACGCTATGTTACCTGGGCTACCAGGTAGCAACTAAGACATGAACTTGCTTTCAAAGGGAAGTGTGTTTTATTCCTCAAAGCAGTGTGAAATCTGACTAGCTGATGATGTTATATATGATTTTTGTGCAGTAAATATATTTGGAGTTGTAAACCTTACTATATACTACCCCGTGTCAATCTGATAAAATATAGTCATCCCTAAAGGGTGATATTCAGGAACCAGGACTATGTCTTAGATTTCTAGCTATGTTCCTGTTGCTGGTGTTGGATTTGATTTTATATGTAGTTTTCCAAAACATACACTGTTTAAAATAATTTCCCACGCATTCCTGTGTTTAGCCAAATGAGCATAAGATTTAGAGTCCCAAATCGGAATTGTTGTTAGGTTTTCTTTTTGTTTTTGTTTTTTGCATCTGTGAAGGGATGGTGAGTAGACTACCTTTTAATTCTCAAAATATGATTTCTTTTTAAAGCAGATTTTAAGTGATAAGACCTAGAACATACCAGATGTGGGAAAATTAGAAATCTTTTATTACATTAATGTAAAATGTTATTTTTCTGAGCATGTTAATATGAACAGAATTATTTAGTTCTATTATGCATAGCAACTACAGAAGCAGCTGTGTATTTCATATAATTCCATGTGAGGCCTTTATAAGAGGCACTGCGGTATTACTTTTTTATTGTCCTTGTGTAAATTTTCTGTCACAGCACTTCATGTTTTGCAGAAAATACAGTTGGAATTAGTGCTTTCTACCACTTAGCAACTAATGCAAAATACATATGCAACCTTGAATCTATGGAAGTAAATCATTTCACAGGAAGAATTTAGAAGGCTTTCTTTTATCAATTTATTATATGAATGATTTTTGCTTAGAATTTTTTAATTCTTTGACATCATTTTTGATAATAAAAATTCTCTGTTCCTTGGAACTTCTGATACAAGACTGGTGTAGAGCGATTCAGAACAACATACTTGGACTTTCTAATGGTGTTATTCAAATAGGACAGTCTGTTTCAATGGACTTCATAGGAGGAGTTTAAGTCAAAAGGGCCCATTTGGGTTTAGCCAATATTTTATAATGCAGACCTCAAGGTAAAACTGTAGGTTTCTCAAACTTACTGAACAAACTAGCATATGGGCCATAATTTAATATGAATGGATAGTTTAATCTTTGAATATATGTGAGTGTGTATGTGACTTACTGATAATGTAGAAGAGTGTCACTACATCACAGACACTATCCTCATGTGAATGGGGTAATTGGAGAGGTAAAATAACCAGTGTTTCATTTGCATGTAATAGTTAGGAAGAATAATTACACACACACACACACACACACACACACACACACACACACACACACATCTTTCCATAGTGCCAGTTGCATCCAAACAAGGTGCATCCAAACAAGTATACTTTTCCTTGAGTATAAGAAAAGCTAGATCTTTTTTTAACGGTTTTTATTTTTTTAATGTTTATTCATTTTTGAGAGACAGCGTGTGAGTGGGGGAGGGGCAGAGAGAGAGGGAGACTCAGAATCAGAAGCAGGCTCCAGGCTCTGATCTTTCAGTAAAGAATTTGACTTGGGGTTTGAGCCCATGACCTTCCCACTCCGCTCCCTGACCCTGAACCATGAGATCATGACCTGAACCAAAGTTGGATGCTCAACTGACTGAGCCACCCAGGCACCCCAAAGTTAGATCTTCTTATTCAAACCTATTATTCTCCACTGAGAAAGCTTCAGTAATTCTGTTAAATAAAAGTTAGTGTCAATACTGTCTATCTAAGAGATTATATTTTAGTTGATTATTTAAAAGGGAATGAAAATAGAAATAGAAATGTTTCTGGTAAAAACAAATAGAGTGATTTTCCCTTTCTCATTGGACTATTATTTTAGCAAGGAAAAGAAACAAAGCAGAAGGGAACAATCATAAAACATGCTGTCACGTAATTGTGAAAAACAAACCACTGGGTATACATAGTATTATTTTAAGAATGTATTCTTTGAACTTGTCTCAAAAGATTTGAAATTTTAAGTCTGCTGTAGAAATTAGGATGCTAAATAATCTGATTTCCTTTGTGATGAAAATATTCATATGTATTTGGAATCTTAACTATATAAGTGGCAGTGAAACATGTTTTCTTCCTAAGTGTGATCATCTGTTTTACATTTAATTGGAGAAAATTTCTTCCAGTTTTCTGATTATAATGATAACATGGCATGCAAGAAACCAGAACATGTTCATCAAACCTCATGATTATAAGTACTTAACTTCATGGAAAATGATCATTATGGGTGTTCAATAACATTCATTTGGCTACATTTCATGTGAAGTTCGTTCCTTTCTTAATGCTGTTAAGTTATGGATATGTATATCTTTTTTAAAAATTTTTCAAATGTTTATTTTAGAGAGAGAGAGACAGAGTGTGGGCCGTGGAGGGAGAGAGAGAGAGAAGGAGACACAGAATCTGAAGCAGGCACCAGGCTCTGAGCTGTCAGCACACAGCCAAAAGAGGGGCTCAAAGCCATGAACCTTGATGAGATCAAGACATGAGCCAAAGTTGGATGGTTGACCACTGAGCCACCCACGTTCCCCCTTTTATATTGTGTTAATGAGGGGAATTTGGAAGTCTGATTTTGCATTTGAATTCTCTCATTTCATTTTGCAACATAGACAATACATTTAGAAATCAGTCTGCATTGTTACATGGAATACAATTTGCTGACTGGCCTTTCTCAAGATGACAGCTCTGAAGACCTCCATGTGTGCTGAGTATTCATTTCATTCAAGGTGTTGACTACTTTTAAGATTGCTTTAATTTAAAGAAAATAGAGCTTCTATAAATAAAAGTTTTATTTTTCACCATGAAAGATTCAAAATAATATGATTTAAGTTCTCTTTTGAAATAACTTGCAAGTGGCATTTCCTGATTGGCTTTGTCTACCCAAAGCTATATGAGAGAATAGATGTTTAAGTTGGTAATATTTTATTATCACATCTATTTACTTTTAAGAAGAGGTGAATTCTCTTCTATCTTTGTTTCTATGCTGGTATTACATTTAAGATGTGATTTAGAAGCTGTCACTGGAAAATGATTTACTAGAATTCTACTTTTAACTTTATTTCTATTTATCTGCAGTATTCATAGTACTGTAGAATACTTTTTAAAGGGAGAAAAGATTTTATTAAAATTGTATGCATATTTATTTATTGTTGGGTGGTCTCTTTTATAAGTGGAAGAATCTTCATAGAAAATATTGATGATATCATTAAGGAAGTATGAGTTGTAAATGTCACAGATATATCTAATGACCATCATCGAGGCAAAAATATTAATTTTCTAATGGAAATAATATCAATAATATTCTATGTATTTATTTAAGTACCAACTTTACTTTAGATTTTCTTTAAATATCTTACTGTGATTTTATGTATTTCTCTGCTTTTCTATGAAGAGCCAGCTTGTCACTACTGTGTACAAGGACATTATTTGTCACTAAATCAGGTGTCTTTGAAATGTTTTTACTGTGGCATTTTTCCTTAATTTACTTTCTTATTCTTGTTACATGAGCGCACACTATTAATAGATTTGCAATTTTTATATTATATATTGTGTAATTTATATTAAAATTTCAAATTTAAATATCATACTTTCCAGATATATGCATGAAACATGTAGGAAAATTTGAGCACAAGATGATAAAATTGTAACTAGACTTTGGCAGTGAATCTGAGAACCCCAATGCTTCCATCATTCCCCATTCTTTAAAAAAATTTTTTTTAACATTTATTCATTTTTGAGAGAGAGAGAGAGCGTGAGTGAGGGAGGAGCAGAGAGAGAGAGGGAGACACAGAATCCAAAGTAGGCTTCAGGCTCTGACCTGTGAGCACAGAGCCTAATGAGGGGCTCGAACTCACTGGTGGTGAAATCATGAGCTGAGCCGAAGTTGGACACTTAACCGACTGAGCCACCAATATTTTTATACACTAAAAAATAAAGTAGAATTTTAACATTGATTCCACAACACCTTGCTCAGCATCTGACACAGAACACTTAACAAAAGGCACTTAACCATAGCTTTTGTGTGTGTGTGTGTGTGGGGTAAACCGTAGCTTTTTAAATGAATGAATAAACTCAGATCTTTAGCAGATGTTCTCCAAAGGACTATGTGTTTATTTTTTATATGAAGAAGCATATGGGTATCCAGTCAAAACTTTGGAGGGTAAGTAGTGGTAGGGAACATTCTTCATTGGTTGGTGATTGCTTATGTCTGGTTTGGGGCTTTTTAAAAAAGATCTATAGTTCCACTCATTTCAGCCCTCCAAACCTGTCACTTTCCCTGCACATCCATTTACTCCATTAGTTCTGTTTCTTTTTCCCAGAGAGAAGTTTGGTTTAGAGTTTGTCCCCATTGCTTAAATATTCTTATTATTTGTGTTCCTATCTTATCTGGATGATGGATGAACCGAATTTTCCAATTGTTCCACATGATTTTTTCCCTTTGTTTTCTCTAAATGAATTGTTTCTGGAAAGGGATCTAAACTCTGCGTAATTATTATTCAGCCTTGCTAGTGTTTGTGAAAACAAAAGTTGACCTTATACAGTGAGAAGCTATGGGAAAACTTGGGTGTAGCAAAAATTGTTTTTAAAAGTGAGAGCAAAATATTCAACAGTGGAAGTGGGAGAGGACGCCATAATTCTTCCACATTTTAACTTAAGAAAAGGCAGAAGTCATTAAATAAAATAATGCAGTTTTTAAGGAATTTTTCTTAGAGGAGTTGATGACTCTCTTTCTCCTCCTCCTTTTTTCTTTCCCCATTCCCTTTTCCCCGTAAACCTCTTTTCTCCTTTTCTTTCCCCCTCTCTATTTTCACCAGTGTTCACTTCAAGTCTTCTTTTTGAGGGCTTTCCTGCAACGGAAGGGTTCATCTTCCAGCTCCAGGAAGTGGAGAGGCATACATAGGACCATTGAAATTTTCTTCTTATCCCACCTTGAAAGGATAAACAAATCCTTTATTAAAACATAGATCTCGGGGTACCTGAGCAGCTCAGTTGGTTAAGCATCTGACTTCATCTCAGGTCATGATCTTGCAGTTCATGGGTTCAAGCCCCTAGTCAGGGTCTGTGCTGATTGGGTTCTGTGTCTCCCTCTCTCTGTCTCTGCCCCTCTCTCGCCTGTTTTCTGTCTCTCTGTCTCTCTCAAAAATAAATAAAAATTAAAACGTAAATAAATATAAGAAGTAGAAAAGGTACAGTGTTTGACTCATCCAATGGGGACAGAAGTTTGGCTTTCGGTTTCTGACTCCTCCAAACAATTTCGTGCAGTATGCACACTGTATAATGGAAAGCACAGACCTGCCTTACGCTGATTTCTGTTTTTGATAGTGTTACTTCCAAAATTGTAGCTTTGGGGAATGCCCTTGGGATTTGTTGAACAGGTCAAATGATTCTATGTCAGAGATGAATACTCAAAACCACTGCCTGAATTTCTGTCTGCTAACTTGAGGACCTACTGGTATATACAAGTATGTAATACCATACTGTTTCACTCACTCTGCATACAAAGCTAGATTTGATAGTCTAAAAATGGAATGTTTCTGTAAGTTATTTAGCATGCCAATTTTACCTAATACGTTAAGTAGCTTAGCGTGATATCATGTGAAAAATTGAAACCAGATTTACCTAGTTGTGCATCCAAACTCTGCCACTTAATATTAGTGTGAACTTGGACAGCATATTTAACCCGTTCTTCTTAATCTGTGAAATGGGGGCAATCACCACTTATTTGACATGGTTATGGTAAAGTCAGGTCTCAAATCCAAATCGTCAAACCTCTTGACACCAGAGTAAAGTGCTCTATGCCTAAATGAAATCCATATAGAATGTCTAGCCTCAGTTTACACAGAATATCACTCATTTCTGCAACAAATTTTAAAAGCGTGTCTAAGACCTTTACTTTCCTATGTTTTGGAATATTTCTATTTTCCCTGGTCATTGAAAGTGTACTATTGATATTCAGATAACAGTTTAGGGAAGGGGTTTTTCAATAGTTTCTCTTCAGATTGGTTTTGATATAATTTACCATAGATATATGTGTTGATTTTATTTAATGCTAAGTAGGATTTTAACAGTAGGCTGTTAAAATCAACAGAACATTTTTGTAGTAAGTGGAAAGCTCTAGAAAGTAATTTTGAAGGACTCACATTCTAGAATGCTGAGCCCCAATCTGGTGATTCGTTGGTCCAATAGAATTCAGAGCACCCTGACTGGTAACAGTTAAGTGAATTTAGGATTTAAGAAAGTATGATTGGCTTATTTGTCATCCCTACTAATTCCTTAATTTGAGACAGTGGCATTCATTCTGCAAATGAGAGAAAAATACTTCACATACTTGAAGTTCATTTGGGGAGCATATTATTTTTCCCCCACACATGGTACAATGGCTAAATAATGTTTCCAAATGAGAAATCATATATAATGCTATGTAATTTATTGATAGTGAAATATCTTTGGTTTGGATTCATATGTAGGTCAGCCAAAAACTACCTCAGAAAGCACCTTCATTCTTAGATTCTTCTATTAGATATTCATTGTTGGCACAAAACCTCAAGACTTAGGTACTTTTTTCTTCTAATTAAGCTTGATAGTCATGTAGTAAAAGATTCTCTAAATTTGGTGATAATGCAGCTGTTACATACAGAACATGTCTTCTATTTCTCTGCTACATAAATGCTATTTTTATTGAGCTTTGGTAAGACAACTTTAGTCTTAAACTGATCATGTCATATTTCTAAATCTTTGCTAAAAGGCAAGCATTTTTTATACTATATAAAGTATATTGCACCTTTTAAATGGCTTAGCAGTTTTTTAGAATAAATTCAGTATATTAGCAATACAAGGTTTGTTCTAGAGCAAATTCTATTAGCTTTATTAAATTAGGGATTTTAAAACTGCCTACATGAAAACAACATAAGGTTAGTTGTATTGAGTTAAAGGGACATTTGGATTAGAACGGTGAAGAGATCCTTGTTTCTGAAACACATAAGTGAGCCTTCATTCCCTTTCACTGTTGTTTACCTTTCTTTACCACAGGGAAGGAAATGCTTGCACTGTAACAAATTAAGGTGAAATTATATTTTCTTTAATAGGTAACTGGATGGTTAATGGTTAATTAGGCACAAGAGAAAATTGAGAAAACTTTTTGTTCCTTTCCTAATATTAGAAATAAGGAATCTGGAAGAAGTCAATACAATGGGCATTAACTAAAGCATTCAGTGTTTTGGTAATAACCCTCTTTATTGACATACAAGTATTCTTATGAAGAGAAATCCATTTATAGTCTTTTATATTTTGCTTAATATCTCTTGGTTAGTTGAATAGTTTTTTTTCTTTAATTTTATAGTGATTTGCATTGATTTTTAAAACTTCAAGATAATTTCCACTTGGCATGAGGCACATTTGGTAAACATATATTATATTTTACATTATTATTTATATTTTTAATTACAAATAATTATAAAATTATTATTAATTACAAATATTATCATTGTAAATTATTACCAAGGCAAATTCCATTCCCTCAATATAAACTCAAGTGGGTACAAAATCTAAAGACATGAGAATTTTCTTTTAGTGACACCATCAGAATGAAAACACTTGATTATTGCTATTAGAGTGCATAGCTTGTGTTCTCTAACATTTTTCTCTTGAATTTCAGCTAAGGAGTTATATGAATTTAAATGAAAATAAAGGAATTGACTAAGAGGAAAATTACTATGACTAATTATCAGCATGTGCCTAATCGGTGTGCCGGTGGTTTGGATTTCTATGCAGTTCAGAGTTTATCAAAATAAGTCTTCCAAAGCACAAGTTGGCTCTTTGCATTTGATCGCTGATTATTTTTCTCCCAGGGCATTTTGCTGGCTAGTTACATCAGTGACTCCCCAGAGCATACTGGCCTGATAAAGGATGATGTGACACATTATTTTGCTGTGGGAGTAATTGTAGTCTTGAGTTTTAAATTTGGTAGAAATAGAACTTCTTCCATAGAGCCATTGTCAGTACTGAAATCCTAAGTGTATATTGTGGTATGGGGGGGTCCTCCCTGAATGCAGGTCTGTAGTAATTCTTGCTCTCTTTCTTGGAAGACACAACTCAGGGAGCTACTGTTATTTTCATGCTTTTTTAACAAGTCTCATAATAATAGTAAGCACTTGCTGAGCACTTTAGTATGTGTCGGGCACTCTTCAAGTTTTTACATGGTGTGTGGTGTATTGTTGAATCCTCGCAAGAACCTTGTTTGATAGGTGATTATTATCTGCCATTTTGCAGATGAGGAAAACTCAAGCACAGAGAGATTGGATAAATCATCCAAAGACCAAGACCAACAGGTAGCAGAAAAGGATGTGAACCCAATAGATGGCTCTCTGGAGCCCTGGGGACAAGCACAGTTGCATTACCCAAATTTCTTTCCTAAAAGCTCCTGAAATAAGGAGAGACATACTTTATTTGAGAGCAGAAGTTTATTGTAATTAATTTGAGTAGACACTTAAATGACGGATAGTCTTTGTTATCTCTCACTAGCATATGGAAAGGTTGGCTTGGCCCCGGATCACAGATGCAGGATGCTGTGTTTCGGTGTGAAGAAGGCAGGCAAAGGGCCTGCAACTGTGGCATTCTGTCAACATCCACACTCAGAGATTTTCTTTCCTGTGGTTGGAATTCTTCGGTTTCCTTCTTCCTTCCTTGGCTTTTTAAAGAGTCATAGCAACTGCCTTTGGCGGCCTACAGTGTGAGGGCACTTGCAGGTGAGCATCGTGAGGTTTAGTGGAGAGGGTACAGGGTTTAGAGTCAAGACTCTAGCAGTATGTCTTGGCCCTAGGCACCGCCTGTATTATCTTCACTGTGCCACGGAGACACATTGTTCTTCTTTTCCTCTGTAAAGTGATGAATCTTGGGGCACCTCGGTGGCTCATTTGGGTGATCATCTGACTTCAGATCAGGTCATGATATCCTGCTTTGTGAGTTCAAGCCCCACCTCAGGCTTAGAACTTGGAGCCTGCTTCAGATTCTGTGTCTCCCTCTTTCTATCTCTCCCCTGCTCATACTCTTTTTCTTGTTCTCTCTCAAAAATAAAGAGACATTAAAAAATTTTTAAAGAAGTGATGAGCCTTATTCCTATCACAAAGGCTATTATAAAGATTGAATGAAATCATATATACTAAAGTGCTCAACTATATAAGGTATGTGTAGATATTGCTTTAAGGATACATACTTTTTTAAGTTGAAAATCTTATATTCATAAAATAGTCCTTTGTTCCAAATAACATTTCTGTCTGATAGAGTGGTCACATGAAGATAGCTAGAATGGTTTTCAATTGAGATAAAATATAAGGAATTTATTCATTATTGATTTGAAAATGACTGACAGCATTTGGTATCTTCAAACCAATATTGTAGAGCTATAATCATGCATCATTAAGTAAAAAAGCCCTGTGCATTATAGACTCAAAGATGGTAACTTTTATTGCATGGTGGTACACTGTTCAGTATGATGTATATATGAATAAGTAGAAATCAGAAATAAGCAGGTTACACTATTTTTCTTTGGAATTTGATAGACAAGTATTCCTTCAGCTTAAATAAACTAACATGTTTATGATTTTGATTATAATTTCTGGCCAAATTTACTGTTATCCTCTATTGCTGAACATTCATGTTTGCATGAACTGAGTGACTTACTTTATCAAAATAGTTGAATTGATTATTGGTTAACAGTAGGCTTTCACAAAATACAGTATGTTTGGAAGAATGAGTTTTATAGGAAAAAAAGTTGGGAATTTCAGAATTCACTTATAATCTGGGCTCTGCACTGATGGCGCAGAGCCTGCTTGGGATTTGCTCACTCTCTATCTCTGCCCCTCCCCTGCTCAGGCTTATTCTCTCTCTCTCTCTCTCAAAATAAATAAAGTAAATGTTTTAAAACTATATGTTTTGCGTAGATGTTCTGAAACATTTTTCTCCCCCAGAAAATGTTGTGGTTTTTAAAAAAATAATGTATCTGTTAGGCCAGAACTATTATTGGGAAAATGTTCCTGTAGACATAAAATCTTATGGTCTTGGAAGGCCCAGTGGTCTCCAGGTTTTCATATGCATTGCTTCTTCTGACCTTTCCAGTGAGGTCACATTATATTAATAGTAGGAATTTCATATATGCCCATGATGATGAATATGATGCTTAATTAGACAGTTATTTTGGGGTCATATTTAATGTCATTTGGCAAGATAAGTTCCTTCCTGGTAGGCCACATGTATGGTTCAAACATTTATATACTAATACTTGGGGTTTTTTGAGGCAAAAATAAGCCAAGTGTAAAGAAGAGTTTTCAGGCATTATAGTGGAATGCTCGTATACAGAACAAAAGTAATCTTGTGGGAATTAACTGAATAGCACAATCGTAACAAGTAATATATTTTTATTCTTAGCAAATTTGAGTTCATATTTCATACCAGGTATTGAACTAAGCACTTTTACAAGTGTGTTCTCATTTAATCCTCTTAACAGACTCTTGAAGTAAATATCTCCATTTCACAGGTGTGGAGACTGTGGTTTCTCAAGAATTTCTTAGGGGACACATAGCCGTGAAAGCCAGAATGTGAAAATAAGTGACTAGGGACTTCAGAACACAGAACCACCACACTTTGTGGCATCGAGAGCTCAGATTCTGCCTTGTAGTGCTGGTGACTATCAATGGCTGGTAGACTAAACAGGTTCTTTAAGGAACGGATGCTGGGGAGGCATGCTTTATACAAAATCACAGACTAGCCTGAGAGGTGGCCAGCAGTCATTGATGGGACACCTCTAGGCTTCGGGTAGAACCTGAGCTCAATGCTCCTGTGTGGGAGTACTTTGGAGGCTCCCCTGGCCTTTGATCAATGCATCAGAAACCACACTACAACAAAGACTTCATACTTTTTACCAGCGGAATACTGAAACAATGATTTCTTGTGCTATTCTGGTCTCTTTTGACTGGGAAAAATTAAATAGGACAGGAAAGTCAAATGAGAAGTTTGCTCAAAGAACGAACTGTGCATTTGGGATAAATATTAATGCATTTAAAGAATTAGATGGTAAGATGTGAATTGTGTATCAATAAATTATTAGGCAAGTGTGTTTTGAATACTTACCGTGGCCAACACTCTGGGTAAGGGATGGGGAACTCATAAGGAAAAAGCATTAGCAGGGAATCCAGAGAACTCTGTGTGTACTTTAGGCTTTGCCGTTAATGACCTCCGGATCACTGGATGAGTTTTTCCTTATCTACAGAGGGAAATTCACAAGGATTAAAAACACAGCTCTTAGAGCTAGGGGCCTGCTTTAAGACCAGGCTTCCCCCTACTTACTTGCTCCTGTGTGAACTTGATAAACTTATTTAATTTCTTTTTGCCTGTGTTCTTATATATAAAAAATAGAATAATAGTACCTGCATCATGGGATTGTTATGAAGATTGAATGAGTTAACACATATCTGGTAGTTAGAACACTATCTGGGACATAGTAAGTGGTATGTAAGTAATTATTTCATTGTTATTTTTGTTATTATTATTACTACTACTCTTACTCTCCTTGAGCCTTAGTTTCTTTGACTAGAAAATTGAAGAGTAAAATGAAATGGTATTTAAGAACATAATTTCAGATTTGTACACATTTAACTTAACATAAAACCCTTCTAGGGCTGCTGGGTGGCTCAATCGGTTAAGTGTCTGACTTGGCTCAGGTCATGATCTCGCAGTTCATGAGTTTGAGCCCCACATCAGGCTCTCTGCTGTTAGCCCACTTAGGATCCTCCGTTTCCCTCTGCCCCTCCACTGCTTGTTCTCTCTCTCGCTCTCTCTCTCTCTGTCTCTCAAAAATAAATAAACGTTAAAAAAAACCCTTCTAATAATTTGGGGGTGTCTTATGAGAACAAAAGTAAGAAAATTAGTATAGACAGCAAGTGTTTTGTGTTTTAAGGGCAAAGAGGTGAAGAAAATTTTGTATTCTGGTGATCAAAGGACATTTTATTTAGTAATTGCTACTCAAGGATTGGTGATTCAGATGGAAAGGAGGCTTTGGGTCTTTTCAGAAGTTGTGACATTTATTTGAATAGGGATGATGAAGCAGTTCCATGCTTAAGGACCTAAGACAGACAATTTGTTAATCATAAGGAATACTTAATGAAGCATTTGCTTTGCTAATAATGTTCCCAGCACTTTACACATATTAGCTTGTTCAATACTCAATTTCCAGATCTGGAAAACTATAGTGTAGAGAAATTAAGCAACTTGCTCAGGGTAGTATAAGTTGGTGAAGTTGGGGTGTAAACCCAGGCCATCTGACTTCTGAGTTTGTGCTTTTAGACTCTTCCTATTTCTGAAAGCCTTGAGGAAACATGGAATTATATGGAATACTTGGGGTATTGAGTAATTGTGTATGGCCAGACCATAATGCTTGGGGATTCGTTGGACCAGGGGAGATAACTGGTATCTGGAGGAATCATCTGACCATCACTTTAATAATCTAGATGAGCATGTAATTGAGCAACTAGACTAGGATGACTATCATAGTCGGGGTGAAGAAGCTGTGATGGAGGGAGTCTTAGCCCCTTTGGGTCAAAGATCCTTCTGAGAGTCTGTGAAACTGTGGACTTTCTCCCCAGAAATTTGTGCAACACATAACATTGCTGCAGAATTTAAACAGTTTCACAGAACTTTTAATTTATTTGATGCTTTATACAGCTAGGTTTTTCTCCCTCTTAATAATTGTGTATTTTCATGAAAGTCTGCAGCTTTTCTTTACTTTGTTTTGTGTTCTGTGTTTTCTTTCAGTAGTCATATTTTTAAAATATTTTACTTTAGCTACCTGATCTTTGGTTATTAACTTTAACAAAATACGACTTAGGTGAGCTGTTGATGATTTAATCAACTTTGTATCTCCACTCTATGAATGTAGATAAATAACAATTGCAGTGAAATTTCCTGTAACTGTCCCCCTTTGTTGTTTCAGTACCAAACGGTGGTAGACCTTGTGGCAAGTAGTTAGTCTCTACCAAGATCTACATTGTTTTGTGTTTATTCATGAGCAGTTTGTTATTTGAATAGTTGTATCTGGGATGGGGAAATTATTTGCATTAATAAAAGAGACATAAATCCTTTTTCCAGTACAGTTGAAATATCCTCTTCTGGAGAGTCAGATCCAAGAATCTGTCCTTGCTTCTAGGACACACTTTATTGTCCCTTAAGCATGGAAACCCTTTGGGTAATTAGAGCCTAGAGGTAAGGGAGTTCAGAAAAGATTGGGTAACTGATTATCATTTGTTTTGTTTATCATTTGGTGTGAGTAATAATTGGGTCCCTCTTGGTTAGACGGGGAGTAAGCAATGGCAATACCTATGGGAAATTGTTCTAGTAAAATTCACATGCTACTTAGAATTCTTTTTAATAATCTGACTTGGCAGTCTGATGAACTGAACTCATCAGTTATGACCCTAAAGTGATAAAAACAAATTTTGTTCTTTTTTTTCTTTAATTTTTTTGAACTTTTACTGCACTTTGAGCTGTTTAAGTCTCCATTACAAAAGTATATATTATTTCTTTGTAAAATTATTTCTTTGTATAAATGTAAATATCCTCAAAATCCATGATGTTATTGTTTTGAGAAGAATATAATCTAAAAAACAACTTCAGAGGTGTTTTCTCAGACTTTAGATGTATAAAGAAAAGTTGCTTTTAGTAGTTTGCATTTAAGGAATGGATAGAATCTTTATGACACTTTTCTTTCTCCAGGACTTACTGGATGCATGTACCCTACATGTCATTTTAAAAAAATATAGCTGATATTTAGAGTATTAGCAAGTCAAAGACTCTTTGGAGTTTCATTATGAATGACTGAACACACTCTTGGGAATGAAGACCTTTTTCTGATTTAACTAATATCCCCCGTCCAAAATCAACAATATAATATAGGCTTTGTTTATGTGTTTCAATCAGGGAAGGGGACATTTCACTGAAGGTGAAAATGGACATAACTGAGCCATATCTCTTTTAAATATTAAATTACTTAAAATTTCCTCTTTGTAACAATGCGTTGTCTGGCAATCTGGATATTTCTGAAGTGTGGAGTGTACATTTGACCCTGGAATAGCAGGTTTGAACTGACAGGCCCACTGATATGTGGATATTTTTTGTAAGTACAATATAGGAATGTAAATGGATTTTCTCTTCCTTATGATTTTCTTAATACCATTTCCTGTTCTCTCACTTACTTTATGTTAAGAATGTGGTATATAATACATTTAACATACTAAGTATGTGTTAATTGACTGTCTATGTTATTGGTAAGCCTTCCAGTCAATAGTGGGCTCTTAGGAGTTTAAGTGTTGGGGAATCAAAAGTTACAGGAAGACTTTCAAATATACAAGGGGTTGGTGCCCCTATTTCTCATGTTCAAGGCTCAACTGTATACCATCATGATTGTCATAGATATCCCTTGGGCCTACTGAGAAATATGTAACTGAACACACATACGCTCAATTTTGCCAGGCCATCATTCTTTTGTATTTAGCATAGTGAGAATGACTCCATTCCTCTCCTGTGAAATAATAGATACCTGTGCTGAGTGTCCCACTGCTGCCCAACTTTCCATTACCTCTGGGTGTGTGATTGCACTGTGGTTGGTGAGGATGGTGGGAACTGTAGTTCTAAAGAAGTGGAGCTGATTATCAAGGGCCTTATAAAAAACATACAACCCTATGATTACAGTAATATACACTGTTACACTATTTGATTTGTGTGTGGGGGTGTATGTGTGCATGATAACTTTTCACTGGACATGACTTATATCTTACATTTGTGTTAATCTACTCATGGTTTTACATTTAATCCTAACTGTTTTTGGGGGGTGGAAATTTATGGCAAGGGATGATTTTAAATGATATGGTAATAAAAATATTATATTTTTGGCTTGGCAGTTGTGAATTGGGCACATGTAACTTTAAGAAAAGCACTCCCCTTGCTGCCTAAATGGCTCACTGTCATGCCTCAATGAGTGTCTTTAAGTTGGATAGTGAAAATTTTATGGAACTGAAGCTTTTTGGATGTCTTAGAGAACCATAACCCAAAATCATATATCATGGGGATTATGTCGTTCTGTTTGTCATTCTGTATATGCTTAGAATGAGTTAGATAAGCTAGGTTTTAGCTATTTTTGACAGCTGCGTTTCACACTACATTTTTCATTTGTGCCTGGTAGTAAGATTTGGATTCACTCTGACTGGTAGTGATAGTCATCAAGCAAGTGGTAAGAAGAAGGGAAAGGAGTGTTATGCCCAAGTTTTTATTATCGTCCCAAAAACCAGAGACCACCAGGGAGACCGAGTCACGCCTGCAAAAGCAAAGGGCTTTATTACAAGTTTAGGCTGGCCGGGCCTAAGCTCCGGCTCACAGACTTTACCAGCACAGCGGATCCATGTTGAGAGCCCCGAACAAAGGCGGGGAAGGGCCTTTATGGGTTTGGGAAGGGGGAGTTACAGGAAATTGTGACACAGGTACAGGGGTCCAATCATTATTGCCTTTCAATATTGGCAGTACCTTTAACCATAAACATTGATACTTTTGGTGGGAGCCAATCACACCATTTAGAGTATTGACCAATCACAGAATGGGCCCAGGACCCTCACATAGGGCGTGACTAGCCTCAAGCAATAGGTGATTATCTATAGCTTCTATCTCTAGGCCCGCCCTTAGAAATGATAAAGATGTTAGCTGGCCTTTCCTGATTGGGTGTTACAAGGGTGGTCCCTCCTTCCTTGGGCAATGTGTGCCCTTCTATTGTCTCATGATTCTGAGAAGCTGAATTCAGACCTGCGTCCTTACAGGAGGACTCTCTTTTGAACTACTTCTGACACTTAGGGATGCTGAGAGAGTCTTAGTCTATTAAGTATCAGATATCACAGTCTAAAAATTTTTAAAAAGGATTTAAATTTACTGATACGTACTTCAATAAATACATAATACTAACTTTTTTATTAAAGTTGTTAATGTTTATTTATGAGAGAGAGAGAGAGAATGAGCTGAGGAGGGGCAGAGAGAGAGACACACAGAATCCGAAGCAGGCTCCAGGCTTTGAGCTATCAGCACAGAGCCTGATGTGGGGCTTGAACCCATGAGCCGTGAGACCATGACCTGAGCCGAAGTCGATGCTTAACCAACTGAGGCATCCAGGAGCCTGTAATATTTTTTAAACTAAAGAAATGTTCTCTTTAAAGGTAACATTTAACTGCTTTCTGAAATGCCACAGGATAGCACTTTATGAGTTTAAAAGCATCACAGCACTGTCGTACCTAGGTGATATTATCTTTATTGTTGTTAGGTCAATTTGACATCATAAATAACTGCAAATTTTATCTGTGATCCTGTATTCACACATGGCCTTAAAAACATTTAGCACTTCAGGCTTTTTGTAGCGACTTTTTTTTTTGGTCCCCTTTTTGGTTTTCTATTTGTTGCTCACTGTTGACCCTTTTGGTTTCATCTTGGGTGTGGCCTCTAGCTCCACCCCACCATCTGGCATCCATAGTCTCTTTCCTGTAATGAGTACTTCAAAAAAGACATTTACTGAATGAAGGTTCCAGTTTCTGAGTTATTTTGGTTATTGACTATCCTTTTTATAATTACATACTTTTAGATCTGAACAAGGCCGTTTTTTTCCTATCCTCTCTTCTTAAACTAATTCTAGTACCACAGAAAATCTCCCCAAATTCTGAGTGAGCAAGTCAAAAAAAATCCATTCATTTTTTTCATTCATTCAGAAATGCATTGATTGACTATCTATCAATGCCAAGGCATTTGTTTTGTTGAGGCAAATTATGCTCAGAGAGTGAGATTGTCTTTACCAATAATTTAACACAGGTTCACTGTGGGAATTATAATTTATAATAGTCAATTTCATGAGCCAATAACATATGGAATAATGTCTACTAATAAGCCAATAAAGAAGTATTAAACTCCAAACCACTGATAGAGTTAATTACACTACTGTTTCAGGCTAAGGGGAAATGAAAGAAAGCAGGCCCAAATTTAGTTGACATAGAACTGTCTAGGAGTTGGTTCTCGGAAGAGTTAGCTTACCTAACCGAGAGCTGACGTCCAGCTGCCTGGGTAAAGCAAACGTCCCTGTTGCTAGAGTGTGTTGCTAGGAGAATGAAGGTGCTGGTGGTGTGGGCAGGCAAGATGATCTCCTTCAAGGTCCCGGCTCCTCCAGAGACTTGCCTTGTCATTGCAGGAGCTAGTGCCCAAGGTCTTTGTATATGTGCTGCCCAAGGTCTTTGGAGAGCTATTTAGATAAGGAAAGAGTACCTTTGTCCCAACCAAATACCCTTGGTAAGTCCTCACAACTTCTTGGTGTGTAATGTTTAAAAGTCTATTACATCACAGTGGCTCTTCCCTGTGCTCTTGTTGATACGTCCCCAGTGGCCCCCATCAGTAATAGATGAACCACTGAATGCTTAATGACAACAACCAGTGTTGATGCTAACATTCTAATATGGTTTCCTCAATGTAAACAAATTCATCCTTAGGTCAAAACAACTTCACTGAAGTCACAAACAAGTGGGTTTGACGTCATGACAACGAGTACACAGCAGTACTAAATGAGACTTTCAGTGGGACTTGATCGTTAGTCTTTCTACTTAGTATTCTAATGTTTTTCGAGCAGTAATGATTGACTTATTTAAAGAGTCATGGTGTTACATGTAAATTTAAAGTTGACATAACTAATCTGTTTCTTTAGTTATTTGAGAATTCCTTTTACATACAAAAAAGGCACTATATAGGAGTGGAAAATCTCCCTTAAGTGTGGCTGTTTATTAAGGAGGGGAATGCACTCTGTTGCACCTTTCATGTGAAATTTAGCCCTTTTCCATTTGATAGATTAAGAAATGCATGTTTGATTTAAAATAAAAATTGACAAGTATATTTTAAAAATAAATGAAACAAATGAATATGAAGTTTCAGAGCATATAATGGTAGGTGGTAGTCACTAAAGCATTCCAATTTTTAAATAGATGTGTGAAGATTATGATTTGGAGAGCACACATTTGAAGTGCTAAGAATTGGGACCTTGTGTATGCTTTTGTATTATTTGTAGGAGTGGGTGTTTCTTAGAAATGGCGGACCAGCGAGAGTGGATGAGAGCAGTTCTGGTCATCAGACTGAAGCAAACAGTATAATCCTGTGTAAGCATTACTGAAACATGGAGAGGCCCAGAGGACCTGATATTTCACTGGTGAGCCCATAGGGAATAGGGAGCAGAGAGCCAAGGCTGCGGGGGATTAAATGCAAACCTGGGATTTTAACTCCTGCCCTTGGCTCTCTAGAGGGTGACTCTGAGGCAAAATATTGATCTTTGCTTCACCGTGGCACACAGATGTAAGGCAATATTCCAGATTTATCATTCCAAAGCCAATCCCCTGTTCTATGCAAAGGTGGTAACATGGTGACATCCTAAAATTGCCACTTAGATTTACATTATTCGATATTTGGGACACAGATCTGTCACTTCATCGAGACCTTTCAAAGAAGAGAATACTTATTCATTTAAAAAAAAAATTCTGATGCCTGTAGCTGATTTAACCACAGGACGGGGACCGTGGGTGGGCATGTGGGCATAGAAAACGTGTGGGCATCTAGAGCGGAATGATGAATTTGAAAGGAAAAGAGTTGTGCGTAGGCATAGATTGATTTTTCATATCAACTTCCAAGTTTAATTGAAGTCTAAGAGGGTTCACTCTTTTTAATACAGGGATTTCTAAATGTTGCATGTATTAAAGAACGGCTAGTCAAATAGTTCAGCTCCAATATAGGTAAGGTCCTGCTTATATTGCACGTCTTAGGCCATTGAGTTGAGGATTTCTGAATGGTAAAGTATATCTCGGGTTAAAGAAAGTTTTTGAATCCCTAGATACTGTTCATTTCTCAGGGAAAATTATCACGTTGCAAGGGACCTGTTCACTTGGGAAATAAATTCAAATTGTCTTAATGTAACTTGTTTGTTTTTTGTTTTTTCTTAAAGTATCTTGTTCACTTTTTTGTGACATATTTCTCTCGAAGAAACCAAATGCTCAAGGCAAAAACAAAAACAAACAAAAAAATAAAAATAAAAAGCCCTCTGCTTGAGGCACCTGCCTGGCTCAGTCAATAGAACATGTGATTCTTGATGGGGTTATGAGATCAAGCCCCATCTTGGGTGTAGAGATTACTTAAAAATAAAATCTTAAGAAAAACATAGCCTTCTATTTAAGTTTATCTCAGTGACTATAATTGTGTGCATTACTGTAAGTTTGCTACTCTAGCAATCACTATAAATACCATTTGCTAAAAATATTGTTATAGTCACTTCATCTAGTATTGAGATCGGATATATACAGTTGCATACCTGCTAATATAACCAAGTATGACTGATTATATATTTTTAATTTAAAAAATTATAGAGTAGACTCTTACAAAATGACACATTTTCAGTTTTTATATATTTAAAAATTTTAAGCATTTACTTTAGTTTGTTTAAAGTACTTAAAATTTAATTAAAATTCTTAGTCTAATCTGAACACCCAGTACCATATATTAAAAACCAGTAAGCATAATTTTGCTTCAGTCATGTATATGTTCAAAATAATTTGTGATTTCCCTGGCCACCATATTAAGCACCGGTCTTCTATATAAAACTTTTTTATTTTAACCACAAAAAATCAGATTTTTTTAAAGCTTTTCAGTAATGCTAAAATGTTTTGAAATTTTTAAAATATAACTTTTGTCGAATAATCTTTCATGTTGAATCAGTATTACATAATTTGTTATGTAAGCCAGTCGCAATTTTTCTAGTAATTAAATGAACTAACCAATATATCAGAATCCAAAGGAGTTTTGTGATGAACTCCCCAACCCTACATGTGGAATGGGTAGTGGACTGTCACCTTCTTTATGTCCCTGAGTCCTTAGACTTAAGGAGTACAGAGTGGCCAGAGAATAAGGAAAGTTGTGCACGGAAAGAATGAGGAATGGCTATGTATCAATAAATATATTTAAAAGAAAAGTATTTTGAAATTCAGGTAACGAAAGAAGCTCTGATTGTACTATTAAGATACTCATTTTCACTAGTTAATTATTGAATACCTTGTAGTTGGGACAATAATTCTTTAAGTAGTGGCTGAGCTTTATTGAAGAATTGCTTGTAGTGCATTTCAGATTTATGTTCAAAAGTACTGTGTATAATAAAAATTCTTTAAGCCAGAGGTAAAAAGGATCGCTTATTTTAATAAATGCATCAAATACCATATCACCTTTTTATTAGCAGTTTGGGGATGTTACAGAAAATACCGTTGTGCTCTATTTGCATGTAAACATTCAGGAAAACCAAATGAGGTTTTCAGTTTGCTAGTGAAATGGTCAGTCACATACTGTGTCTAGAGCTGAATACATGTTAAGGCTCAGGATCTGAGTGGTAGTACTCAGAGGAGGTGGGTAAGGAGGTCTTTGCTGAGGATGGAGAAACTCATCATAGCTTTAGGGAAAAAAACCACAAACAATACATTGGGGTTTTATTTATAGATGCACTGTGAAGATTTTTTTTAAGTTTAAGTGGGACTGGATGTTTCTGTTTACAAGATTAACATTCAACCATACCTGAGATGGGTAAGCATATTTTACTTTGACAGACATAAATGTCTGTAATGGAAGCTGGAGACTTTAAACAAACAAGTGATGAATGTCCACAGGAATGGCATAAGTAGGACCTAGTAAATAAGTTCCTACAGTGTTTCTTAGAGGTTAGCTGTGGTTAATTTTTAAGCTCTCTCCTGGACAACATGTTTTGTATATCTTTGCATATAGATATCATGTGCATGGATAAGCATGTATTGCCATACTGATAAAAGTTTTGTAAACCCCGAAGAATAGAAGTCAAACCTAATTGCTCAATATTAGAACCCAAGTGAAATTTAGTGAAAAGTGGCCAGTACTTTCTTTTATATATCCCTATATTACAATAATATTTATTGTATCCCAATAATATTACATTATTTTTGGATTAGATTTCAGAGTAATTTTATTTACTGACCATGGCATTATTTTTGTATTTTTTACTTGACATATTATATCCTAAAATTAGCATATTCCATTTTTTATTTCTTAAAGACAGAGCCTTGTCTTCTGAAGCCACTGAAACAATGAGATATTTCTCATATACTTTAAACAAAAGAAAGCTGTGTTTGCATCTAAGAGTTTATAGGAACCCAGACATAAAGTAGATAAGCACAATTTTTTCTCTTACATATTACATTGTCTCTCATTTTCTTTAGCTTTTGTTCTTCAGTTTTGCAGTTTAATGCTTTTCCAGGTATCTCGAGCAAAACTAACATATATAATAATCTCTGAATTTTATATATGTGTGTGTGTGTGTGTGTGTGTCTTACATGGTAATCTCTTTAGAGTCTGGCTCTGCTAATACTTGTTTTCTGTTGTGCACTTTTCCTAGTCCTTCTCACTGCCTAGTGTTGAATATAGAACATAGTAGGTGCTTACTAGATACTTGACAATTGATTGGTTGATTGATATGGTTTGATTAGAATAGTTGTTTGCGACATGTACAAATGTCCATGAGGGAGAAATGGAGTGTCAATTTATGGAGGTCAGGCCAGAATGTGTTTTAGGTTGTGTTTGACATGTGGTATCTTTAAGCTGTCTCTTAACATGTGTCAACATAAGTATCTTAGACAGCCCTGGTGCAGACAGTAGCCACATGAAATATAGGACAAGAGCTGTTTCTGTACACGTTCTGATTACAGCGGGGGTGGAATAAACGTGTCTGGACTTGCAAAGATAGTGCATCTGCTACGGTTGATTGACATTGTGGACATGTTGGAGGGGGCGGGAATTAAACTGCCTGGTGTTTTGTATGCCTTTGTAGATCAGTGAATCGCAATCTGGATTTCATATCAGTTCACTTCAAGTTTCTTTAAAGCCATGCCACTGCCCTGGCCCTATCCTAGACAAGTTAAATCAGAATTTCTAGATGTTGCACCCCAGCATCATTTACTTTTAAAAGCGAGTCCCGTGTGCAATCAGTTTTGAGACAATTTGGGATTTTGTAGGAACCAAAGTTGGAAAAGAAGAAAGATTACAGAGGATACTTTTCACTCTTCCTATTTTCCTATATCCTTAAAAGGATGCATCATGGTCCAATCATCAACTAGTATAAACCATTTGTACAGTTTTAAATGTTATAGCATCCATATTAAAAAATAAATGAAATAAGTACAATAAATTTTAATTTTTTTAATGTTTATTTATTTTTGAGAGACCGGGCGCAAGAGGGGGAGGGTCAGAGAGAGCGAGAGAGACACAGAATATGAAAGAGGCTCCAGGCTCTGCCTGTCAGCACAGAGCCCAATGCGGGGCTCAAAATGCAGAACAGCGAGATCACGACCTAGGCTGAAGTCAGGTGGTTCACTGACTGAGCTGCCTGGCGCCCCTATACAATTAATTTTAATAAATTTTATTTAGCCCAATATGTCCTAAATCTTATTTCAACATGTAATCAGCATACACATATTATAATGAGATATTTTACATTTTTTTCTTGTATCGAGTGTTCTAAAACCAGTTCATATATTGTAGGCTTGCATCTCATCTCAGTTTGGACCAGGCACCTTTCAAGTGTTCAGCTGCCATATGTTGCTAGTCAATTGAACAGAACAGATTTACTGGGTGAAATGCTGGAATACAAAGCAGAACCTGAAGTTCAGTGTTGGGTTTGCCGCTGAGTAATCCTGTGACCCTGTCCAATTCACTTATCCCCTCTCCGGACCTCAATTTCCTCTTATTTCATATGAGGCTGACAGGAGTCAGTCTATTTCTAATTTTGAGTTTTCTAACTTTGAGCTATTATGAGTTTTCTAATTTTGCTCCAAAGAACCCCAGTTTTGTGAGGATATCTTAACAGTCATCAGAGGGAAGAAGAAAGGCAAGGTAGCCATTTAAGGCTCTTTTTCTTTTGGATATACTTGAGGTGTCATTTTCTTTAACTAAAAAAATAAAGCAAATCAAAGGTTTGAAAAAAAAAAGCAGTAGGATTAAGTGTTTTCTTCATCTGTGATTCTTTTTTGTCAGCATCTAAAAGACTATTCCAGAAAGAGGTCAGGAAGCATGTGTCCTGTTCTTCCAATGAAGGTATCACCATGGCAGTGACTTTTGGATATTTCCCCTCAAATAGTAGGGATACCTTGAATAATGGCTAATCTGGGTCAGATTTGAGGAACAGAAATCTCAAATACCTAGATCTACCCAGAGTGAGAGCAGATCACTGTAGGGCTACTGATCTCGCATAAATCATAGGAATAGACCCCTGACGATTTCAGAGCTGTGGTCCTGATGATCAGCCAGAAAGTAGGGCTAGAATAACTCTGGCTACCAGCCTTTTCTGACTTGGAATGTGTTTCTCTCTGCTGGATGAATAATTGACAACATCGTTACATAGATGCCAATATTGGATACACATGATTTTAGTTCCCAGGTTAGTAACCTTTCTCTGTATCAGATAGATGAACACTCTGGTGGCATCAACAAATAAAAAAAATTTTTTTTAATGTGATGTAGGGGCGCGTGGGTGGCTCAGTGGGTTAAGCTTCGGACTTCATCTCACTCAGGTCATTATCTCACAGTTTGTGAGTTCGAGCCCCGTGTCAGGCTCTGTGCTGACAGCTAGGAACCTGGAGCCTGCTTCAGGTTCTGTGTTTCTCTCTCTCTCTCTGTCCCTCCTCTGCTCACACTCTGTCTCTCGCTGTCTCTCAAAAATAAATAAATATTTAAAAAAATTTTTTTGAAAAGAGATATATCCTGTTCATTGGCAATCAGTCTGTGGCACATTTCCACTGTCAGTGACATGGAAACACAGTCCTGGTCCAGTACATTGTTTGCCTTTAAAGCCATTGGTCTAATTTCCTACAAGTCAGTTGAGGATGTACATACCCTAAATTTTAGATACTTTGCTGTTATTTTGAGGGAAAAAAAAGAGTGACAGTGAATGGGAATTGTGGAGTGAAAAAAGTTGAGAATAATATTATCTGCTTTTAGGATACTTCTAAGAAGACTATTATAACACCATATAACATACTTAATGGGTACTGATAAGAAAATTGTTTCAGAAAAAGTCATCCAAATATCAACAAACATTTCTAAATTTTATTGGCATGCACAAACTTAACTCCTTCAGTCCTGGCATACTCCTGTACCAATAAAAGTGACTTGTAATACTCAAAGCAATGAGGGGAGGGGTAACTCCAATTTTATTATATCAAGTGTAGCCATTTTTATGAGTTAATGAAAGGCATGTTTTCTAAGCACATTAGAAAAGTAGTTTTAGCTTGGTATTTGGCACTGTCTGCATGTAGGACTCCAGGTGAACAGAGAAAGCCAATAAGTGTGACCTTTATAAGGGTGGTATTTTCTTTATGAAGCCAAAGTGTGCACAGATTCACAAATATTAGCCCACTCTTATTTTTGTCCCAGAAAACTTACAACATCTCTGCATTCAAACCTTGGCATCATTGCTGCACATCTCAGCTCCCTGGGGGCCTTACCATCTGTTTAATCAGTAAAGAGCCCCATCTCATCAGTTTCCCTATCATCCAGTTGGAAATAGAGCCCTCTCGTTGGCCTTTTCCCTCTTTTTTCCCTCCTGTTTATTTGGAACCAGCTCCTATATTTCAGAGCAGGTGGCTTTACCTTAGCCAGTTACCTAGGATTAGCAATTACTGGAAGGTAAAAGACGGGAAATGAAGCAGGAGCATCTGTTATTACAGTGATCTTGGCATTGGAGAGAGCCTAGGGACTTGGAGACAGTCTAATTCATGAGGGTGATGCCGCTCTGGTGCTCTCCATTTGCCTCTCGCCTTCTAAAGGCTTTGACTATTTCAGGTTTAACCCTTTGATCTATCTCAAGTTTAAGATGGCCAGCTAGCACAATGGTGGCAGAGACCTGCTGCCTTTATAAGTCTGACAACAAATCAGCCTCTTACCCTGCTATGCTCCTAGGATTCTTGCCTGAGAATTTTAAACCCTCACAGTTGTCCAACTCCTATCTTGGGAATTCACTCAAAATAAAAAATAAAAAAATAAATAAATAAATAAATAAATAAATAAATAAATAAAAAGGCAGTGCCTAGCCATACTCCATGCCTCCTTTTGACGTTTGTTCATTTCCTTCCCCAATATGTATCTGGGGAATTTGGAGAGTTACCAGGTAAAATGTTTTCTAATTTGAAACCATACATAAAGACCCAGGTAAATACACAGGGCCATCGAAATGTTCCCATGTTTTCTTACCAAGGATATCTGTTGGGTAAGGAAAAACAGAGCAGGCAAAGGAACAAGATGAACAAAATCCCCAAATGCCTGAAGTCTAATGACCTAAATTCCTCTCTTTTTTGTCTCCTTGTTTAGTTCATGCATTTTCTCTTATTATCCACTATGCTTTGGCATTCTGCATTTTGTGTTTTATTTTACATCATGCTTTTGTATTATGCATTTATTCTACTATAAGCTGCCCGAAATAATATTTGAAAATAAAAGCAATCTTTATAAGAAGCACCTTTCAGGGGCGCCTGGGTGGCTCAGTCAGTTAAGCATCTGACTTTGGCTTAGGTCATGATCTCATGGTCTGTGGGTTTGGGCCCCATGTCGGGCTCTGTGCTGATAGCTAGCTCAGAGCCTGGAGCCTGCTTCAGATTCTGTGTCACCCACTCTCTCTGCCCCTCCCCTGCTCGCTCGCTCTCTCTCTCTCTCTCTCTCTCTCAAAAATAAATAAACATAAAATTAGGGAAAAAAAGAAACACCTTTCACTATTTGTTAGAATTTCAGTTTAAAAAGTGATCTTCTCGTCACTTTACAATTTTTAAGCTGTGTCTTAATTTCTTTTTGAGAAGCCATGTAACGTAGTTGTGGGCACAGGTGCTCTGGTATCAGACTGCTGGAGTTTATACTCACTGGGTCTACATACAAATCACCAGGTGATCGTCTTGGGCAAAGTGCTTAATGCTTTTAAGCTTCAGGTTTCTCCCCACAGTAATGTTATGAGGACTAAGTACATTTATATGTAAACACATGTACATATGTCTTACTCATCTTGCAGCTTTACTGTTGTGTTGGACTTTATTACCCAAACAATACCTGGCATAAAGTAAACACTCTATAAATGTTAGCTACTAATATTACTATGTACTCTGGTAATTATAATAATGCTCGGGTAGATGTAATCCCCAATCTGCAGGTGAGGTAACTGAAGCCAAAGGAGGATATTTCAATTGCCCAAGGTCATGAAACTGGTGAGTGTACAAAGCCAAGGTTTGCACTCAGATTCATCTGACCACAAAAGCCTCATGCTTACCCGCTGGGTCTACTTCTGCCACTTCATTTTGGCAGCTTAGTTAAATAGATATGCTTGGATTATTAAGGAAACCAAGTTGCATCCATTAGCAACCTGATTTTTTTTCTTTTAAGTACTTACAATTTCTCTTGAATAACAAATTCATATTGTTAGATTGCACAGAATTTCTTGCTGTAGCTCTACCATAAATCTTGCTTCTTTGAGAGACACTTCTAAGAAGCAAGGGGTCTAGGTTTATTTCTTAATAGCAAGTGTTCTTCCTGAAAAAGGAACCATTTTATGGAGATGTTCTTATGCATATGGGATATTATATGTGGCAGAGGAAAGTTCCATGAAACTGTGCTTCTGGTCCTTCGAGATATTTCTAATAGATCTGAGTTGTTTTCCAGTAATGAACCTTCATGTGAAATAGACAATGACTGAGCCTCAGTGAAGGGGCTTATAGGCCATTTATGAGAAATTTAACCTTCACGATACCACCTCTGACCGTGGATCTTTGGATGTTCTGAAACATTGTAGGAGTTTAGTGAATATCCTCCAGCTGAATGAGTGAATGAATGTATTCACAGATGTGAAGAATGACGGTAGCTTTAAGAGAGCTTCTTAACTGTTGAGGCACGGGGGTATGGTGCGAAAGAGAGAATGGTTGGTTCTGAGTCAGACTGGTAAGTTGAGTTTGTCATTATATTATATTTCCTAATACCTGCGTCTCCTCCCTGACACCATATTGTCCTTCAGTGTTGAAGATGTCCCTTTGGTACATGCACACATGAATCCTGATTTCCTGTTTAATATTCAGTGCATTTTTTACCCTTTTGCTCTCAGATTCTCACTCTCTTCTTAAACAGTGAGTCAATCAGTTTACACAGAGGTGTGACTTTAGTTAGAGGGAGGAATCTGGTCTGGCAGACCTTTTCCCAGTGGAGAAATATCATCTCCTGAGTTAGTGATGATTGGATGTATAGAAACTATTTTCTTTTGCTGAATTGATTATTGCCTAATAGAATCATCTCTTTTTTTGTGCTTTATTAAACTTAATCAGGATCTCCTGTATGCAAGAGACAGGTACTGGGTAAATCAACAAGTGATTTCTTCCAGCAATTACATTATTTCTAGAAGCCCTTGATTATATTTTAATATGGGGACTTTTATAACACTCCAATATGTGGTTAGTGATAGAGAGAGGTATTTGGCGGTTATTATTGAAACTTCTTTTGGGTTTGACCAATATAATAATTTGACTTTTTCCCTTTCAGCTGTCCCCTTTCCTCCAAGTCACCGGCTTACAGCGAAAGAAGTATTTGATAATGATGGGAAACCTCGTGTGGATATCTTAAAGGCACATCTCATGAAGGAGGGCAGGCTGGAAGAGAGTGTTGCGTTGAGAATAATAACAGAAGGGGCTTCGATTCTTCGACAGGAAAAAAATTTGCTGGATATCGATGCACCAGTCACAGGTAAGTCCTCAGGATGGAACTGCCCACTTACAGCCACACCTTGTTTTTAACATCAAATCAAATAATCCTAGATACCACTGAGTCTTCAAATACAGTATTCATCTTATTCTTTAACCATCAAATGTGTCCATTAAGAACTAAAGCTATTATAATTATGTAACAATATTTTTTATTTCATGTTTTAAATACCTAAATGATTGTGATGCTTTTAAAAAGGTTGTACCACTCAGAGGTGATGAAGATCATACTTTACGTTGGAGGTCGTCTTGTTTGTCCGTGAAAACACTAACCGGCACAGAGAACACAAGGTGTGCGTTGAGAAAGGCTAGACGAGGTGCAGAAATTTCGCAGTGGTTGAATACGTGACTGAGCTAAAGCAGGGGTTCTCAAAATGCCGTCCCCAGACTAACATTGTCATCTCCTTCCTCGGACACTTGTTAAAATGTAAATACTTGGTCCCCACCCTGAACGACTAAATTATGTTTTCTGGGGTGAGGCCACAGTGGGTTCCATCAAGTCCTCTGGAAGTCTCCAATGTAATGCAGGTTCAGGTTTGAGAACCACTGGAGGTTAAGGAGAGGCCAGATTTCATGCCTTTGAGTATTTGGTGCCTAGAAAATATCTTTACTCTGTGAGTTTTTTGATCTGTTGCTTCTTATGGGCAGATACGTATTTTACATAAGTTTAACTTCTCTTTGTCTATAAAAATGAAATCTTGTCAAACAATGTTATAAGGTGTACAGGGTCAATTGTTAGAGACTTTTGATCTATTCTCTGTGGAGTTTGCTAAACCCCTAAGTTTTCATTTTTTGAAAAGCTAACAAAAAACATTTATTTTCTCAATTATTACCATTCTGGCAAAGGAAAAATATTTAGATACAGAATATTGTCCTTTTCAAAATAAAGGGGATATTTTAAACTATTTCACTTATTCTACTGATTTCTTTCTTCCAAATCTGTATTACTTATGTGATTGGACTTCAAAGATATATTTGAGTGTTACTATTAAGAGAAAGACAAGGTCTCTAGAATACCAGATTGGATCTTCCTTGGTCATACCACCCCTAATGGTTCTTATTCCAAAGAAATGGACAATCTTGTTTTATTTTTAGGTGGCAATGCAATTCAAAAAAATAATGTGTTTAGGGCCAGGCCACTACTTTTTTTTTTTTTTTTACTGTCTTTATTTATTTTAGAGAGAGAAGGAGAGACAGCATGAGGAGGGGAGGGTCAGAGAGAGAGGGAGACACAGAATCTGAAGCAGGCTCCAGGCTCTGAGCTAGCTGTCAGCCTAGAGTCCGACGTGGGGCTCGAACCCACAAACCATGAGATCATGATCTGAACTGAAGCCAGATGCTTAACCGACTCAGCCACCCAGGTGCCCCCAGGCCACTACTTTAAAAATTGACCATAAATTCCATACAAATTAATGATAAAATATTAGCTTTAAATGACATCTTTATCATTAACCTTGTTTTTACTAAAAAGGAATGGATTGCTATTTTACTATGAGTTTATTTTTTCTCCATTTCACATAATATTATGTGACTTGTAATGAAGAATTCATGTTAACTTCACTGAGGAGCCCAGGAAGTGGTAATGGAGGTGATAATTATAACCTAAAGAAACATGAAAATAGATATTTAGGTCGATGTATTTTCTGGGATGCAGTCAGCTCTTCTGTTTGATTAGCCTCTGTCCTGAAAGAACACAAAGAGAGGATTCTGGAAGAGCCAGATTTATGATGTTTTGTCCCGGAAACCTTCTGGAGTCCATGGACTAATTGCCCCCATGTTCAATACACATCATGCCTGGTTCTTTCTAGTGAACCCCTAGCTGACAGTTTGGCAAAGGTTGGGACATAGATATGAAGAGACTGGAAATCAGGACTCAGTATAGCTTTCCCTGGGGAAAGAAGAAAAACCAAAGCTCTTTAGATAGTGACAGAGGCAGCCATGGAGATGTCACAGCATATGTAGCACTAGTGAAATATAATCCAAGCAGGAAAAACCTTTCTCTAGAGGAGTGTTTATATTTCATAACAAAGGCAGGATCCCAAAGAACCTCTAGTAGATTCCATTGTTGTGATCTCTTTTCCTCTCTTCTGGGAACATAAGGATGTGGATCATAGTGACAGAGGGGATAGGAAAAATATGATTTTAACATTTGGGTAAAAGGGAAAAAGGAAAAAAAACCTTTTGCATATAATCCACCAGAAAGCTACATTTATGGCTTCCTTTTCCTAACCCATGAGTTTCTGAGCAAAAGGTAAAACATGCAGAATTGCAAAATGAAAGCAGAATATACTGATCAGAGAAAATTACAATCTCTTTGTATTTCAAGATACGTCTTACAAGACTCTGAACAAACAGTGTGAGATTTATTTCCAAATTTAGAATATTTGTTGCTTGGCTGACTGAATCAGTAAGGTTGTACTTTTATTAGCAATACTAGGCTATGCAATGAAAGGCATAGTTCACATTTAAAAATCTTCAGGACAGAGTGTTCTCTATGTAATTCATAACTTCTTACTTAGGAAAGATGGAGAACTTAATTCAGAGGAGAGGGAAGAAAAGGAGGGAGATATGAAGGAAAATAATAAAGTTACAAGTTACAAATGAGAACCTGTGAAAAAGGGTAAGAGGAAAGAAGTGAGGACCTTTAACGTAGTGGGAAAAGCAGGAAGCCTGACAACATGGTAGTTTTCGAGCAGTATTAGAAATAGTCTCTCACATGCTTCTGTGAGATTCCTGAAAATGGCGAGTTGAGTGAGTCCTGGTAGAAATTGAACAGTAGTTTATTATGTGGAATTCACCTGTAAGTAGACTAGGGATGTAAGCTCTCAAAATGGAACAAATGGCAAATATTTTGTAATTATACACAAAAGTCCCTCCCCCACTTTCCCTCTAGTCCTCCCTACTCCTAATTTTTATTCTTAAAAAAATGTCACTTTCAAATGTTTAAAGAAAAGTCACACTAACATCTGTGCCATGGCTTGCCCCCATTTTGAGAAAAACCTAGACATTAGCACTCTAGTTCTTTGACATCTGGACATTATTTTATTCTTTTAGTGGGTCTTTAATGTTTTAGTGTACAGAGCTGCCCACATCACCTTCTCCCCACTTGAAGTATTTGCAAAGTAATGAAAGTTTTGTATTGATTTAGAGGGTTTTTTTTTTGTTTTTTGTTTTTTGTTTTTTTGTTTTTTTTTTTTTTTGCCTTTCAAATTCTGTACATTTTTCTTTGGGGAGAAGAACCAGGAAGCTGCCTAGTCCCAATCTGGTCCCCTTGCATGTGTCCCTCTAGAGGAGATACAACACTGTGTACCTTGCCCTCTTTGAGGTAGATTTAGATAAACCAGTAACCTTCTCCATGGGAGTAGAGGTGACAATTAGCCAATTTAATTGGGTCCCCAATCTAAACAAAGGAGGTATGAGGCATGTTTTGCTCTTTTCTCTGAACTAACTTGCCTAATTAGAATGGTAGTTGTCTTAGAGATTTAATTTAAAGAGTACATTTCTGTGTTGGAGGCATTTTGTCAAGGAAAGTATTTCCCTTCTTTGATTTTTAAAAAATTTTTTAATATTTATTTATTTTGAGGGAGAGAGACAGAGCGTGAGCAGAGGAGGGCGGGAGGGAGAGGGAGACACAGAGCCAAAGCAGGCTGCAGGCTCTGAGCTCTCAGCACAGAGCCCGATGTGGGTCTCAAACTCATGAACCACGAGATCATGAGTTGAGCTGAAGTTGGAAGCTTAACTGACTGAGCCACCCAGGTGTCCCTCTTTGATTCTTTTTTGAAAATCAGTTTAATTTATCTTTGTTTCCTTGTAATACCCAAGTGGAACATTAAAACATGTAGCCAAATATCCATGTGGCAACTTGCTATGGACTGCATGTTTGTGCCCCCCCCCCCAACAATATTCAGATATTGATGCACTAATCCCCAATATGAAGGCGTTTGGAGTGGGCCTTTGAGAGGTTATTAGGTTTAGATGAGGTCATGAGGCCAGAACTCCCATGATGAAATTAGTGCATGTATGAAAAGAGGAAGAGATGAGAGCTCTCTCGCTCTCTCTCCTCCACCTATAGATAGAGTAGGAAGATGGCCTCCTGCAATCCAGAAATAGGGTCCTCACCAAACCCGAAATATACGCCTTGATCCTGGACTTCCCAGCCTCCAGAATTGTGAGAGATGTTGTTATCTCACAATGTTATGTTGAAGCAGCCCAGACTAAGATATGATTCATTTTGGGAATTTAATTTAATGACTATTTATTGAACATTTACCTTGTATAGGTGGTGTGGGTTATACATAGATGAAGAAGACCTGGTCTCTGCTCTGTAGGGGCTCAGAACAGTATAACTAAAAAAAGGTAATTTGCCCAAAGATATGTACACCAAATTGTTGATGAAATTACAAGATATCTACATTTATTTAAGCCAATTAAGAAGTATTCATATGGATATAGTTAATTTAAATCCACAAAGCCTTCCTATCTTCCAAATGGCTACGTTTCCCTGAAAGGACCCACTCATGATTATATTTCATCTTTGAGTGAAAGAAACAGTTAAATAGCTATGATCCTAACTGTCTTGATTGGTGATTGGTAACTCTTTTAGAGGGTTAGGAGCTATGGATGATAAACATATGAGGTGGAGTCCTTGACCAGGGTACTCAAGGTTTAGTCAGGAAGTCAAATACAAAAACAGATAATCACTAAATCATCGGTTAAGAACTGTAATAGAGGTGCCTATGAACTACTGTGGGAACTTAGAAGGAACATAGGAAAGCCAAGAACGTTTTTTGACAGATTACATGATATTTGAATGGGATCACATCTGAGAAGTAAAATTTTACTATGTGAAAAAGGGAGGGAGGGACATTCGGAGCCAAGACAACAGCATGTTAAAGGCACTGGTATTTTTGGTAAAGTGGTTAAGACATGGTTTTGGAGGTTTGCCGTGGGAAGCCAGGGTCTCAGAAGGATGTGAGGCATGGGGCGCGACAGAGGTTGGAAGGTCAGGTTAGAATGTGAGTCTCTCGTAGGGAGCACTGAAATGTTCTGAGACTGTTGTACAGGCACCAGAGAGTCTAGGGGTCTTTGAGCAGCAAGTTACAAAATCAGATTTCATCCTGGAAGAGATGAGTGGAACGGAAAAGGAACTCGGGAAGGGCTTTGGTTAGGAACCTCTCATACTCGCCCAGGGAAGCCAAGATGATGCCTTCAACAGGGAAGGAGGATTGGATATGATTTTGAATTCAGCTCTTTTGAAAATGCTACTTAATACTCATCGTAAAACATTGGATTAGTTTGTGCTTAAAAATCAGTAGTGACTAAAGACTTCTTGAATAGGAGAAGATGGTTTATGCAAGGATCCAGTTTTCTACATTTCTCCTTGAAGTTCTTATACTTTCCTGTTTTCCCTTTGACTTAGCAGAGAACAGTTCCCTCATTTAGAAAAGCAAAAGCAGACCAGAAGCGTAGGTTTTTGAAGAGAGTGATTTAGAACTCCTTTTCTGCTCTCTGGGCCTAGGGGAGAGGCCGGCGTCAGCTGGGCAAACTGCTAATCTCTCTAGTTTGTCTGTTTCCTGCACGGGGGGATTTGTCCCTGGGGCAGCAAAGGGTTCCCTCAGTGGCTGTGCCTGCCATTTAGCATGTCAGCCAGTTGCCAGGAGAACCCTCTGGCTTTTTTCCTGGATGTGAGAGTGGACCAGTGGCCAAGTTTAAGGTCATGGCAGTCCTTCCCTTACAGCAGCTGACGTCAATTAGGAGAATTCCCCATGCCTTTACTCTGGGGAGAGTTAAGTGGGGATAAGAATTCAGTGTCTTTTGAGACCTAAAAGATCAGTGTTTATTCTCTTCATACTATCATTTGTCACTATCAAAGCCTAACATGGCCTTATTTTGTATGGGGATAAAATATTACTTCTGGGGCATTTTGCCCACTTAGATACAGGGGCCAAATCTTTCAGGCCTTTCCTGCAGCCAGAGGCCTATTTTGGTACCTGGCCCACTGCTGGCAGTCAGCACATTTCAGCCCCAGCCTGTGGCAATAGCACATCATTTTGAAGTCTTTATCCCCCTTAATTTTGACCCTTGATTACAAAAAATAAATTTTTTTTTTAATGATACTGTTGGTAAATGGTCACTGCATGAGAATCAGAGTCCTTTTCTCTGAAGTGTTTACCTCTCTGGGTTTGCAAGGTTGGTCTTAGGAAACCCCTCTGAGAAATGAGAAAAGGGAGTCTCAGAACTTTGAGTCAGGGTTCCTCAAAATTGGATGTGGATCTGAATCATCTGAAGGGCTTTATAAACACAGAATGCTGATCGCACCTCCAGAGTTTCTGATATAGGAGGTCTGCAAGTGGGCCTGAGACACTTCCCAGGGTGCTGATGATACCCTTGATCTGGGACCACACTGTGGGCACCGCTGATTATGTGACTGGTCTGAAGTCTCGTAGCGGGTAAGTAAGCTCAAAACCTTGTTTGGAACAGGCATCCATCTGCCTACCTCCTGCTTAGCTTTCACTATATACTATATACACTATTCTACCTCTGTACAAGGTTCAACACAATCAGGCCCTTTCAGTTTGTTTGACTAGAATTTGTTCTTGCTTATCACTGAAGAAAACATGCTAAGAATGCTATTACAGGTTCTTGAGAAATAGAAAAAATATGTTGATGGTTGATTAGAATTGTTTACATTTTATATAAAAATGTATTGCTGTAATACAAGGGGGGGGTAAGGTGAAACAATAGTGCTTTGTATGTTTGGGGCACAGAAGTTACACAGATTTTCTCAGTGGAAAACCTTTGTGATACTTTTCCTTACAAGCTCTCAGAGAGTTTGACTGTGGAAAGCTATGGCTGGGAAAGTTTATAAGGGAAAAAAGAGGAAGCCTGAGCTCAGGAGCATCATTAAGCAAACTGTTTGGTAACGAATACAGTCGTATCCTATTAAGGCTAGCTGGGCCATAGTGATCTAGCACTCTGTGCAAGGAACAAGTCAGTAACAGTCTGTTAACACCAGTGAACATGTAATACCACTCGAAGAAGCATCTAACAGTCAAGTAATCTGACAATTACACCTTAATTACCATGAACAGATACTCTGCTTTACGATACAGCATAGCCTGTCCTTGCAGTTTGCCTGGAATCAGCTCTTTTCACAAATAGTGTGTTAGCACCCTTGATAAGGCAACGCCTGTAACTGTTTTCATCGATAGATAACAATCCCTCAAGCTATTATCCTTAATCTCTGAAACTTTCCCTGTGCAATAATAATATTCTGATGGTTTGGGAGGAGGTTGAAATATATTCATATATTATAATCAACATTAGTGAGGCCTTAAGAGAAGGAATGTTTCAGATAATACTGGAATCCTTTCAGATAAGGGAAGAGCATTCTTCCTAGGTACCTCCAGGGGAAAATGTAGATGCCTTTCCTTTTGTCTGGCCAGATTACATCCCTGCATCCAATCTCCTCTTCTGTTACATTTCCGTATTCACCTGTACCTAGTCATTTCAAACTCCATTGATTTTTGCTTTCTTGTGAGCCAGTACTGGTCACAGACTGGTACTGGTTTATGACAAAGGTTTTGTTGAACCAGAGTGAAATTATCTTTTTCACTTTCGTAAGAATGCTTTCTTTTTGCATATGAAACTACAGTGATAGTAGATGGTAATTGTTTTTTTTATATCTTTTTGGGGAATAAATTAATGAGTTATTTTGTGGTAGGGCTAATATTTAAGTTCTTCTCTCTTCCCAGTCACTGTTATAAACATTGTAACACTTAGTTGTTACTCTTAGTTTTCACATGACCCTATGAAGGAAGTACTGTTATCAGCTCCATTTTACAAATGAGGAAACTGAAGTGCAGTGAAGTTGAGTAGTTGAGTATCCTATCTAAGTTTACTCAACTGAAATGTGCCAGAACTAGTATTAAAGCCCAGACAGTTCAACTGTGTCTACTCCCATCTTATTTGGGGTTAGAAGTTGACTTTCCAGGTTCATGGAATCATTAAATCTGGGAATAATCATAGAGTGTGGCATTTAATGGTATTGGACTGTTTTTTGTTTTTGTTTTTGCATTTCATGCTATTATTCCATTAAATGTTAACATCTGAGAACATAGATCTTGTGTTATGGTTTTGTGAATATTCCTCTGTCTCAAAATAATTATAATGTAAATAAATGCACTGCTGATTTGCACATTGTGAATTATGAAAACAATATAATGGAAACATAGTGCACCTCTACAACAGAGTATGTGTCCGTAGATGTGTGTGCCATTGTAATCATTTATTATTATTATTTTAATTCTTTAACATTTATTTATATTTGAGAGACAGAGATAGAGCACAAGAAGGGGAGGGGCAGAGAGAGAGCAAGACCCAGAATTCGAAGTAGGTTCCAGGCTCCAAATTGTCAGCACAGAGCCTAATGCAGGCCTCAAACTCGTGAACCCTGAGATCATGACCTGAGCTGAAGTCGGCCGCTTAACTGACTGAGCCACCCAGGTGCCCCTATAATCGTTTAAATTACCAGCTATCTTTTTACTCTTTTCTTTTCTCTTGAAGAACTGTTTGCTGATTTGTGTCTTAAGTGAGGGGTTTTGGACACATGAGATACTGGAAAAATAAAATAGATGAGCTTGTCAGAAGTAGTTTCTCATTGAAGAATCTCTGGTTTAATTAATTAGTGGATTGGTAAAAGAAAAATACTATTAAATTTTGAGGCAGCTATTTTGCTAGTGTTTGAAAATGACTCTCCTGGGACATCTGGGTGGCTCAGCTGGTTGAGCATCCGACTTGGGCTCCGATCATGATCTCGCGTTTCCTGGGTTCAAGCCCTACATCAGGCTCACATCATCTGTTAGCACAGAGCCTGCTTCAGAGTCTGGGTTTTCCTCTCTTTCTGCCCCTCCTTGGCTCATGCTCTGTCTCTCTCTTTCTCAAAGATAAATAAACATCAAAAAAATTGTTTTAAATAGTACAATGACTCTGTTGGCATATAAAATGTATTATTTAAAGTATTAAATACTTTCATGCGCGCATTGTTGCTAATGTTAAGATATATTCCCTGAGAGAAGGCCTTTAGGCAGTTCGGTCCTGGCCTGGCTTCTGTCGGGGTGGGGAGGAGGCAGAGAGCTTTTCCTCTGCTATTTTGTCCAGCTCTCCACTATTTCATTGTCTCATGAAATAATGTGAAAGTCCATGAAGAGATTTAAGACATAAGTTAATCTGTGGAGGAGGTAAAAAAACAAAAACAAACGATCGAAAAGTTCAGTGTTTATTTTTTAATATTAAACACTGAAAAGGAAATGTAATATAGATATGTGTGTATGTGTATTTATATTTATACGTTTATATATACCTACAACAGTAAATTACAAACCGCTAACAAGTCTCCCTCAAGTTGCTTTTATCATATGAAAATAACATTTCTCATAAAATGTGTTTTGCAGAGATAGGATTTTACGGATTATACAACAAACCAACCCCACCCTCCAGGGAGTAATCAAATCGTTTTCAGAGTTTTAGGAAACAACATTGTATTTTAATATTTGGAAGAAAACCTAAATCCCTGCTATTATTTGGTCACTTTTTGACTTCATTTCAGTGTATTATATGCTTCTCTGTGATTCCTTTCCGTTCCTGTATGAGCCAGTGTTAGACACGGCAGTATTATTTCATTCTGTACCTTAATATATTTAAGGTTTGGACAATAAGGCTTTTAAACTTCAACGTCATGAGAGTCTTTAAAAAAAATTTTTTTTACTGTTTATTCATTTTTTTGAGATAGAGACAGAGTATGAGCGAGGGAGGGGTAGAGAGAGAAGGAGACACAAAATCCGAAGCAGGCTACAGGCTCTGAGCTGTCAGCACAGAGCCAGATGTGGGACCTGAACTCGTGAACTGCAAGATCATGACCTGAGCCACATTGGCAATTCAACCCACTGAGCCACCCACATGCCCCAACTTCATGAGAATCTTATATGGAGATGAACAGAAATGTGACTTCTATTTTTCTTTCTTTAAGCTTTTCATTTTTTTTTTCCTAATGCTTTCTTCTGAACGGTCTTTCCTCATGTTTGCAATGAACAAAGCCCTGTGAATGAGTAAAATTAGGATTAATGGGAAGGACAATTGTAGATAAAAGTGAAGGAAAGATACAATTATTAACCAAACTTCATTTTTCTGTTATGGCTTAGTTTGTAATGTTTTTAAATAAAAATTGGTGTCAAGATCACCATTGTATTTACAGTGCCTTTCTCTTCAGATTCATATTCTTTGTTACATTGGTGACAGTATTGTGGTTGTGTTCTTTGGATCTTATGGTTAATGTGAGACATTTTGATATTAAAAACTCAATTTGGAATTCATGAATTTCATTCCATTTCAGAAGCGTAGTCATTGACTCTCCTGATCTCTGCATGTGCCGTGTGATTTGAGATGCCATCTGGTGGTATATGTTCGATACATCCAGTTGTACTTTTCACTGCCATCGGTCTTCTCCTTCATTGCATATGAAGGCGAATATTTGTTGAAATGATTTGAGAGACGTTTGTTTCCATTTCAAACAAAGGATTTTTGGTACTTTACTTTCTGTTTTCTCAAAGTCATACGCCTGTTTGCTTTGGTCCTTATTAACATAATCTGATTCTTCCTTTAAAAAAAAAATTGACTTTGAAAATCAGGCTCCAATCTTAGGAACTCAGTTTAGCTCACCAAAATTTGTAGATACTCAAGCATCCCTTTTAAAATCCTAATTACATATGTTTTTCATTCCATTTTTAAATGGTAAATCTGATTGGGTATTTGGATATCATGTGCTGAATAGATTTTCAGATCATCATAAACAAGATTCAAATTTTTCATTTAAAATTCTCTTCTTCATGTTTTAAACATGAAAGGCTAATCCCTTCAAAGGTGGACCTTGGCTTAATTTTAACTACTGCTTTGTTTGCCTTCTTTAAGAGATAAGCTGGCAATACTTATTAAATATAAATCAAAGCTAGGTGAAAATTAGAAAGTTAATTGTCTGCATTATTGATATAAAATACCCATTCCGTTTGAGAACCTAAACCAAGGAAATGTCAAAAAACATATATATTTTTTAGATTCTTTCAAATGATTTGTGGCTTGTTAGCTTAGCTCACTGAGGGCATGGTAGCCGTGAGGCCATTTATAGATTCTTTTCCGTCCTTGGGCTGTGCAGCATTCTCAGATTTTACTCAAACTTCTGGTCCAGCCAGTTTATCTGGGAAAAACAAAACAAGAAAGAAAGAGAAAGAAAAGGGGTAGGGGCAGGGGGCGGATGGAATGAGAAGAGGTGAGAAATGGAGGTGTGATTTCATCTCTGCCGTGCCAGTCACCTGAGGTACATCTAAGGACAGTGCCATTGCTTAATGACCATGTGACAAGTAATAGCTTTACATCCACCCTATGTTGTTTCAGGGTTAAAGATCATGGATCTCTAGAGTCACATTCTGGATCCGCAGCTTTCTAGCTATTGCGGGTTCTCGGCAGCTTCTTTCACCTCTGTAACCCTGGGCTTCCTGATCTTGGACGAGATGAGGTGTCCGTCTCATGCCTGTCACTCCGGCAAAGTAGAGTGCTGCAGCCACAGCCTCAGAACAAGTGCCCAATGAATGTAGCTGCCTTGCTCCTATTGGCAGGACTGCTTTTGTCCTGGCTGGTTCTGTTGGTAGGTAGCTAATATTCCAGTTATCAGTTCTGTTCTGTCGTTTGGCGGTGAGAAGCACAGAGAGCTTTTAACTATGAATCTGGATACTCTAGCCGACATCGCACTTCCCCTTGCATGGGAGAGGTAGATATTGAGGGGCTGTGGCCGAAGGTTCTCGTGCCAGCAGCTCTCCTGCTCATCCTTTCTAAACTGCAAATGAATTTTAATTTTAATTAAGGAAAAACAAATTTTGTAGTCATGGACATTTTTCATGCAATCGGTACCTCAGGTAGAAAGAGGGAATGAAGGGGCCCCTGGCTGGGTCAATCAGAAAAGCATGTGACTCTTGGTCTCAGGGTCATGAGTTCGAGCCCCATGTTGACTGTAGAGATCACTAAAATATAAATAAACTTTATTTTTATAAAGGGGGGGAATGAAAAATTTATTTTAAAAACCTTGAAATATGAGCTATTAAGTTGTCATTTAAAATTGAAAGTAATTCTAGACTGACTGGGTAGCTCTGGGGGGGGGTCTGACTTGGGATCACGTCATGATCTCACAGTCTGTGAGTTCGAGCCCCGCATCAGGCTCTGTGCTGACAGCTCAGAGCCTGGAGTCTGCTTCAGATTCTGTGTGTGTGTGTGTGTGTGTGTGTGTGTGTGTGTGTGTGTCTCTCTGCCACACCCCCACTCATGCTCTGTCTCTCTCAAAAACAAACATTAAAAAATTAAAAGTTAAATAAAAAATAAAATTGAAAGTAATTCAAATGGGGGGGTGGGCCTTGCTCAGGTACCCATGTCAAATGATAATTCTCCTTTATTGACATTTGAGTATCATTCTGACAGAAACGTATTTTCATTTCAAAATTGGGTGGTTGACTTTATAAATAACAGTTCATGGAACTACCAAAAAAGTGTACCTTGTCTAGATTGTTTTACATTTCCTATGTAATGTGTAACTGTAAGTTACTTTCTGACATTTATATCAGATAAACCTGACCATTTCCAGTGATTTTATTTTTCCCCTACAGGCCACCCTAGGGCCAAAAATCACTGATAAGAGGTATTTGTCTAATGTGTAAGACAATGTATGTTACACATAAGACAAATACTGTATATTGACACGTTAAAATTTCCATTCATTGGGCATTTATCCTGATACAAACCCTGTGCTAAATACTTATATACAGGATGTCCATTTGTCCCTCACATCAAGTTGCAAATCCTAGGATGGTTTAGAAACTCTTGAATGTTCCATAGTCTATAAATATCTTCAGTCTCATCCCATACCTGTTTCCCTCATTATCTCTTTATTTTCTGTGACCTGTCTACACTGGCATTCTTTCAGTTCAGCTCCTTTCAGGCCCTTGAATATGCCATCTTCTCTTACTTCAATAAGATACTTGGCATGTGCTTGCTGTTCCTTCTTTCTGGAATATCCCTCACCCTTATACACATATCCAATAATCTTAAATAGTCAGAGTTCAGCTTACATGCCACTCCTTAAGTCTTCAGAAAATCCTTCCCTGACTAACCTATATAGTACCATGCACATTTGCTTCAAAATATTTACCGTAGTGTAGTGATAGTATTATGTTATTTGTGTGATCATTGTGTTAAGGTTTCTTTTCCTCACTAAACTATCAATTTCATGAGGCCCAACCCTTTGTCAACCTTTATCTACTATTTTATCCTTACCATGTAACATAGTGACTGCCTCACGGTGGACATTCATTAATATTTGTTATAATAATGCATTCGTTATCTCGGTTTATAAAGCTTATTAGTATTCCCTATGAGCACAATACGCATCAAAGGGAACCAGAGCCAGGCACCAGTTAAGTGGTTAAAAACAGATTTTGTTCCTAAACTACTGCAAAGAGGAAAAGAGACTAGTAGAGAGCTGAGCTCAGCTTAGAATACAAGGACAAGAGGGAACTTATAGCCAAAGAGCAAGGCAGGGAGGTCTGTGGATGGAAAATTACTAGGAGGAGATATCGACGGTAGGGAGATTCTTGCTGAAGGCAGGCCAGGGCGATCAGGTATCAAGGATAAGGGGATTCTTCCTACCAGTGGACTGGCAAACTAAAGACAGGATCCAAAAGATGAGGCCCAGATGAAAAGAGGGCTCAGAGGAACCTCTCTAACATTTGATCAGTCTTTGTCAGTCCCTTTTCTTATTCAAGGAAAGCAGAGCCATTCGTTTTCTCTCTGAACAGCAGAAGTGCATTTTTCATTTGGTCACCATTTGTTCATTAAGGACCAGCTGAATCATCTGTTGAGAAGTGGATTGCTCTACCTTGTAACCCAGAGACATTTAGTAAGAGTAATACCTGGGAAGATAAGCAGAGGTATTAGATATTAGAGGCTGAGTCAATCTATATGCCCAACTTCATAGGCCTTCAAAGATCCACCAGAAGTCCTAGAATCTGTCGTCTTTCCTCAGTGGTGTCAGTGCTGCGGTGGTAATGTAAGACATTTCTTCGTTCGCCTCTTGAACCTTCCTGGTTATGACAAAAATGTGAGTTGGATTAGGGGGACAAATGTGCAGGAGTCAGTTCATTCAGTCATAGGAAACAATGTACTGGGCCTCTTGTATGTAGCAAGGCATGGATTCAAGGCCAGTAGTGATATTGTCCAGGAACAAGGTGAATTGTTTCAGCAATGAGTAGATGACTCTGTTATTGAACCAAACTTACTCAGCTGGGTGATGGATTCTTTGGGGTGTATCCAAAAGATGACAAACTTTTCCTCAGAAGTAATGAGGTTATGGATAGAACTTAGGTCCAATTCTATAGCTCTTTTTTTCTAAATCACCTCCCCAGGAACTAAGATCACCTACAAGGGAGCCTGTGTTCTGGGCACCTCCTCAATTTCTACAGTGAGAAAAAAGTGAACTGAAAGGAGAGGGTGATTATTTTAGAGACAGTTCAAGAAAGAAAGAAAATTGTAGAGGATTGAGCATGATGAAGAGACTGATAAACTGGCAGGTTAGCAGTCCAGTTGGCTGGTGGCAGCCAACAGGATTGGGTTCCACAGACAAAGTAAGGATCATCAGGAGTTAGCCATAAATCGTAGAATTAATTATCTCTTAGCTGAAAGTGACTAAAGAATGCAAATTTTGAAGGTGAGGTAAAGATTTGTCAGAGATGGTTTGTGTGTAGTTGGGTTGAGTCTGAGGAACCAGGCCAGGAAGGCTAATGGAGACCATTCCATTCATAGGAGGAATGTCAGAGGGGCCGGCGACAACTCCGGAGCCTTATGTTGCATTTAGTGATGACTGGGTGAGTGTAATGAGAAATGCTCGTTTCAAGAAAGGGGTCTGTTGTAAAATTATGATGGAAACAGACATGACACTTGCAGAGATAGACTAGAATGGGTTTGCGGTTTAATTCATGATGGGAGATTGTCGTTAAAATAATGGAGGGAAAGAAAGGAAGAGTTAGACCAGAGCAAGCATTAATGAGTGATCAAAGGAATAGGGAAAAAGTCACATGTGGCCACTGGAAAGGGAGCTGATACCAACAGTCTGTCCAGTAGAAGTCAATAGGAGACAGCGTGACAGTATTTGTCTGGTAGGAATAAATTATCTTATGACTCAGTAATGATCATAATTTTAAACAAATTTTTGAAAGACAAACATTAGACTCCTTTCTGGCAGATTTTGATTTTCTGTTTAACTAGCCTAATGCTAAAGCTGTTAAATAGTCACCATCCTGCTGGCACAAAAAATTTTTTTTGCATAGAAAGTAAAACCAAAATGAAGCATGGATGTGTTTGTCCTTGTGTTCTAGGTTTTTCAAGTAACATTTACATTCTGTATGTAATGGGAGCACTGTCAGGATAAGGCTCTGCCACCTAAGCTGAAAGATCATTGGCTTTAGAATCAAACAGACATGTTTTAATCCTGCTGCTGACAAGTTACCTAATATCTCTCTCTCCTTTTACTCATCTTGCAAATGGTTGAAATAATTTCTACCTTACATTCCTGTGAGACTTGAGGCAAAGTATGAAAAGTTCCTCACACACAAAAGTATGACTTGTAGTAGAACTCGGTGAAGAAAATGATCATTTATTACCATTAATACCAATGCATATGCATGCGCCCCCCCCCGCCCCCAAAACCTTTTGTGTTGGATGGATAACGATGCTTATACTTAGTAAGAAAAGAAAAATTGTATTTCTCCGTACATAGCAGCCTATGCTGGACAATGGTAGTCATGATTTTAGCGACTGTGTTAATGTCTACTAAATGTAACAGTTATTTTTGGTAAGAAACATCAGACGTTTGCTGATTTATTCAGCGTTTACTTCATATTTGTCCTTTTGGTGCAAATCAGAATTCATTAAAAGAATTTGTGATCGCAAGTTCAAAACTTCAACTCAGGATTTACGTAAACTCACCTTGTGTTGTTGGGTCATTTCGTGTGTTTTCTTATCCTCTGAATTCCACTTTTCACCTGACTCACGTAGGAGTTACTTGACGTGTGTTCTAGTTGCCAGTAGAAGGGTAGTTGTTTTGTTTAGCATTTTCTTGTCATTATTATACTAAAAGGATACCTTTTTCTGAGAACAGCAGGAAAAGGCAGATAAAAATAATGGTACTGGTGAAAACTATTGTCTAAAAGCGGTGAGAAAGAGTACAGAGCCTGAATCAGGAATCCAGGGAGGTGGTGCCACTTCTGACAATGATTTCTTCCTGCAATTCATGAGATTATTCGCAGCGATCTCAAAGCCCTTTTTAGTGTTGATTCTGTGAGTATCTTTCTTACTCAAAGTACATATTCCATAGCTTCAAAGTGACAATCTTGATCAAATACTTCATTAACCTTATCAGGGTTTCCTCCTGCCACCCTTTCAAAACATCTCTGTGTCAAAGCAACAGATAACCTCCACTTTTGTTATTGTGTGATTTCACTTCCCACTGTACGATGGTTTCCTGAACATTTCGGAATGACCGGTTTTATTTTTGTGAGTTTTTCAATATCCAGGATGACTTCTGCCATGAACAAAATAATCTGTGTTATTGCAGCTGGAGGCTTCCCTACATTGTATTTCTTTTTACTTTAAAATATAGAAGGGCTGTTTCACCAAAGTTCTTTTTCTTCTTTAAGTATATCCTTTTTTATGTATTTCTAATATAAATAATAAGTAAATTGGCTGCTTTTTAATTGGAATGATTTTATGGTAACTATATTAAAAAAAGCATTGTGAAAAGGGAAAGGATTTGTGAATTTTAAGTAATCTATTTTGATATAGCACTGTGACATAATGAGAAATATATATTTGGTTCCCACCCCCAGCTTCTGACACAGAGCAACTAAAACCCATGCAACCTCCTGAGTCACGGGAGTTACAGGAGCCTCTCACACAGCGCTGCTGAACACCTTGGAGCTCCCTGGGGGATAGCGGCCTCTTTTGTTCTAATGAGGCAACTCTGAGTGGGCGCCTGGAGGGCCTCAGGGCAGGGACCAGTCACCAGAAAGACCAAGCCATGATTAGAAGCTTAGGACTTTCAGCTCACCCTCCATCTTCTAAGAAGGGTAGAGGGGCAAGAGATTAGGATAATAGTCTATCATGATTGTGTGGTGAAAACTCCATAAAAATGTCTAAATTATGGGGTTTGGAGAGCTTCTGAGTTTGTAAACACATCTACGTGCCAAGAGGGTGATACATCCCAACTCTACAAGAATGGAAGCCCTGCATTGAGGGCCTTTCCTTACCTTGTCATGTGTTCATCTCTATTCTTTTATAATAATCATTATAATAAACCAGTAAATAGAAGTAAATGTTTCTCTGAGTTTGTGCCCAGCAAATTTTTTAGTAGGGTGGGAGGGAAGGGGTTGTTGGAATTCCCAACTTTCTAGACAAGTCTGGCAAAAATGTGGTAGGTACCCTGGGTTTGGAAGTTGGTCAGTGTGGGGGAAAAACCCAATACATGTGGATGCCAGAAATTATATGAGTAGAGAAATAGTTTCTTTAATCATAGAGCCGCTGGTGTTTTATTTGATGTTGACCTCCCTTACTGTGTGTGTGTGGTTTTTTTTTGAGGGGCAGAGGGCTTTTTATAGTTGTTATATATTAGTAACAGTAATAATTTAATGAATATTTTCTTTATTCCTCTAAGGGTTAAAGATTTGCTCATATATCTGATTGCTGGCCATATCCATCCCTATTATTAAATTCTTGACTTTGAAAAAAAAATTGCATTTTTTCCCAGTGATTATTTTCCTGCTCTGAATAGTCATCTTAATTTTGTTTTGGGGAGAGATTGAGAGATAACTTCAGCTACCAGCCTCATGGATCAGGAAACTGAAGGTCACTCACCACTGGTTAGTGTGAGTCAAGCCCAGAACCCCAGCCCCTTCCTCAATGCCCCATTGCCCTTTTGTGTTCTGTCACCTGTTGGTTCCTGAACAACAGTGGAGAATGTTCTGTATCATGTCAGTGTTACTTTTGGGGTTTAATGTCTATTGCCTTTATTAGAATCTAGTGTACATCTATATGCATTTAGAGTGTTTTCAGTTGTTCTTCAGTGATCGATTTGAGTTTTTCTACTCTTACCTAGCCTGTAGATCACACATTAACTCACTTTTCCCTACTAACCTTTAAAAAGAGTAAGGCCTTAATGTCCTTCTCATTTTGTCCTTGACCTGGAGTTTTCTTCTGCTTCTTACATCATCGTTGGCAGCAGGACACAGGTAATGACCTGTGAGGCGTGAAGTTTGTCCATTCCATGGCTATCCGTATTTAACTGCTGGAAATGTTTTCCTCATCTTCCCCCATAATTACCTTTAAATGTCTTTAGAGTTGAGAAAGTTGGGTTTTGTGGAGGCCACATAATGCTAATGGGAGACTACCACAGATCTCCATTTTCTATTTCCTGTGGAAAGTGGAACAAAATAGAATGTTTCAATTTCCCAAACATTGTCCACGGTGTGGTGGAATCAACCTTATTCATTATATTTGTGCCTAAGAGCAAACGACATTCTGCCCCTCTCTGCACTGAGTGCTCTTCCTAGCCGTCTCTCAGTTTGAAGATAGAAAATGGAAGATGTTTCATATGCCAAAGACCATTAACTTCCAGTTTCTTTTTTCTCATCTAGCATTCAGTGCATATTCAGGCATATGCATCTTTTAATATTGTGTACAGCTGTGGAATTATAAAGTACTTAAAGTGTGTGTCATAGGCAGCTTTAACTCCCTTTGGGCTCCTTAGATACTTCTTGAGCAAATACTCAAATAGAATCATAAAAAAGAACTAAATCTGGAAAGAACATTAGGGATAAAAACAACTCAAGGAGTATGGTAGGAAGAATGGTGGACTTGTCAGTAATCAGCTGGAATAACCTTGGAGCAAGTCACCTCAACCACTGTGTATCCGTTTTCTCATTGAGAAAATGAGCCAGACAGCAAGGTGCAGGAATTACCTGGACATCACTTTTCTTCACTTAAAATTGGTTATTACGGTTTCGCAGGAGTCTGCCACAGATGGGCTCCTAAAACCCACTTTTAGCTATCACCTCCAGGACTCCCTTTATTGTCAGAAGGAAGACTTTCGTCCTCTGTAGGCTCCTGCTGGTTTGTACAGCTTCAAAAATAAGGGTAGCCTCAGTCCAGCTTCTCCTCAGAGTTCTTGATTTCCTGTCTTCAGGCTATATTTTCATCTTCACTCCCAGGGCATTCCCGTCTCCTTTTCCCCCATCATTATGGATTTCATAGATCTTTTTCATGTCTCCTAATACTTTCGAGGGCTTTAAATCTTACCCTAGCCCTCCACTCCGATTTCACAAATACATCCCTTCACAGGCAGGCAGGCCACAGGATGCCTGACTCAGATCCCAGCTCTGTCACCTCTCGGCTCTGTGGCCATTCAAGTTACTTACACTCGGGGCTTCAGTGTGGAGCTCACAGAATTGTTGTGGGGATTAAGTGAATTAGTATCTGTGAAGCTCTTAAAGCACTGTCTGGCACACAGTAAGTGGTAAGTGATTGCTGGCTATTGTAATATGACTGCAGACGATGCGCCCTCCCTCCTCCCACCTCACGAGTCTTCTTGGCCAGCTGAGGGTCTCCTCTTCCCCAGACTTAGAATGCATGTCTGTTTATGTTATTTTAGATCAAGAAGTAGACACTAGCTGGCGCCCATCGGCTTCTCTTACAGACTCCAAATTATGTCTAATCTCATATTTAGATTTGAGCACACATACTTTATGTTCCTCTAGGCCTAAAAGTCATTCTTTTAATACTTCTGGTTTTCACATGTTGTTGGAAGGATAGGCTGTACTTAATTGCAGAAAATGCTTTAGAAAAGGTCTAAGCCAAATTACAAGAATACATAAATACCAAAGGATATTTAAATTTCTTGTTTAAAAAACAAAACACACCTCAAGACTTTAGTCGTTGGTGATTTATTCCCGAATCCTAATTAATTTTGTGAAATCCTAATGGAAAAGGTTAATCCGCCAATAATTTGGTTGCTTCACTTTCTTGAAAAGAAGTCTTTCAGGTTCATGTTTTATTTATTTTTGATACAGAGACAGGCTGAGCATGAGAGGGGGAGGGGCAGAGAGAGAAGGAGACACAGAACCGGAAGCAGGCTCCAGGCTCTGAGCTAGCTGTCAGCACAGAGCCTGACGCAGGGCTCGAACCCACGACCCTGAGATCTGACCTGAGCCGAAGCCGGAGGCTCAACCGACCGAGCCACCCAGGCACCCCCAGGTTCATGTTTTAAAAGAGCTTATTTTTTAAAAATTTTTTCATAAGAATGATATAAGAATGATTTATTTATTTTTTAATATAATTTATTGTCACATTGGTTTCCATACAACACCAAGTGCTCATCCCAACAAGTGCCCTCCTCAATGCCCATCCCCCACTTTCCCCCTCACCCCCAATCGCCATCAACCCTCAGTTTGTTCTCAGTATTTAAGAGTCTAAAAGAGCTAATGTTAAGGAATTTGAAAGAAGCCAATCATATTGATAAAAGCATAAATATTTAGTAGAGCCATACAATGTCAAAAGTGCTTATAAACATAAGGATCGTCGAATTCCGTGATTTCCAGACTATTTGTTAGCAACCCAAGTCTTTTTGATTGAACTCTTATGCAAAACTTCAAATATAAACACAGAAGCCCTGCTTAACAAAACAAACAAACAAACAATGACGCCTCCCATTCCTGTGACCAGACAAAGATCACACACAGAGCTGTGAAATGGCAGCTCCGCTCACTTTATCTTTCGACCCTGGAAGACACTGAGGTTCAGAGAGGTTTGCTTCCTGGCGAGGACATTCAGCTGGTTAACGGATGGACCGGAAGTAGAAATCAGCTGCCCTAACTCCTCTATAAGCATGATTTCCACACTTCATTCCACTTTTACCCTATGAAATTATTGTCACAGTTATTTATAATTATTTGGAATGTGATGTGCTTAACAGGTGGGACTCTGGGCTTGGGTTGATCTAGGTTCAAATTCTGGATCTGCCCATTCTGTCATTTACACAGCTTGACAGTCTCTGTGCCTTGTCTTACAGATAAAGATGCTCTTTAGGAGGAATGGTGGCAGATACCTCAATGGGTTTCTGTAATGCTATCACATCAGTAAGTGTTACCTATTATTAGCATTGATATGGTCAATATAGTATTATTATATTCAGTTAGCTAGCTACTAAATCTGAAATTACTTTGATTGAAAAATTAAGCTCAATTAACTTCATGTAAAGTAAATTAGATGAAAATCCTCTTCGAATGGCTATTTAAAACTTATGTTCACAGAGGGCTATCATCCTCATATGTATTTCTAGAGCTGTATCTGTATCTATGTTAGTATCTCCCTGTATCTTTAGCTCTATAAATTCTGACATCACTGCCTTTCCTGGTGGATAAGAATAAGTGTGTGGGGTAAATATAACAATGTTGTTTTTCAGCTGTTGAGAAAAATGTGGAATGTTGAAGCTGTATATAACTGTGGAAATCACTTAGTGTTTCATTTTACTGTTGCAAAAAATAAGCCCACTAAAATTTGGATTTTTTCCCTCGGCACATCAGGTTTGACAAATCTTGTACATCCAAGCACTGCCTTCTCCCTCCTACCACAGGCTAAATAAACACTCTGCCCACCACAGAGCCATGGATTACTCATTGCAATGTAGCTGGGCCTATAAGACATTTTTATTGTTCTTTTTTTATAGGACATTTTTCACGTAACACCTACCATCACTCCACCTGCTCCCCCAAAATAAATAAATAAATAAATAAATAAATAAATAAATAACACCCAACAAAGGAAGGCTCTGTTCTGTTCATCCCGAAGAGCCATTGTTAGGGCCCAGGAGCCATCTGCAACATGTCCCATGTTGTTGACCTAGTCTGATGGCACTCCTCCCCAAGGAGGCAAATGTGGTGGTAGAGAGGGGTGTGAGGTGGAGGGGGCAGTTTGGAGCTCAGAGTGTCTATGGGTCATCACAGATCTGGGGATGCTTATTTTAAATGTCCAGGTCACGATGCCTCAGCACCAAGGACTAATGTGTAGCCATGTGGCGAATTGATTTTATTCATCTGAATGGTGATGATGAAGCACTACAGCAATTTCGTATACCTTTTTTTTATAGGATCATTATGATGTGTATTAAAGTGTTGCCATGGCTTTTACGAAGAAGGAGGGCTTAGAAACATATGGTTAATATGTCTTGTGGGAATGAGGACGTAAATGAACTCCAGGTTAAGTCAGCGTCTGTCCTGATTTAAAGACTAAATCTGCACCCCGCCCCCTGCCTTTTGCATTAGTGAACTAGGTGATTTCATGAAAGTAGGTCTAAGCCTCCTAAGAGTTACTGTAGAAGAGTTCACATGGCTTAGACAGAGTCTGAAATGGGGAAGAGAGACAGTCCCTTTCAAGATTTTAAAGGGATGGGGAACGGGGAATAACATTTTAGGGATATTTGGTCACAAGGGAACTGTGACTAACTCTGTGTTAGTCATAACACTAGGCACTCTTATACATGTTTTTATGTTTAAAGCCTTTAATGGCACTGCAATTTAGCAATAAATTCAGTGCCGACCCATAGCAGGTACCGTTGTAAGTGCTTGGGGTTATATGTGTGAAGAAAAGACAGGATTGGTATTTACCTCTCTTTATAAATGATAGATCTGAAGCTCAGGGATGTTAAACAGGCTTGACTAAAGCCACAGATAGAAGTGTCAGAAATGGGAGGGTGCCTGGGTGGCTCAGTCAGTTAAGCATCTGACTCTTGATCTTGGCAGTGGTCTAGATCTCACGGTTTGTGGGATAGCTCCATGTCAGGCTCTGTGCTGACAGCAGGATCCTGCTGGGGATTCTCTCTCTCCCTCTGTCTCTGTCCCTCCCCTACTCATTCACTCTCTCTCTCTCTCTCTCTCTCAAAAACATTAAAAAAAAGAAGTGTTGGGGCACCTGGGTGGCTCAGTTGGTTGAGCGTCCAGCTTCGGCTCAGGTCATGATCTCACGGTTCGTGGGTTCGAGCCTTATGTTGTGCTCTGTGCTGACAGCTAGCTCAGAGCCTGGATCCTGCTTCAGATTCTGTGTCTCCCTCTCTCTCTGACCCTCCCCTGCTTGCACTATCTCTCAAAAATAAATAAAAAATATTTTAGAATTTAAAAAATTGAAGCGTCAGAAACAGGATTTGAACACAGGTCTCTGATTCCACGGTTCAAGCTTTAGGACTATGGCATGAATTACTAGGCACACTCTTGTTGAGTCTTTTTGCCTTCCAGATACAGTTGATAAAATCTCCTCTGCCCATCCCCTGGGCTAAGTGTGAGAATCAAGTGCTCTTCTGGATGTGGTGGGTTTCAGTCTCTCTCTTTCCATCTCCTACTGCTCTCTGTTGATAGTTGGAGAGAACACTTAACATTCTGCATTAAGTCTGTTTACAGGTATGACTCCTCCCATGCATTAGGCATTGTGCTAAATATGAGGGTGAGACATATTTATGTCTCAGTTAAGTGAGAGACATGTCTATTTTCATGTGCTCCTTACATTCTGGCAGAGATGGGTATTACACAAATTATTCAATTGTTTATATTTGTGTTAAGTATTCCAGAGGAAAAATAGAGACATGTCTGTCTCTCATATACCTCTACCTAATTCATTTACCAAATGAATTAGTAAATAGATGGATGGTTAGAATAAATGCCTCTACAAAGTGGTGGCTGAGCACAGAGAATTGAGTCATCATGCCAGGGTTCAGAACCCAGCCCCACTGTTAACTAAACTTTAGGACGTTACCTAAGTTTCGCAGTGCCCCTATGTTGCAATTTCCTGCAGAATAGAAATAGTAATGGTTGTCGTAAGGGCTGAATGAAAAAATAACAGGAAAAAATGTAGGAGAGTGCAAGACAATAGTGCAGAAGAAGATTTAGCTCTTGTTATTATTACTACTATTATTATGTAGTAAAACTTTTCAGGAACTTCTCTTTAACCCTTGGTGTTCACATCTGCTGTTAACCTTCCATGAGTTTATTAAAAGGATTGTTCTGTAGTTGGCATCAGAACCTACTGTAAGATTTTAGGATATTCTTGTGAAGTAAGTCCGGGAAGAGCTCTGCACTTCAAAAGCTTCCCCGGTGACCCTGATTCACACCCCAAGGTAAAAAATGATCATTTAAAAATGACTCAGATTACACACATGGCAGTGCCGAGTGTCAGCCCCTGACAGCCACCCAAAGACTTGGCTGTGTGTACCTATGCTGGAGTGAGTATCAAAAATGTGATCAGTAAGCAAAACTGATAAATATTTAAGAAATCCTGTAGATGCTAGTTAATTCTTTTTTCAAATGGCATTTAATTTTTGCTATTTTTTTCAAAACGCCAACATGATTTATTTATTTATCCATTTTTATTTATCAAGATTTATCAATACTTATATTTATTTATTCATTGCCCAAATACGTTTGACTAGCCTGGGATGTGAGCTGTGGGTTTGGGCAGTGTCACTGATGTGCTGACGTATCAGTATATAGTACCCGCTCAATACACAGGAGTGGAAATGAATTGAGTACGTTTTAAAGCGTTTTAAGTATTTTGGAAGACATTAGAAGGACAAAGTATAGTCCGGGTGCCAGGATTTTCTAGTGAGGGTAAATAAAACATGTTGATCATTACATAATTTTCTGAGTAAAGTCCTGGTACACATCTACGTAAGAAAGGTACAGAGACAGAGAACAGGTGCTGGGTGTGACTTGATCCGAGCATGCCGGACATTTTTGGCAAATCTAAAAGTCTCATTTTTCTCACGCCTCGCACCTCACCCTCTGATTGCGCTTTCTTAGGTCTTAGCTCCTTTCCAATGATCTAGTTTCTATTGGATTACTTGAATTAACATAGAAAACATTTACCGCTTTTGTTTTTAAGTTCTGGCTGGCGTCTGTGTTTGTTATGTGGTTGACTGTGGGTTGACAGCTCTCTGGAACCATCAGTGTGGAGGTCTGGGGATTAAAGCCTAACATCTCAGGGATTTTGCAGTGGGTTCTTGCTTTTGATCTCCAAGGGTGCTTTTCAGTAAGAAGTAGGAAGATCCTTTTTCCACTTTTCTTTGTAGCTTTACATAATCAAGGGAAAAGTAATGTCCTGAGGCTTTAAATAACTGAGATTTTGTGTGATTTGTTTTAAGGTCACCATTCTTTTGTGATTTTAATTGGTAATCCTGACATCTTAAATTGTTGTCTGTGGGTGATTTAAAGTATCCTGTGGTATCCTGTGTGATGGCTCTTAACTGGGCCGTGAGGTGGTTGATGCAGATAAGAAAAGGATAGAAAATAAGTTCTAGATTTTACAAGGAAAATGATAGAAAGAGGGGAAATGAGCCAAACAATTTGGGCCTCCCTTGTAATATCCTGCCTCAATTTAAAACATGCCGCATGGCACTCACTGTAAAATGAACAGTCTTTTCTCTTCAGAATCAACAATGACCCCCAAAGTTAAGAGGATAAAAATCACCAGCATGACTTATAAACATGGCTTTAGATGGTTTCTGAATCAGCACTTCTTAAAGATGCTTGTCATAGATTGTTTTATTGTTGCAAAGTCATCACATATGAGAGTCAGCATTTAAAAAAGGTTTTAATGCTTCTGGTTTATAGATAGCATTTGCATGATTGATACATGCTTCTTAGCAGTTTATAATCACATGCTGAAAGCATGTGATATTCGCATATAACAAGGTAAACATCATCAAATGCATATGTAGGCATTTGGTAACTGTCTCTTCCTGCCTGACGCATCTTGGTAAACCTGTTTTCAGTTTATATTGATCTCAGGGGATATTTAGTGTATGTATACCATTACCAAGATTGCGTTTCAACTTTCATGTAAAAGTCAGAGGCTGACTGATGCTCCCAGGGCTGCCACGTGTGGTTGGGCACGTATGCACATCATGACAGGGCAGCCTCGTGCACGGCGCCCTCCGCAGTAGTGGAGGGCACAGCCCCCATGGTCCTTTGTAGCAGCTCTCGGCATGCAATGCCATTCATTCTCCTTTTATGGCTTATTGAGCACCTTTTCTAGGCACTGTGCCAAATCCATGCAGAAAGTACGAATGATGAATTTCACCTAGCAACTCTGTTAGCATTTAGGTGAAATATTCAGTTTCCTAACTTGCCTGCACACAATCACCATACTAGGCACTCCATTTCGTCTTCAGTGAATAGGTAAGCTAGGTTGTTGACTCTTGTGTCTAGGTATGATTGCTTAGCTGCTTATCTGTAGTTCCTCGTTGTAATTAGTTATCCTTATGGAAAAGGCAATATCTCAGTTTCCTGTTTGCAGTTCTTATTAAAGTCTACTGGGTAGTTGCATTATTATTTCATTTAATGCATATTATAGATCCCTCAGCAAATAAGTGCAAAGGGGAAGATAAAATGATCAAGAATCTGTTCCGTAGGGTTCATCATTCCTTTATCATGCTAATGTGTTAGGCTTAGCAGATGAATCATTGTATCTGTATAAGCAGATGTAGCAAATACAAAAGCCTGGATGTCAATATCTAATATAGTATTAGAGATTTTACTTGCCAGATATGTGGTCAGAAAGGCATAACTCCTAAAAATCAATTTCCAAAGAGTGGCATCTCTGCTTTTACCGGTAAGGTTCAGTTTTACAGTATTTGAACATTTTGTTTTGCCAGCATCCAGATGTTAGTCCTTCTCTTCCTGGACTTCTTGGCCAAGTTGACACTTTCTCTTATTCCAATACCCTCTTCATTTGGTTTTCAGGATTCCACACACTCCTGTTTTTCCCTTAGCTCTTGGCCACTTTTTCTTTGTCTCCTTAGTGGTCCTTCCTCTCCTTAGAGTGACCCGGGGTTTAGTTCTTAGACTGCGTCTCCCCTGTATCTACATGCACTCTCTGAACATCTTGTCTATTCTCTTTCTTTCAAAACCATCCTCAGTCTGATGCTTCTTGAATGTCTGCATCTCCAGCCCAGTCCTTTCCTCTGAGTCCAGGCTCCTGTTTCTCAGTGCTTGCTTGCCTCCATTTGCCTGTGTAAAAGGCATCTCATATCTAAACATGTCCAGAACCATACCGCTGACCTTCCCTCTTAAATCTCCTCTTTCTAATGTCCTTCCTTACACAGCCACTATACTCTTTTTTTTTTAATGTTTTTAATTTATTTTTGAGAGACAGAGAGAGACAGCACGAGCAGGGGAGGGTCAGAGAGAGAGGGAGACACAGAATCCGAAGCAGACTCCAGGCTCTGAGCTAGCTGTCAACACAGAGCCCAATGCAGGGCCTGATCCCACAAACCGTGAGATCAGGACCTGAGCCGAAGTCCGACGGTTCAACTGATTGAGTCACCCAGGCACCCCGCCACTATACTCTTCAAGTCTCTTTCTTTCGCATCCTGTGTGGATTCTCTCTGGAAATCCTCATGGCTCCAGTTTTAAAGCGTTCTCAGAATTTATGCACATCTTATCCCCTCTGCCTGTGCTCTGGCCTTGGCCTCCGTGCCCGGACTCTTGTAGTGGCCTGTATGTAAGTGTCCCCAGCTTCTCTCTTGCCACACATTGTCAACCTAGCAGTCAGTGTGACCCTGGGAAATCATAGGAAGGATTGTATTCCTCTTCTCAGCCCCTCAAGTGGCTTCCCTCTCCGCTGCAGAAGAGGACCAGCGCTTGCCTTCACCTTTAAGACTCTGAGTCGTCCCTTGCTTCTGCTCATATTTCTCTTCACGTTGCCTTCACCCTTCCTTCATTAACCTCAGCTGCACTGGCCTCCTTTGTGTTCCTCACACATGCTCTGTACGTGCTGCAGAGCTGCTCACCCATTTATCTGCACAGTCCTCACCTCCTCCGTGACATTGGTCAAGTCACCTCCTCAGCAACGAGTTCCCTCACCACGTTATAAAAAGCGGTGGTCTTCTCCCCCCCACCCCCACTGCTTCTCAGGTCCTTGCCGTCCTGCAATCCTATTTTTCTTCTCTTCTTGCACTTATCATCCAATGAAGCACTTTGTAGCTCAGTTTTCTTTTAATCAGTTATGTCTTTGTCACTGGAATGTAAGCTCATAGAAAGCAGTGACATTTATTTTTTTCCATAGCTTTACTCTCAGTTTCTAGAACAGTATCTGGAATATATTTGGCACTTGGTAAATACTTGTTCACTCAGCTAATAATGATTTACATATTTGCTAAGCCCTTTTTAGATGCTTTATACTACAGCTGTCTCGCTGAACAAAACTGTTTGTCTTGTAACCATGTGGCTGGGATTCACCCCCCAAAAACGAGCTGTTTCATGTACATCCAGAAGCAGCTGGTTCTTACGTTACCTTAACCGACAGCCACTACAGTGATGCCAAGAATCGTTACCTCTATTGTCCAGTAAAGACTGGATTTTCAGGCCATCATAATAATGGCCACCCATAGAGCCTCACAAGTGATTTCTCCTACTGAAAACACTTCAGTAATTGTCCCACTTTCTTCATTAATGAAACTCCAAATAACAGATCCAGTTGAAAGCATAGAATTGTGGAGTTTGACTTACGGCAAATCATTTCTCACCTAATTTTCTCCTGAATTCAGGTGAAAATGTTCAGTTGCATTTAGAGTTGAGAAGGAGAGGCAGGAAAAAGCGAGAGGCTGGCCCTGTGTTATTATTTTGGTTTTTCAGATTGCCTTATTGTTTTCTAGTCATCTAGGTCTTATTAGCATCAGCAGTACAAGGCAAATAAGACATAGTGTTTTGGCTCGGACATGATATCACAGGCTCTTGAATATCTTAATGTGCCCTAGGAAATACAAAATGTAAATAGCAGTCAGTAAATGTGTTCATATTATTATTTTTGCCTAAGAACCAGGGCACCCTGGTGGCTCAGTCAATTAAGCTTCCGACTTTGGCTCAGGTCATGATCTCACAGTTTGTGAGTTTAAGCCCCGTGTCAGTTTCTGTACTGTCAGCCTAGAGCCTGGAGCCCACTTCAGATTCTGTGTCTCTCTCTCTCTGCCCCTCCCTGCATGTTCTCTGTCTCTCCCCACCTCTCAAAAATAAATAAACATTTTTAAAAAAAGAACTCTTAGAGGGAAGATTTTCTTTATCCATCTTTATTTACCCCCCAATCCATCTTTTAAATGATGGGCTGGGTACTTCCGAAGATCAGCTTAATAGAAGGCAACAGCCCATATGAAAATCCAAAATAACAGAAGATACTCTCCATAGAAATAAACTGCCCAATGGGGATGCATAGTGGCAGGGCGTGACACGTGGCTTGCCACACAGTATGCCACTTGCAAATATGACTTAGGCAATGAGAAACTGAATCCAGGAAATGTTCTTTTCTTTTTTAGCTCTTCTCTGGAGGAGGGAAAGTATTCAGGGAAAAATAGCCTTAGGAAGCAAAAGGAATTGGATAAAATAAGTAAACATGGAATGTCTGTGTTGAGATTGAATTTTGCGTGATGAAAATCTGCTTTGTTGGGTGCAGGGAACGGTGCCCTGTGCCGTTCTAACAGGGCAATTGTATATTGCTTTGGCACGAAAATGGGTCATGAGACACCATTGGATTGTATAGTTCAGAAAAGCTGAGGTCATGGTTAAGGTGAAAGGAAAATCTAACTGACGAAACTCAGCTGATCTGGAGAGAAATATGTCGGTGTTTGATTCCCTGTGGGGAGAAGAATTTCTTTGTCTAGGAGTTGGTTGAGTTTTCCAAATGGTGGTTGTGTATGCCTCATCCTAAAATACTTCTGAGTCAGACGTGCATGCCAATTGAAGTTCATTTTTTTTTGAAATCTACTAAATGGAGGATGTGTTCCAGCTTCTACCCACTTGTATCCTCAGCACCCCCTCTGTCTTGAAATTTTACTGAACTAATTTAGCAAGTCTGCAGTCCTCTGCCATTGCTCATTCCATCATTATACTGTCCATCTGCCTTTCTCTTAATTAACGAGGTGAGGTGAGTCTTATTTAACATCAAAATCATTTTGTTGTTGTTGTTATGTAGAAATTTTTATGTGTCTAGATCTATGGTCTGGCTGTCACCACCAATAAAGCTAATGTGAATTTGACTATATCTCAACAGTGTTGCTTGGTAAATTTTATTTTAATTTTAAAATGCCCGCTATCTCATCAAGGGCTGCTGTGTGCTTCTGTATGTCTGGTAATCTTGAGATTAGATACATTTTCTTGATGTACACATAAAAGTTTTATAATATTTTGATAGCCTAGAACAGACATCAAAGGTGGAAGCAGTTTCAGATGTTCGACGATTTTTCTCCTGATTTGGGGGTAAAGCAAAAGGAGGAAAGGGTTTGATCAAGATTTTGAAAAGTTGAGGATTACTGCTGACTGGATGAGAGGAGAGAGATCTGCATGAAGCACATGAAAGGGCCGACGTTGGTTCGTTGTTTCGGCAGCTGCTTGGACGATCATGTAGGTAACGAGCTGACGCTGCAGATATTTTACTGTTTTTATGGTGAATAATTACTTAGTCTCTTTAAAGAATAGCATTATTTTATGTTGTTGAAATCCAAAATCTGAGGTATTTATGGGCAGATCTTGTCCTTCTGGAAAGAGAAATGTGGAATAAGGAATGGGAGAGCTAAGCCATTCCAAGTTCCTCCCTGTCTTATCAGTAGGAGACAAAATGTAAATAATAAATGCAATAAAGTATAGATGAGCAAATTAGAAGGTGATAAGCAGCACCGAAGTAGAAAAAACAGAGTGGACTCTCACCAAGGGGAGAGTGGGTGGCATCGTAAAGTAGGGGGCTTAGAGGAGGCCACATTGAGAAGCTGGGGTTTGAGCAGACTTGTGTGGGCGAGGACATGGCCCAGGAGATCTGGGGAAGGAGGGCTAGTATTTTGTCCCCAGCTGTGTCAGCGTGAGTTTCAGTAGATATTTCTAGGCAGAGAGAATGATGGCTTAGATGTGGAATGACAAATACCATAAGCAAATCATCTGTCAACTTTTACCAGAGAACATGAGAGAAATCTATCTATCTATCTATCTATCTATCTATCTATCTATCTATCTATCTATCTTTAAATTTTTAAGTTTATTTTGAGAGAGAAGAGAGCACAAGGAAGGGAGGGGCAGAGAGAGGTAGCAGGAGAATCTTAAGCAGGCTCCGTGCTGTCAGCACAGAGCCCAATGCGGAGCTCAAACCCACAGAACCGTGAGATCATGACCTGAGCTGAAAACAAGAGGCAGACGCCTAACTGGCTGAGGCACTCAGGTGCCCTGAGAGAAGTGTATTTATGATAAGCAGCTCCAAGCAAAGCCTTTAGCCAAATCCTAGTATGGCGCCTGAAGTTCGAGGTTGAGCCCAATGGAGAATTATTTCCTGATCCCCTAAGTAGGCTTAAAAACAATGTAAGATATGCTTTACCTGTTTCCACTCCTGAATCCAACCAGAATCTTTAGTGGAGTTACAGCATACTTACCCAGAGACAAAGCAGATAAAGGAAGAGAGGAGAATGGAGAATGCAGGGTAGATCCTGGTGGCTGCTGCTGGGCTTGCACAACCTGACCCAGGCCTTTCACAAATGCAAGGAGAGAGAAGGACAGGGAGCATAAGAATAGACACACCTTTTCCAGAAGGTCATTTAATCCTTATAGGAAGGGTAGGAATAAGCCAGGATGAGAGCATAATGTGTCCTCTTTTATTTTTTTTATTGTTTATTTATTTTTGAGAGAGAGAGACATAGAGCATGAGCAGGGGAGGGACAGAGAGGGAGACACAGAATCCGAAGCAGGCTCCAGGCCTGAGCTGTCAGCACAGAGCCTGACTCAGGGCTCAAACTCACAAGCTGTGAGATCATGACCTGAGCCGAAGTCAGAGGCTCAACCATCTGAGCCACCCAGGCGCCCCACATAATGTGCCCCCTTTAAAGCCTTCACACAAGTTCAGGGACCACACATGCTTTCGTAACATGCTTTTGTGAGGTCTCTCCGAAAAGCCCACAACCCTAACTTTTGATCTGCAATATATCCCACAGTTGGAGAGATTCAAGTCACTCAGTTTTTCCTGGGAGAAGGTTTTAGGGCAGGAAGTGGAACTAAGTATTTCAAACTGAGAAAGAATTTAATATAATGAGTTAAGTACCTACAAAATTGTTGGGAGGGCTAGAGCATCAGAGGCTTTTGTTGTTGTTGCTGTTCATTGCACTTCAGACCCTGAACAAGGGTCTAGGAAACTTTTGCTGCCATCCACAAATGAAGGAAAACCTGACGAAGCAATAAAGGCCCCAGGGCCCCTCGGCTAGGGACTGGTAGTAGAACGTGGACTGTCAGTCAGTAAAGATCATTTGGCAAAGCCCACAGACCATAGCCGTGTCAGGCGCCAGGCAAGGATTTCTTCTACTTTCCTTCACGGTTGCAGATCACATGAGTACATCACACTGGCAGAATCTCAGCCTTCTCCAGAGAAACATAATGGCTGGGGAATATGAGAAATGTTCTTAGACTTCCAGGCCCCGTATTACAGGGAGAGAACGGGGACGGTGGGTGAGGGGCGGTAATGAGTGCTGAATGACAAAAAGTTTGTCAGAGGTGTGCTCGTTTGCAAAAGGAAGAAGTGAAAAGTGGATGTTTTCAAAGATAGAGGAGGAGTCAAATTTACTGGTGAGAAACTGTCATCCCAGGGACAAGATATCATAGACTGTAAAGTTGTGTACGTGTGTGTGTGCCTGTGAATGCTCTGTATTGGGGTAGATTGATTGATGAGACTCAGTTCTCAAGAACTGAGGAGAGGTCCCATTTATTTTCTACACACCATCAAAGGAATACATTACTGGCATCGGTTTAGCTAACTGATATGTTTCACTTTTTTTTTTAAGGAGTATGGATAGGAAAGGTAGAATTTTCCTACAGGATGCATGTGTAGCCAAGTCTTTACAGACTTCTGCATGAGAGAAAATAGATATCAGCCTGCCTGTTTCAGAGCAACCCCTATTACGGTGTGCTGGTGAAGACCCCGGCTTCCCCGTTCACTCGGGAGCAAATGAATTTTCTCTTAGAAACTAAATCCATCTGTCCCTTTTCCGAGATTCTTCAGACATTTGCAACTGTAGTTGAATTTGTTCAGAATCCTTTACCAAGTATTGCATAGCTCTCACCTTTATGTGTTAAAAGAGGTTTTAGGATTGTGTAACCTTATTGTCAATTGAACATTTTCCCTTAATGTCTATATTTAAATGATTCTTGGGAGTGTCAGTCTCCTAGAGCTAATGAATTCTTTCCCCTTTGGCAGCAGATCGCTTACTGCCAGCCCCTTTCCATCTGATAAATGTTCCCATAGCAACTCTAGGCAATCTGTTTGGTTTCATTAAATACCAAAATTATAGCCTGAGAAAATGTATAATGTATTATACCATATTCTAGCACCCAGTGAAAAGACTCATGGGTGATTGAATTCATTGTGATTGTGGGGCGGAGGTGGGGGGCGTGTTCAAATAATCAATAAAAAGGTTACATTTCCTTTTGTAAGAGTGAAAAAGAAACTCTCGAAATGAGTCATTATTCTGAACTTCAACAAGGATTCGCATTTGCTCTTCGTGGTAGCATGTCTAAATTTTCTGAGCTCACTTTCCTCTGTATTCCTAAAACCTGTCCGTTTATTGTCCGTGTGGATACTTTGACTCACATGCATATTATAAAAAATACCTTATTTTTTCTACTTTTAAACATATTTTTAATGAACAGATAAATCTGGGAATACAAAAGCAGGAATATCTCTTGATTTATGAAGATCAAAAGTATACCACCATCTTTGTCTAGAGCAGAGTAGTTCAAGGTGTTTGCAGCCTGAGAGGGTTGATGCTCCTTTTTTAGCAAAACCCAAACTTGCCTTTTCAGAGACAAACAGGAAAGGCAATAATCATCTTGCAAGACATATGTTGCTTCTAAAAAACTCACCATAGTTATAGTGAGATTTCTTTTTGCATTTAACATAATTGAACTCCTCATTTATACAGAAATTAGGGGATATTATTTCTTTGACCAGATTGGGAGACTTTTGAACTTGGAAGAGACTGGAGAAATCATGTTGGCCATTATTCTCTTGCTTCTCGAGATGAAAGACTTGGTTTAACATCACAGTGTACCTCTAAAATAAGTACAATTTTTATTTGACAGTTATACCTCAATAAATGTGTATGTGGGGGGGGCATTGAAAAACAAAAATCTTGGGGCAGAAAGAATAAGTTATTTGTTTACAGTGAGCCAAACCTTGTTTGTAAGGATTAGAAGTATTTATTATTAATGGTCTTTGCTAATGGGTTTTCCATGGAGAAATAAATACAGGGGCTTCTGAATTTTGTTGGGCACTTCATCATTGTAATTGCTATATAGGCGTATACTTACCACACTATTAAATTGCAGGGCACATAGCAGTTCAAAATAGAGTGTGGACTGGAGCAGGCGTGCAGCGGCCATACCTTCCTATTCTGCTTCCTATTTCTTATGGGGTTTTGTTTACTACTTTCCAAAGGTACTTGTCACTTGGTTCTATCATGAGTTTTGTGATGATTCATACATGAATATGTATTTCTATTAGGCTATTTTCAGTAAGAACCAGACAGAATTGTTTTGTAGATAGCTCCAATTTCTGTAACTCTAAGGATAACACTGCCCCTAGCAGTGGCCCCATTTCTGTGCAGAGATGGTTTTGATGTATGTATTTCAGGTATCTGGAGTAATGCCGAAAGAGGCAGTCCTGGTTGACACCTATTTTAGAATTAGTCCTACATCCATAAACGTATGGTTTGGAAAGATTTATTTCTGGAATTTTGCAGTCCTACAAGAAGATTAAGTTTTGTTCTGTGAATTTTTAAAATGGTGACAATACAGCACATAGTGTAGGAATAGTTTTAAGGCTAGGGGTTTTGTGGGGGTTTTTTTTGAATCCATTTTACTTAATAAAAAACACAGTTTTATTTATTTAAAACCATTATTGACCATTAGTAAACAAAACAGTCTTTCTATTGACATTAGAAAGAAGGCCAGTCCTGTTCACTGACTTAAAAAAAAGAAAACAGAGAAGAGAAAAGAAAAAAACCTTCTGGTAAAAAAAACCTATCATAAACTAAACCTGTCTCTTTTGCGTGGAAGGGTTGGATTACTGGAAAATCCCTGATCTCTTCAGATGTAATGTAGATCTGGGGCAGGCCGTGTCCTTGGCCTGGGTGGGAGGGGTAGGTCAGTGTGTAATGTGGGCGAGGAGGAGAGAGAGGAAACCACGGAGGACGCACTTCGGTCACTGTGGTGGGAGCGAAGAGCACTGACTTCTGAATCAGATACTTGTGTTCTAGCTCCAGTTTTCCTCTCCTCATTAGCAATCCATGGGTCCTGGGGCCTACCAGGAAGGTACAGTATCTCAGTCTGCTGTAGGACTTGCTAGCCTTAGGAATTTAGGCCTAAACTCTCTGAGCCTCGGTTTCCTCATCGATATAGTGGAGTAAATAATAATACCTTCCTTAGGGAACTGTGAGGATTAAATGAGCTAAACCCCAGAGTAAGCCACACCAGCTCTTATTATCATGATTTAAATTTCGTAACCACATCGAGCCTTAGTTTTTCTCATTCACAAAATGGAGTATGCATTATGAATCACGTGCCGATGAAATAAAATGGATGAAATGGATTAAAAATACTTAGCAAAGATTACTAGATATGAAATAACTTGGGGCTGATGCTTGAAGTTACATGCTTTAAGGAATTTGCTTTCTCTATTGCATCAGATATTTGAATAACAAAGTTTTTACTCTGTTTAGTAAATTCCAATCTATTTAGAGAGCAACAGGTTTTGATATTTAATTATTTTCATTTTATTGAAGTGTAATTGACACGCAATATTATTTTGGTTTCAGGGGTACAACATTGTGATATGACATTTGCATGCATTGCAAAATGATTATCACAACAAAGTATAACAATATTAATTATCATGTATCACCATATAAAGCCGATACCAGATTATTAATTATATTCTCCGTGCAGCATATTACATTTCCATGACATATTTATTTTATAACTAGAAGTTTACACTTCTTGATCCCTTTCACCTATTTTGTCCACCCTAGCCCCCTGGCCCCTCTGACAACCATCAGTTTCTTTTCTGTATCTATGAATGTGAGTCTTGTTTTGTTTGTTCAGTTTTTCAGAATTTATATATCAATTAAGTCAACAGTCTTTGACTTACGTCATTAACATAATATGCTTAAGGTCTTTCAATATTGCTACAAATGGCAAGATTTCATTCTTTTATACTGCTGAGTAGTATTCGTGTGTGTGTGTGTGTGTGTCTTATTCATTTATCAAGGAACGCAGATTATTTCCGTATTTTAGCTATTGTAAATAATGCTGCAATGAACACAGTGGTGTCCATGTCTTTTTGAACTAGTGTTTTTGTTTGTTTGCTTGTTTGTTTGTTTGTTTGTTTTTCCCAGTAGATACCCAGTAGTGAATTGCTGGATCATAAGGTAGTTTAAAAAATTTTTTTGTGTGTGTAAGCTCCGTACTGTTTTCTGTAGTGCCTACACCGATTCACATCCCTACCAACAGTGCATGAGGGTATGAGGGTTCTCTTTTCTCCACATCCTCACCAACACTTGTTATTTTTGTCTCATTTTGTCTCTAATAGTCATTCTGTCAGGTGTGAGGTGGTATCTCACTGTGGTTTTGATTTGTATTTCTTTGATGTTTTTAGTGATGTCTAGCATCTTTCCCATGTTCCTTTTGGTTATCTATATGTCTTCTTTGGAACTATATTTATTCAGATTCTCTGCTCATGTTTTAACTGGATTGTTTGTTTTGTTTTCTTTTGTTGTTTTTGATATGTATGAGTTCTTTACATACTTTGAATATTAACCCTTTATTGACTATATGATTTGCAAAGGCTTCTCCCATTCCATAGTTTGCCTTTTTGTTTTTTTAATGGTTTCTGTCACTACCTTTTTAGTTTGATGTAGTCCCATTTGCTTTCATTGCCTTTGGAGTCAGATGCAAAAATATATCACTAAGACCAATGTCAAGGAGCTTACTACCTATGTTTTCTCCTGGGAGTTTTATGGTTTTAGGTCTTGCATTCAGGGTTTTAATCCATTTTTAGTTAATTTTTGTATATGATGTAAGATAGTGGTCCAGTTATTAGAGAAAGTGTCTTTTCCCCAGTGTGTATGCTTCCTAAATTAATTAACTCTATGAACATGGGTTAGTTGTGGGGCTCACTATAGGTCTGTTTTTATGCCAGTATCATACTGTTTTGATTACTGTAGCTTTGTAGTGTAGTTTGAAATAAGGGAGTGTGATACTTCTGGCTTTGTACTTTCTCAAGATTGTTTTGACTATTCAAATTTTAGAATTATTTGTTGCAGTTCTGCAAAAAACTGTCATCAGAGTCTTCATCAGGATTGCTTAGAATCTGTAGATTGCTTTGGGTCGTATGGACATTTAACAATGTTAATTCTTTTGATCTGTGGAAGCAATATCTTTTCATTTCTTTGGGCCGTTTTAAATTTCTTTCCTGAATGTCGTATAGTTTTCAGTGTACTGTTCTTTCACTTCCTTGGTTAAACTAATCCTAGGTATTTTATTCTTTTTTGATGCAATTATTCTTTTTTTAACTTTTTAATGTTTATTTATTTTTGAGAAACAGAGAGAGAGAGAAAGAGAGAGAGAGAGAGCAAGTGGAGGAGAGGCAGAAAGAGAGGGAGACAGAATCTGAAGCAGGCCTCAGGCTCTGAGCTGTCAGTACAGAGCCCGACATGAGGCTTGAACCCACAAACCACAAGATCATGACCTTAGTCAAAGTTGGTGCCCCATGATGCAATTATTAACGGGATTCTTACCTAGATTACTCTTTCTTATAGTTTGATTTTAGTGTATAGAAATGTAACAGAATTTTGTATATTATTTATGTATCCTACAACTTGACTGAATTCATTTATTTTTATTTTAATAGGTTTTTTAGCGGAACCTTTAGGATTTTCTACATATATTATGTCATCTGCAAATAGTGACAGTTTTACTTCTTCCTTTCCAATTTTAATGTATTTTATTTCTTTTTCTTGCTTACGTGCAATGGCTAGCACTCTGTTGAATAAAAGTGGGTAGAGTGGCCATTCTTGTTTTGTTCCTGATCTTAGATGAAAATGCTTGAGCTTTTCACCATTAAGTCTGATATTAGCTGTGGGTTTGTTTTATATAGCCTTTGTTATATTGAGGTACATTCCTTCTATACCCATTTTATTGAGAGTTTTTAACATAAAGTGATATTGAATTTTGCCTAGTGCTTTTGAAGCATCTATTAAGATGATCATATGATTTTTATCTTTCATTTTGTAAATGCGGTATATCATGTTGATTGATTTGTGGATACTGAGCCATCCTTACATTCTTGGAATGCATGCCACTTGATAATGATATATGATTGTTTTAATGTATTGTTTAATTCATTTTGCTAATATTTTCTAAAAGATGTTTGCATCTGTGTTCGTCAGGGATATTGGCCTACCTGTAATAACTCATCCTTCCTCCTTCCTTCCCTCCTTCCTTTTTTCCTTTCTTTCTTCCTTCATTTCTTTCTCTTTCTCTTTCTCTTTCTCTTTCTCTTTCTCTTTCACTTTCTCTTTCTCTCTTTCTCTCTTTCATCTTTCTTTCTTTTTATTTTTTTTTAATGTTTATTTATTTATGAGAGGGAGAGAGAGACAGAGTGTGGACCAGGGGAGGACTAGGGAGAGAGGGAGACACAGAATCTGAAGCAGGCTCCAGGCTTTGAGCTGTCAGCACAGAGCCTGACATGGGTCTTGAACCCAAGGACCATGAGGTCATGACCCGAGCCAAGACAGATACTTAACCAACTGAGCCACCCATGCACCCCCTTTTTCTCTTTTTATTCCTTCCTTCGCTTTTTTGTGGTTCTAGCTTCATAGAATAATTTTGGAAGTATTCTGTTGTCTTTAATTTTTTGGAATAGTTTGAGAAGTGTAAATACTAAATCTTTGAATATTTGGTAGAATTTGTCAGTAAAGCCACCTGAGTCTTGGACTTCTGTTTTATGGGAGTTTTTCCATTACTCATTCAGTCTCCTTAATAGTAATTGGTTTTTATAGATTTTCTATTTTTTTCTTGATTTAGTCTTGGAAGATTATAAGTTTCTAGGAATTTATCCATTTCCTCTAGGTTGTCCTTTTTGCTGGTACATAATTGTTCATATTAGTCTTTTATGAGCCTTTGTATTTCTTTGGTATCAGTTGTAACTTCTTTTTTGTTTCTGATTTCTTTGAGCTTGCTTTCTTTTTCTTGGTGAGACTAGCTAAAGGAAGCTGGTTTTATCTTTAAAAAAAACAGCTCTTCATTTCATTGATCTTTTCTATTATCTTTTTTAGTTTTTATTTCACATATTTCTACTCTGATCTTTACTATTTATTTCTATTAACTTTGTACTTTATTTGTTCTTCTCTAGTTGTAAAGTAAAATTCTTTATTTTATTTTTTATTTTTTTTAATTTCTTGAAGTATTGGTATGAACTTCTCTCTTAGAGCCATGTTTAGTCCATCCCATAGATTTTGTTGTGTTGTATTTGTTTTTATTTATCTCTTGGTATTTTTTTAATTTCTTCTTTGATTTTGTCTGTGACTCAGTAGTTGTTTAGTAACATGTTTTTTTAATGTTTATGTATTTGTAATTTCTCTAGTTCTCTTTTTAATTTTTAGTTTCATACCATTGTGGTCAGAAAAGATGTTTGATACGATTTTAATTTCAAATTTATTGAGATTTGTTTTATGAATTAATCATTGTTATCCATTGTTGATAATGTTTCCTGTGCACTTGAGAAGAATGTGTATTCTCTAATTTTGAGTGGAATGTTATATATGCATCTATTATGTCCATTTGGTCCAATGTGTCATTAAAAGCTGATGTGACCTTATTGATTTTCTGTCTTTGTGATCTATCTTTGATGTAAGTGGAATGTTAAAGTCCCTATTATTATTGTATTGCTGTCAGTTTCTTCCTTTAGGTCTGTTAGTATTTGCTTTATGTGTTTTGTTGTTCCTATAGTGGGTGCATATATCTTTCTTTAGTGCTATGTTTAAGTCCCTTTCATTTTCTCCTGCGTATTTATTCTAAGTTTTTGTTTAGGGGTTACCATGAGGTTCACAAATATCATCCTATGTATATAGCAGTCTATTTTAAGTCGATGGCAAATTAAATTTGAAGGCATTCCAAAACTCTACATCCCTCCCCATCTTTTATGTTTTTGATGTCACCTTTTACATCTAATTGTATGTATCCCATAATTAATCATTGTAATTTTAATTTTACTGTTTTTGTCTTTTATCTTTTTAGTAGTGTTATAAGTGATTAATCCATTAATGTTACTATATATTTGCCTTTTCCAGTGAGATTTTTACTTGTGTGTGTGTGTGTGTGTATATATATATATATATATATATATATATATATATATATATATACATATATTTACTTCTGTGTATTTCCTTACTATTAAATAATAGCTTTTCTCTTCAGCTTAAAGAAGTCCTTTTAACATTTCTCATCAGTCTAGTGAGGAACTTTTTTAGCTTTTGCTTGTCTGGAAAATAATTTATTCTTCAATTCTGAATGATAACCTTGCTGACTAGAATATTCTTGATTGGATGCTTTTTGGCACTTTAAATATATCATGACATTCTCTTTTTGCCTGCAAAGTTTCTGCTGAAAAATTGGCCAATAGTCGTAAGGGATTTTCCTTGAAACTGACACTTTGGTTTTGTTTCTTATTGCTTTTAAGCTTCTCTTTGTATCTTTAATTTTTGACATTTTAATTATAATGTGTCTTGGTGTGGCTCCCTTTGGGTTTTTCTTATTTGGAACTCTCTACTTCTTTGACCTGGATGTTTTTTTCTGGAAATTTTTCAGCCGTTATTTTTTCAACTATGTTTTCTATTCATTTTCCCTCTCTTCTCCTTCTGGGATTCCTATAATGCTAATGTTATTCTGCTTGATGTTACTCCATAGATCCCTTAAGTGATCTCCATTTATCAATTTTTTTTTTCTTTTGGATGCTTTGTCTGGGTGAGTGCTGTTGTTGTGAGCTCCACATCACTGATGCCTTCTACTTCATCCAGTCTGTTGTTGAACCCTCTAGTGTATTGTTCAGTTCAGTTATTGTATTTTTCAGCTTTGTGACTTCTATTTGGTACTTTCTTCTATATTCTATCTCTTTGTTGAAGTACTCTATAGGTTCATCCATTCTCCTGAATTCAGTGAGCATCTTTAATAACCCTTATTAACTCTTAGCAGGTAGATTATTTATCTCCATTTATTAAGATTTTTTGCTTAGGCATTGTCTTGTTTCTCATTTGGAACATACTTCTCTGTTTCCTCATGTTGCTTTGACTCTCTGTGTTTGTTCTAAGTATTAGGCAAAAGAGCTACCTCGCTCAGTCTTGAGGATTGGCCTTGTGTTGGTGACACATCTTCTTATTTAACCTTGCCCTAGCTCTTGGTTGGTTTCTTGAACTTTTGTGATTGTGTAAATTGTCTGATTTATTCTTGCTATGTCACCATTGTTGAGGGTGTGCCGAGACCTGTCAGTCTAACATGGGAAGGAATCTCATTAAGCACCTAGTTTCAAGCTGATTGGAAACCAGACCCTTAGGCAGGCCTTTTAATGACTGCAAATATATACAATCCTGTGGGGCTGCATTTGTAATCCTATCTGGTTTCCAAACCAGATCTGGAGGTATCCCTTGGACAAAAGTTACAAAAATGAGGGCTCCAGTTGAGTGTCTAAGCTCCTTTTGGGTGTATCTTGTTGAGGAGTAATGAAGCCAGAGGGGTGTGCAAGGATGGTGGCTCACTGCTTACATTCCCTGTGAATGCTTCCTTAACCTCCTATGGAGCACAGGCTTCAGGTTGAAGCTCCAAGCAAGGGAATAGGCCTTTTTCATGGGAAGCCTGGGATTACGGTCCAGTCAGGTATCTAGAGTGCCCTGGGGGTGGTGGGACCTGCTAAGAACTGTCTTTCTGATTGTTACATTCCCACAAGGTGCTCAGGATCTCTAGCCCCCTTAGCCAGGAGAGCCAGGTGATCAAGGACCATGCCTTGTGTGAATTGCTGGATTTAATTAGAGAATGGAGTATATAGAGGGTAGGGACATGCTTTTACTGGCTTCAGAAAAGCAATGGGAACTGTCCTAAGTATGCTTGCCCACAGGCTTCAGGAATGCATCAAGTGAGTGCCTTGTCTGCACATGTGCACCAGCTTCACTTACTGGGAGCAGGAGTGCAGTGGCCATTCACGCTCACCTGCCCCAGTCAGGGAGCAGGGGTGTGCCCCAACCGCTAGCACTCACTGGCTTCAGCAAGGTAGCAAGCTGGTGCTCTGACCACTTGCTCCTGCCTGTTTTAGTGAGACAGTGGCGGCATCTCTCCCTTCCGGCTCTCAGGAGGGCGGAGAGTGCACAAATGGCGTCCACCAGCAGTCCTGGCTCCAGGAAGAGTTTCAACTGTCTGCTATCCCTCGGGCAGATGCTTTTAAATTAGCGAATGTATCTCTTTCACATGTACTCCAGGTACTTTCAAACTGCTTTTTTTTAACTGGGTCTCAGGATGAGTGAGACCACATGTGAGCCCTCCAAATGGGGAATCTCCGTTTCCTATAGCACTTAGGGTTCCTTGGACTTCAGCCCAGTTATTTTTCTAAGCCAGATATTTTGGGGGCTCTTCTCTCCCATGCAGACCCCAGGAGTTGGAGTGCCTCATGTGAGGCACCAATCCCCTTGCTCCTCCAAGGAGAAACGTGAGCCTGGTGAGGTCCCTCCATATTATGAGTTGCAGTGCCAAGGGCAGGGGTTTTGGCATGACCTGACCGTGTCTCTGCCTCTCCTATCTGTCTCAATGTGGTCTTTTTATTTTTTGTTATGGAGAACAGTTCACATAGTTTTCACATATATTTCAGAGGGACTTGACCCATCTGTAGCAGTAGATTTGATGTGTGCGTGGGAGAAGATGTGCTCAGGGTCTCCCTGCACCACCATCGTAGAGAAGTTCCCTGAAGTCGTAAGCTTTGATTGTATTTTGCTGATGTCCAGAGGAAAGAGAGCAAATATGAAACTGTAGAGTGTCTTCACAAGCATTGCTATCCGTATTTCCAACTGCAAGTGTTTATACAAATATTTGCCTCCTTTCCGGCGTGTTTTCTTTCTTTACCCCCTCATTCCCTTCCTACTTTTCTCCTTCCAGGTCTGCATCCTTTCCTCCTTTCCCTTCCTCCTCTCTCTTCTTCTAGTATTTAGTTATTGACTGTTATAATTGCCTCATTCAGACATTATTTATTCAGCACTTGCTAAAGGAAATCACAGTAGAGGTGGCAGGTGAAGTCACCAGAGCCCAGAGAATCTTGACCTGTCATGTGACCGTTCATTTTAACTACTATCATGTGCCATTTATTTTAACTACTCTCCTGATTTCTTCCCATTTCATGTAATTAGGATATGGTGCAGAGGCCCAAAGACCCAAATATTAAAACTGAAAGGAGAGCCCCCTTAATGCAAAATAACTCTCAACACCTGTTTTTCATTTGAATGTCCAATCCAATGGGAAAAAAAAAAAATCCCTCTACTCTTAAGTATGGCTTTTTAAGGTGTTCTTGGTACACATAGTTCCCGCTTTTGTCTTCTCACCGGGTTCCCATTTGTGATCCATCTGAAATAACTATTTCCACATAACACATTCTCTGTCTGCTGCCGATCTTCCCTAGAGCTGCTCCTGCTTCCCGTAGGGAATACAGATGAGGCAGGAGCCAGCCAGGGGACACTGGGATAATGACTCTTCGTCATTGTGAATAATTCTCGCGGTTTGAATTCTCAGCAATTAACCAGGTTTCTGGTGGTATTTTTTTTCTTTCTTTCTTTTTTCCTTCTTAGTATATATCTAGCTTTAATTGTCTCGTGGAATGTTTGTCACTCTGAAGCTTTTCCTGCAACACAAAGACAAAACATTAACACAGTGAAGTTATTTCACTAAGTGGACTTTCTCTCTCTTTATCATGTATACCAGTATCATTACTTAAATGCCCAGAAGTCCAGCTCTAAGCACTCGTAGCTTTTAGATACTGATTGAAAAATAGAACTTTCTGGAAACGAGTTATGAAAACTGGGAATGTTTGTGCTTGTCAAGGAGCTGTTCCATGATTCATAAAGTGTTTTCTGAAATAAGAGGTAGAACTATTTACAATTTTGATTTGAAAATTAAGAAAATAGAGGGCCCCAAATTGGTCACATTAAAAGAGTGGAAGTAAACAATGTCCAAATTTCATGTCCTCCAGAATGGGTGTCACTGAACCTTATAATTATGTAAGTTGCTTCTCTGCTTCCAGACAAGAGTGAGCTTAAATCAGCCTTTACGGGGTGCCTGGGTAGCTCAGTCGGTTGAGCGTCCGGCTTCGGCTCAAATCATGGTTGTGGGTTCGAGCCCCGCAGTAGGCTCTGTGCTGACAGCCAGCTCAGAGCCTGGAACCTGCTTCAGATTCTGTGTCTCCCTCTCTCTCTGACCCTCCTCTGCTCATGCTGTCTCTCTCTGTCTCTCAAAAATAAATAAAACAGAAAAAAAATTTTTTTTAAATCAGCCTTTAAGATCTTTACTCAGTGTGCAGACACCTGTCACGTTTTCCTAGGTGGTAGGTTTCCTCTAGCATTTATTTCTACTCAAGGTACTAACATGCTCCCTGTCTTGTTTTTTCTTTTGGTTTTTTTCTTTGCTTCATCCTCTTTTCTAGTCTGCCACTAAGCCCTTCCATTTCTTTCTGATGTTTTCTTGCAACCCTTTCTCCTTAACTATTTCTGTTGCCTTCTTTTTGACACAGTGTCTGCACTGCAGCAAGTGCAAAATGCCTTGACTTTCCCAAGGGATGAAATGAATAGAACTTCCACAGGCCAGTCACCAACCTCATTGCTATAGCTCACTGTTGATTTCTACACCTGTAGTTACATTTCCTGGGAGACACATTTGCATAAAGAAAGATATTTCAGGGACACCTCTGTGGCTCAGTTGATTGAGTGTCTGACTCTTGATTTTGATGCAGGTCATGATTCCAGAGTTGTGGGATCATGCCCTGCATTGGGCATGGAGCCTGCTTAAGATTCATCCTCCCTGTCTTTCTCTTCCCATTTCCCCAGCTCTTGCTCTCTCTTTTTCTCTCCCTCTCTCAAAAAAAGGGAGGGGGAGTTGGGGGATATTTCATCACTTTGTGAGATAGATTGAATAGAGGACTCTGGTTTGGGAGGGGGGACCCTCTCGGAGAAGCAGAAGTACAGTTCCAGCTAACTACTTGATTTCACAAATCGACCTCCTAATTCTGTGCCCTAGAAAAATTCGAAATGAGAACATCTGCAGATCACTTGGGGAAAGTTGCAATTGTGAATGTTAAATCTGCGATTGCCCAGGGGCGAAGGCATTTCCTGCCTATTTTGCAGGTTGTTTGCCTCCCTCTCTCCTAAGTCATTTTTTTAAGTCTGTTAGATTAATTTTGCTAAAATTCCATTTTGCATTCCTCATCTCCTGTTTAAAAACCTGCAGTGACTCACCGTTAGTTACAGAAATCAATTCAAAGGCCTGAATGGAGAAGCTGGTTCCAGGCCTCCCACAGTTTGGCCCATACACACCTATCTCCTATTCTCCTTCATAAACCTTCCAAATCTCACCAAACTGATTTGTTCATTGTCTCTGGAGTCTGTATTTTCCTATCTCTGCCTTTTTCTGAGTTTTCTGTAGAAGGACTTTCAAATCTGATTCTTTCTTTAATCTCCGCTGTGTCTGTGTTCAGGTCCTTCAGGCGTGGCCTGGGGGGAACTGAGTAGCTGAAAGGGCCACACTGGTTGAAATGCGGGAGAATTCCGAGACCGAAGGGATTGCCATTACTTCAATTATTATGTGTATTGATACAAAAAGTTAACTGAATTAAGACTGAGGATTGAGCACACACTGAAAAGAACCACTCAATAATTCCATAATTGAAACCATTCCATAATTGCTTATCTTTGGTAATCTTTCTTGCTTTTGCTTCATATTTTTATATGAAAAGCCATAGTGGGGGCATACTGGGATCCGGTTATTGGGGTGTGAAACCTCACTCTGACTCCTAACTGTTTCATGTTTTATTTATTTTTGATACAGAGAGAGACAGAGCATGAGAGAGGGAGGGGCAGAGAGAGGAGGAGACACAGAACTGGAAGCAGGCTCCAGGCTCTGAGCTAGTTGTCAGCACAGAGCCTGACACGGGGCTTGAACCCACGAACATGAGATCTGACCTGAGCCCAAGTCGGAGGCTTAACTGACTGAGCCACCCAGGCGCCCCCTTAACTGCTTAATCTTGGGCATAATTTTCACATTTCTAATTCTGTATAAGAATGGTACTTACCTACCTCATAGGGTGGTTGTGAGGGAGATAACTGTGCCCAGCACATGGTAAGAGCTCAATAAATATTAGCTGCTGCCATTAGCATTGTTCAATATAGCATTATATGATTAATTATTATTAATATGAGCTATATTATGATGAAGTTGATGTTTTTTCTTTCAGTATTTACTTGACCACATTTAATTTTGAACTAACAGATATTTCCTGCTTTGAAAATCAAATCTATTTCAGGTTAAATTAAAATTTATCTAATATATCCTTAAGTAATAATGAGGCATTTAGTGCACAGAAGTACTTATGTGCTTCCCAAAGTGAGAACTTCCAACAAAGAAATCATTTAAGCTTAACAATTCCTTATATTAGTCATGTAATTATCCCTTCTCTTAGAAGCCTAGGGCCAAATGGATGTGTTCCCAGGAGAAAGTATTTCTCCTGGCTGAACAACGATTTGAGTATAAAGACTATCTACCGTCTGATCCATTGCTGCCTCCCTGAATCTCGGAATGCTTGCCTCTCCCATGAGAAAAACAAATCTGTGAGGCAGCAAAAGCAGATAGGAGCATGTCTCTTTCTTGAAGTCAAACAGACCTAAGATGCAGAAAAAAAAAGCCCACCTGAGCTCTTCAAGGGAAAAAGGGCCAAATAGAGACTGTTCGAACGTGTGAATTTGCTCATTCATTCATTCAGGTGTTCATCCATTCTTATTATTCATTCAGTACATCAGCGATGTACTGACCATATACCTAGGACAAGCATTAAACATTCGGAGGAAAAGAATAAGACTCTTCTCTGCCCGAATTTAGGGAGAGCAGTGTGTGTGTGTGTGTGTGTGTGTGTGTGTGTGTGTGTGTGTGTTTTAACATAGCAAGTCGAGCTAAATCTTAAAATATTTCTTCTGGGAATGAATACTTTCTGAAATGGATTTGCATTTGCTAAACTCAGTGCCAAGTGGAATGAATGCAATGCATATTTAACTGTCATAAAGCGGAAGCATTCAAGTAGTTGAAGAATCTCTTTTTGCGGCAAAGAAACCCAGCCCGAGTTGGATCCATGATAACCAGGGAACTCTGGGCTCGGTGCTCACCGCCAACTTCTCCAATCCCATCACTCCACATAACTCTGTTGGTCGTAACATGCTGGCGTTTAAATGTTATTTCTAGGTCATATGATTGTTAGATGTATAGGAAATATTTTTTCATCATCCACAGAATAGCTTTAGAATATTTCTCCCACCCATTCCACCAGCCTGGGAAAAGAACCATGTCTAAGTTCCTGTTCATTATAAGCCATGTTCTGCTTGATTTGGGGGACTATCTAAGCTTTGATCCTGTTTATAAGTTTTCTATTAGGAATTATGTTGCTGGGTATGTTGCTTTGAGTTTGAAATTTTTGTTTGTTTGTTTAATCACCGGTAAAGTCTCCCAAATTTGTACAGAACAGGAAACAGTATTTGAATACTAAATGTTTCCTTGCTAACTAGTAGGGCCATGTACAGCTCTTAAAGCACTCTGACCAGGAAATAACTTGGAGACAAGGAAAGAACTATTTCTTTTTCAAAACTGGAAGGCAGACAAGCAGCGTTCATGATACAGATGAAATATGTACATAAATCCAGTACTTCATAAAAAATTGAGATAATCTCATTGTTAGGCAGAGAATTTCTTCTTTGTGACTTGCATTTTTTTTCCTTTTAAAAGTGGCCATGAGCTTTATTTAATAATTTCTATCCAAGAGAAGCAGACAAGGCTATGCATTGCCCAAACTGTTCTAGAATTAAAAAGTGAGCTGTGATGGTAACTTGGAGACGTGGCAGGAAGTGTGCCTGAAAGGTTCTCTTCTGTGTGAGTCTGAGAGTATGATTCTTACACTGCTTGTCTTTGTCGATGTAAGCCCACCCAGAGGAAGTCATCATAAAGGTAAAAAAATTCCTTTTTGGTAGGTAAGTGAGGTGTGGGTATTGTTTGGTTCTTCCAAATCAAGGAGAATACCTGATTGAGTGCTAATAGGATCCTTAGCTTGGTTTTCTAATTGGAAGCCCTAATTAAGCTCTGACAAGATCTCTCTCTGTTGATGTTTTGACACTCCCTCTGTTGACCTGACTCTTTGTTCAAGGATTCTTTAGCAGCTAAACAAACAAATGTGAGGCGATGACTAGAATTTTATATTCCATGTGCCACTACTATGTGTTATCTTCAGATCTCTTGCTGTATGTGTGCTGTTGAAATGAATGTTATTTTTTTTTGTCAAAAGGAAGCAACGTAGTATCTCATTTCTCATTAATAGTTGAACTTCATAGGGGATGCCCCTTTAATTGGTACAATACCATGCTTTGTTCAGGCTCCATGTTGCAGAGAAGCCTGAATTCTTTCTTTCACATAATGCCTGCCTGCCTCACTCAGACCCACGCACAGAGTTCTGCACATACACGTCAGTCCCCTGCTCCTGCACAAAACCCTTCAATAGCTTCTCTTCACCCTTTGGATCGAACTCAAACGCCTTATAGCCCAAATGCCTAGAGAGCTGCTTTCTTCTCCAGCCTCCTGGGAGCTTTCACCCCTTAATCTCCTTGCCCTTGCCTTACTAGATACATTATATTTCATGGAATTTGTTAAGCTCCCCTTTAACCCAGATAAGACTGAAATGTCAGTCCTGTGGGGAACACTTTCTTTATCCAAAGAAGCATGCAATCTCTTGACGTCACACTCTTTCCTTTAGTGAGGCTAGAAGAGCCCTTAAATGTACTTTTAATACAGCATTTGGTGGCCTATTATCTGTGCTTTCTTATAGACTTTATGTTTATTTATTGCAAGGAAGGACTGTATCCATCTTTCTTTGTATCTCTCCCCAGTGTGTAATACTGTGCCTACCCCGTGGTCGTTTATCTTAAATATTTGCTGATTGATTGGTAAGGAGAAAAAGTTGTTTAAGTACTTACAACATGATGGAGAAAACTGTTTCTAATAGAAGCTTGAGCTTCTTGAGCTACATTTATGCATTTTATTTTACTTTCTGTTACATAATCTGGATTAACAACTACCTACTTTCTTTAAATTATAAATAGTATTTATGACCATATAGCAATATTGTAATAGCATATGATTTACGATCTCAAATATCTTCATCAAGCACCTACTACATTAGATTGTAATTAGGCAGTCAGAACTAACAATTTTTAAAAATCTCTCATGAAAGGAAAAATATTTTTAAGCACCCAACAGCATTGTAGATGCATTATTTTACTTTTCAACAATTGTGTGGTGGTTCTCAATTATTCTTATCTATTCCTTTTACAGCCCCCTAACAACCTCTACATATCTCTGTCCACTCAGTGCTTATTGAATGGAACTAGGAATGAATGAATTTAAAAAATTATACTAAGTATAAGTTATGCATATTTGCCAAGAAATATGAAATGTTACCTGTGACTTCTAGAAGTATTTGAAAAAGATTTTTAAGTTTTGAATTTTCAACAATTTAAATATACTCCATTCTTCTCATTATGCTGGATAAGGTTTTGCTCTATTGTGTTTGCTGAACACTAGAATATTTGAATATATGTAGAAAAATATAAAACTTTGGCTTAGCCAAAGCTTGGGGATAATCTGTATATCTTTCCTTGGTGTAGAAAAATGACAGTAAACATTTCTGTGTAGAAATGCGTCTGTTGACTCTCATTGAGATAAATGGGATAGAGGAGTATCTGGTCAGAATGGTATTGTTCAAACTTTATATTCAAATCCTTACTAAAGGTCCAATGTCATGGTGCAGGAGTCAACAGTGAGGTAATACTCCATGGAAAGTTACTAGTGTTAAATGTTTAACATCTCATGTTATAAATATAGTCACGTTATTCTAAAATCTTCTCATGAATTTAATTTTGTGGTATTGTAGATAGTTATAAGTATGCCAAGCTTTAATTGTAGATCTCTTAAAAAAAAAAATTTTGTTGATTACCCATGGTAGCTAGGTATATAGCATGGTAGGCTAGGCCTGGAAGATACACAAATGAAAAAGGCATAGTTACTCTTCCTACGGACTAGGAGACCAGGGAACCTAAATAATGTATCACTAAATAATAAGTTGTGTGCTGTGATAAACTCCCAAAATTCAATGAAAAAGAAACTATTAAGAGAATGGCAAAGAGGGTGTGATTAACGTGGATTTGTAGAAGCACAGAATGCTCCATAGAGAAGATGGGAGTTGAAGGTTGAATACAATTTCAATGAACAGGTCATGGGAAACAGCATTCCAGGTGGAATACCGGAGCAAATTACAGTGATGTGTAAAGGGAATGGGACCCTCTAGGTAGCCAGTTACAGAAGGGGTAAGTATAAACGGAAAGGTGTAGTTTACTTCCACCAGAAATTCTTACCGTTTACGTTCTAAAACTTTTCCTGCCAAAGAGATAACACTCATGTTTCCTTTATGTTTCCATATTTTCTCTTTAAACAAACTATTTGTAACATTTTTTTCCAGAGCTTTGGTGAAATTAAATTGATTTACTATCTTTATTTATCTACATTTGCTCAGTCTGCGGTAACAATTTAGACTTTCCATATTTTGCTTCTTTACTGCTTTATTAATTATTCTACATTGCATAGCATGCATATTGCTTTCTTTAGCAGTGTCTTAACTTCAGAAAAACTACTTTGGTTCTGGGGCACCAGGGTGGCTCAGTGGGTTAGGCTTCTGACTCTGGGTTTCAGCTCAGGTCGTGATCTCACAGTTTGTGAGTTTGACCCCCTACATTGGGCTCCTTGCTGCTAATGTGGAGCCTGCTTGGGATTCTCTCTTCTTCTCTCTCTGCCCCTCCCATACTTGCACTCTCTCTCAAAAAATAAAACAAAACAAAAAAACCAAAAACAAGCAAAAAAAACAATTTTAAAAAATGCTTTGGTTCTAGTGAGTTAACAGAAAAAAAAAAGATCTCATGTACTCTACCAGTTTTTAGCATTATATTCTAATAGTGATAATAATAGTTGCATAAAGAGCTGTATTCTCAAATTAATGTAATCCATGTTATCACAATAGCTAAATGAGAAGAAGCAGGCTAGGAGCTCACTTCATTTAGTGAATAAGAAATAGGGACGTTAGAGGTATTCAGTTACTAAAGAGCAAATCGGTCTTAAACCTATGTCTTGTCTTCCTGTTGAACTCTTTTCACATTTCACAGTGCAACCTAGAACTAACAAAATTTTGAAGCACAGAGAAAGCTCAGCAAACAGGGATAGCTAACAAACACAAAATTTGGACATATCTCCTGATAGTCAGACCTAGGGAAGAACTCATTAACTTCCAGAATTATCTGCCAACCATATTTTCACCTTTGAATTGTAATAAGTATGGGCCTGTTCTGAATTTCTTTTACATCCTGTAGAGTTCTGATCATCTTATTCTTTCTAATCCAGTCATTTGTATTGTGCACTTATGATGAAGTGTGTGCATTATCACTTTCCCAAAATAATAATCTGGATAGTATAGGCTAGAGGTTAAGAACAGACTCTGGACTCAGATGGCCTGCTTTCAAGTCCTGACTCTACTATGAGTAGCCCTGTGACTTTGGGACCACTACACTATCTCTTCTAACCTTAGTTTACTCATCTTTAAACTGGAGTAGGAGTTGCACGTGGGTCATAGGGTTACTGTGAATTTGAAACATGGTAATCTACATAAAGACTTTACTCAGGGTTTTACGTGTCGCAACCTCGATAACCTAGTCATTGATAGAAAGTGACCTAAGGAAATACCTGAAGTCTTAGGGGCCCTGCTGGTACTGCCATCACAAGGTACTGAAGGTCCCAGTTATAATTTAGTAATCGTGCCTGATAATTCGTCAGTGTTCGAGGTGCTGGAGGAATGTTTGAGGAATAAAAATATTTGTGGAATAAAAATATTAGAATTCAGTTCGCTTTCCTCAATTCGTAACTATTGATTGGAGAGCACCACACCAGTCAAGCTACAGAGGACCATGTGGTTACTTGGGCTTTTAATGCCTAATCCTTACGTAATATGAAAGACACAAGTGAAAGCGAAATAAACAAGCATAACTATGGTCTTGGTTCTGACACCAAACTGGGGACTTCTAGTAAAAATCTTTCATTTTGATTAATGTTTGACTTTCTCCTTTCACTGAGGTGGAGTCAGCATAGGATTTTCAATACTAATCTTTTAGTTACACAAACTAATGAATGAAACCAGTTCCTTTTTAAACTTCTGATTAATACATGCTTCGGTGGTTTATAACCTGGGCACATTAGTGTGATATATTGTAAAGCGGTGTTTTTTAAAACAGGTGAATAATGTAAGAAAGTGTGTGAAGCCAAGGTCGCTGTTCAGTCAGCATGGTAGACTGCTCTGTTGAGTTACCAGAGCTACTGTAAAGGTATGTTGCAATGTAATAAAAGTAGATAGTGTTTCACACATACTAAGTGTTCAAAAACTTGTTTCAGTTATTTCTAATTCAATTTTATTGATTTTTCTCTGAAATAACTTGTAGAACTTTTAGCAATTTATTTTATATATGCTTATGTTTTCAAAGATATAAAATTGTAGCATTTCCTTTAAAATTTTTTTTAATGTTTTATTTATTTTTGAGAAAGACAGAGACAGAGTGAAAGTGGGGGAGGTATATATAGAGAGAGGGAGACACAGGATCTGAAGCAGGTTCCAGGCTCTAAGATGCTGGCACAGAGCCCAGTGCGGGGCTTGAACCCATGAACCATGAGATCATGACCTGAGCCGAAGTCAGTCATTTAACTGACAGAGCCACTCAGGTGCCCCTGTAGCATTAACAATAGCGACATTTTCAAAAGTACCAATTTCTGAAAATCAACATTTTCATTACTTGTATCTAAGTATAGTAAGAAACTCAACAAAGAGACACATTTTAAAAATGTATCTTTGCTCAGCAAGGCAATGCCATTAGTAAAAAAAAAATAAGAACCATTGCTATGATAGGTTACTTTAAAAAACATCTGAAAATATATTATACTTAATTTTTTTTCTGATTTCAAATTTGGTAACAGGATATCCTGAAAGAGTCCCCAACTTTTACCTCTTTTAAGAATTTACAGAATTTAAACAGTAACATAACACCTTCACAAGAGCCTTCCACTTTTACCTGTCTCAGACACTTACCCTCTTTGTCTTTTCATAAAGCTGATGATGGATGCACTTACCAAGTGAGATAGAAGACACGCCCAGGCACCAGGCTCCCTGGAGCCATATAAAGTGCTTTCAAAATCCCAACAGATTGCAGCCCAACGGCTTTCTGGTTACCTTTAAAATGTGTCTGCTAATTTGATTGGGAATTCAGACAGCAAAACTAAAGTACTAATTCTGCCTTATGAACAGGATGTCAAGAGATTAGTAGCTCTAAGGAGTCCATTATTCGTAAATATTAAGAATACATTATGGTAATATTTCTTTCCGTGCCATCAGAAATTCCTGTATGGAAAGATAAACTAGCCTTCACCATCAAGACATGTGCTCAATTAATAAACAGACGAATTAGGGCAGCTGAGTTCAATTTTTAGAAATAATTCTACATGAAAAAAATCATATTGAGGAACTATTAATGTTACAAGTTGTGTTATGGAATAATTGTTTGCATCCCTCACCCTCCCAAATCCATATGTTGAATCACTAACACCCAATATGGTGATATTTGAAGATGGCACCTCTGGGAGGTGACCAGAGTTAGATGAGGTCCTGATGGTGGAGCCGTGGTGAGGAGATTCGTGGCCTTCTGAGAAGAAATGCAAGGTACCAGATTAGTTTGCATCTTGATCTTGGACTTTCAGCCTCCAGAGCTAAACCTCTGTTATTTGAGCCACCCAGTCTATGGTATTTTATTATGGAAACCATGCTGTCTAAGACAAATTGTAAATGGGACTATTAACCATAATAAAGTTACTGAAACCTTGCATTTAATTTAAAGATTCAGATAATTCATATTCATCTTTCTCAGCCTTTATTTTTATACCATAACTAACTTAAAGGGAACTTTTTTTTCCCAGCTGTGTTTTAAAAATTCTGTATGACCTGTTTTTTGGTATCATGGAGAGATTTAATTCAGTGTATTTCAATAGTAATGCTGTTTCTGATGTATCCTAGGGGAAAAGGTTGTTCTTTTGTTTATATTTTGGATGACAGAGTTGAGATAAACCTTTTCAGAAGGGACTTTTCTTGCCTGCAATATACCCAGAATCAGTGATTTTACCTGGTAGTGTCTACTTCAGACAGAAACATGGACCTTAGCAGAAGACACCAAGTTACTTAACTGACTAGATTTTCGAAATATCCATCTTCCCTCATAACTAAAGACCTGTGACGGCTTGGAAAGATAATTCAGCTACTTTTAATCTTGTAGCTTTTAACATGAGAACTAGAAGTTATTTTATAGTGCAGGCTGTTATTAGTCACAGTGGAAAAGAGCATAACACGTAGATGTGTGATTTGAATCTGTAAATTTGTGTGTGTGTGTGTGTGTGTTTCTGTGGGGTATAGATGAAGTATAGGAGAGTACCAAGAGGAAGAAGGGGCAGTTTAACAAATGAACCGAGCATGTTAGAGTTTTAAAAGAATAGCTCTTGGAAAGAATCCAGATTGGTACAACTTCAAGTAGCCAAGGTAATAATATCTGTGAATTACATGTATGCCAACATTCTTGTATTATATTTCAATGGACTCAGCTTTTTCTCCTCAGTGTAATAGGAACTCTGTGTCTTTTTTTAGTTAGTGGCCTTTGATATTCTCAGATAAAAGGCATCCTTCTGAATTCTTTGATCAGACACCACTATAGCATGCCAGCAAAGTCTCACTCAGGGCGTCTCTGAATAATGCTGCTATTTTTCAAATTCGCTAAAGATTATTTAGTAATACAGCATTATTTTTAAAACATAAAGGAAATTAAGCAAGAATTTAATTGTATGCTCTAAAGAAGAATTGAGGAAATGGGGATTTATTAGACAGAAAAGAAAAACCCTGGATTCGAAAATCCAGTACCTTCTCAGTTTTTTGACTATTCACTGCCTTTAGTTAACTGCAGAGAATTCCACGGGAAGGACCTGACTTTGGGAGAACTCTGCGTTCAAACCCTAGCTCTGCTACCTGCTAGCTGTATGCTCTGCCCTCAGTCGTTAGCCTTTGTTAGTCTTTCTAATTCTGAACACTGGCATAAAAATTGTGCCTATTTCAGTAGGATGTTGTGCAAGGTAAATGAAATAGTAGATGTAAAGCACAGTGCCCAGCAGATAGTAAATACCCAATCAAATGTGGTTCTCTCTCTGGTTTTATATAATTTTTATACTTTCTAACTGTATGCTTTGACTCACATTTCTTAGTTCATCCTTTGTAAATAGAGGATAATACTGGGATTATCCTTCGGGATTGTTGTGAGAATTATGAATGACATGATTTATTGAGCAAGTTGCCTACCATCAGAGACACTTGACAAATTGTAGTTCTGCTTCAGAGCTCTTATCCAATCTCAACTACTCTTTGAGGTGGTTTTGGATAAATAAGAGAAGATGGATTTCGTGCTCTTCGGAACTTTGAAGAGTAGCAGAGTCTAAAACACAGAAAATACATATACATAGGTGAGAATATCCCAGTTTTAAATGTGAAAGGAGAAAAACTTCATAAATTTGAACTCTCCTAAATTTAGAATCCTTTTATTTTAATTTTTTAATGTTTTTTATTTATTTTTGAGAGGCAGAGAGAGGTAGTATGAGCAGGGGAGGGTCAGAAAGAGAGGGAGACACAGAATCTGAAGACAGACTCCAGGCTCTGAGCTAGCTGTCAGCACAGAGCCCAACACAGGGCTTGAACCCACGACCTGTGAGATCATGACCTGAGCTGAAGCCGGATGCTTAACTGACTAAGCCACCCAGGCGCCACCTAAATTTAGATTACTGATACTTAGATCTGGATAAGGCTGAAATGTACTTGGAAGTGGTCTATGAATGAAGAGTTTGGCAAACTAAATAAAATGTTAAACTTAGTTCAAAGGGATATGATTAACATCAATATGATATTTTTATAAATTTAAATTCATAGCTTGTAAGCAAAATGCTTTTATATATACTCGTTAAAGCCACAATCTTCACTTTTTTTATTGTTTGTAGCAATGTGTGAACTTCAAAGAAGTAGCATGTTATTTCTTTTTAAATATTTCATATTTTTTTCTACTTATTTACATGGATAGCCTGTTTGGACAAATGATAAATGTTTTCCAATAACATTTATAGTTAAATGTAAAGAGAAATGCTTAGCCAACTCAGTGTTTTAATTTCCTTAAGGCAAGATTTCTATAATGCTAATTTTTTCAAATGTTTATTTATTTTTGAGGCAGAGGGAGAGAGAGACAGACAGAGCACGACCCAGGGAGGGGCAGAGAGAGAGGGAGACAGAATTTGAAGCAGGCTCCAGACTCTGAGCTGTCAGCACAGAGCTGGACACAGGGCTTGAACTCACAAACTGTGAGATCATGACCTGAGCTAAAGTCGGACACTTAACCAACTGAGCCACCCAGATGCCCCAATAATACTATTTATATAGCAGTGTTTTTCACAATGTGTGTGTCAGAGTCCATGAGACATGAAAACAAGTTTTGTTATCTATCCAGTATTTTGGTAATTTAATGCCAAAGAATGGAATCAGAAAGAAAATGTCAGAGTTTATCATACAAAATAAGGGGAAGTATCTATAAAATTTTTGTTCATTTGTATATATGAGTATTTCTAATGGTTTTTGATGTAGTTTATTTGTAATCTTGGTTTGTGACCTAACAGTTTTAGAAAACACTGTCCATAGCAGAGGACCTTGCACAGAATTCTCATTGTTCAGAGAACTATGACATAGGAAATACTGTGAAAAAGCTTTCCTTAAGCATGAATAGTCAACCTCAGAGACTATCTAGAAGTGGGCTAAAGTGGACTAAAAATATCTGTTTAACTGAAAAATATTTGTTGAGCATTTACATTTCTAGGATAGGCACAGAGTTGATAAACATATGGTCAATGCCCTTAATAATGTCATAATCTACTAGGAGGAGCCAGAGATTTAAATAACTCTATTACAAAACCTACAGTAAGTGTAAAATGAAAACTATTTGCGGAGAATAGAGGATGTATTGTGAGTTACTTTATGGATACAGGTCACGCGGCAGTAAGTTCTGACCGAGGTATTGAAACACAAATAGGAGCTTACTGGGTACGTAAGGGGCTGATGGAGAGGGCATTGCAGACAAGGAATAATGAGGTCCAAGCAGCAGAGAGACATTTTAACTTGGTATGTTGAAAAACTATTGTGGGCAGATGCCAGGGATGAGGTTGAAGAGTTTGGCAGGGGGAAGTCTCAGACATTAGGGATAGGTAGATTAATCTGCATCATGTACAGACACTCCAAAGGGTACTTAGTAATGAAAATACTTGCTTAAGTATAGTGTGTGTTAGTATTTTTCCACTTGGGCATTTCTCTTTACTAGGGTGTGAGTCTGAAGGCAGAAATACCAACTAAACTGACATGATAATGGTCTACACAAGGCCCTGAATCAAGACAGAGGCAGTGGTACATGAAGTGGAGGTCCAGAGGATGGGGTTTAATTGAATTTAAGAGTTGGTGTCTGAAGAAAAAAGTGGTGGTAGAAAGAGAAATCTAGGATGGTTTTCAGCTTTCTGGTTTATGTTGCTGGATAGACAGTGATGCCCCCTCCGAGACAGAATATATGTATAGTGAACAGTGGATTACTTTGTATGAGAAGACAATGGATTCATTTCAGAGAACATCGTCTGTGATATTGAAGGAGAATTACCCAGGTAGCTGCTGTGTATATATTTCTCTAGAAGTCAACTTAGAGATCTGGTTTAAAAATACTACTCTGGAATATCAATGTATAGGCAGTGGTAAGATCATGAAAATGGATAGATTACCTAGGGAAAGCTGGTAGAGGAATAAAAACAAAGCGGAGGATAATGCTTACATTTAAGCGATAATCAAAAGAAGAAGAGCCACAGAGAAGTTTGAGTATTAAGGCTAGAAAAGTAAATAGAAGACTACTATAAACTGAATGTTTGTGACTCCCATTACATTTCTTATGTTGAAATTTTTCCATTGTGATGGGTTTTGGAGGTGAAGCCTTTGGAAAGTCATTAGGCCATGGGAGGGGGACCCTCATGAGGGGGATTAGTGTACTTATAAAAGAGATGTCAGAAGACTCTGGCCCCTTCTTGCATGTGAGGACACAGATGAGTCAGGAAATGGGCCTTCACTGGACACCAAATCTGTTGGTGACTTGAATCTGCAAGTGTCTCGATCTTAGATTTCCCAGCCTTCAGAGCTGTGAAAAATAAGTCTGTGTTATTTGCAAGTCACCCAGTCTTTGTTGTTCTGTTACAGCAGGCAGAACAGACAAAGACAAAAGCCAAGGAAAATGTCACTACTGGAATTTGAGGAGAGAAGGAAAAGAATGTCTGCCGGTTTTGACAGTTGGGAAATAACTGATGCTATCTGTCCATAGGAATGGAATAGAGCGGCTGGGGACAAGGACATTTCTGCTCCAGTAAACTGAGAGGGATTAGGGCTGGAGAAAGGGGACACATAGACCAAGCCAGTTAGCTCGACTGAGGAGAAACATGTACAACAGTAGGATGAGAGGATTATAGGGACAAGGAAAAGCTTTTGACCATCAAAGAGACTCAAGTGTTTATACAGAGAGCAAAAGAAGCCAGTGGAAAAGGAGAAGTCAGAAATAAAAGAGACAGGGTAAATAATTGATGGACTTGATCCTTGAAAAATTAGGCATGGAAACATGGCAGACTAATTAGGTTTAGGAAGAAGGAAAGACCTAAGTCCAGAGGGAAAGCAAACAGTATGGTGAGAAAGAAAAGAGTCAAAAAACAGAGAATGCGTTTCCTTGCTGGTTTTCTCTCTTCACTTGTGAGATAGAAATTGAACTGTGTTCTGAGAATGAAGACTTAAAGGAGGTCAAGAAAGCAAGAGCTGGTATAGAAACATTGAGAAAGAGTGGCTGGGAAAGAGAAGGGAACAAAGGCAATCTAAAATTTTATAACCAGATCAAGTATTGGGGCCAAGGCATGTCATCGAAGACACCTTGCACAGCCACGTTCCAGGGGATACAGGCCTCCTCAGCTGTGTACTGGCCACCCTGGTCACTAAGTATTAGCTAGGTACTCCGCAGCTGCCGTTCTGTAGAAAATTGGATTTCTAGGTGTATTTCTAATGTCAATTTGCTTACTTGAATGTATTGTGAAAGTTTTTTTTATTTTTTTAAATATTTATTTTTGAGATAGAAAGAGCGCGCGCACGCGAGAGAGAGAGAGAGAAAGAGAACAGGGGAAGGGTACAGAAAGACAGACACACAGATTCTGAATCAGGCTGCAGGATCCGCACAGAGTCTGACATGGGGCTCGCATTCAATCAGGAACTGCGAGATCATGACCTCAGCTGAAGTCAGTCACTAACTGGACTGAGCCACCCAAGTGCCCCTGAAAGTTTTTCTTAAAGGCATTAACTTAGGTTTTAGAAGACAGGGGTGGGGAGTGGCTGTGGGGCTTGAAGTTTATGGAGGTTATGAATATAGGCTGATTGATTTTATAGGGCCAGCCTCAGAATGGACGCTCAGGGAGTAATAGGTACTATTATCATAATCATTATACATTCTGAAAGTCTGTCGTGTGTTTGGACTGTGCTTAACCTTCTCCTTCCTTACTGTCTTGAGTGTTTAGATGACATCACTGTTTTTCTGTCATGTCCAGTTCACTAACCAGCTCCTCATTGTATCAAAATCCAGTAGAGAGTAAAATGGTTATCTTAACTTTTTCCTCAAGCTCTCTGGGGTGAAATTTACAGCATGTCAAATTTACTATTTTCTAATGCTTTGTCTCTAGGCCAGTCCTTACAAAGCAATTCAGGTAGATGAAGCCTCTCATTTTAGATATATTTTTCTTCTGTGCTGATTTTTTGATGAGTGCCTTCTTAACTGACCAGATAATTTATAGTCAGCTGCAATAAAATCTGTGTTCTTGTTGGATTATTTGTTTTTCTTCTTATTTTGGTTGCCCACAATGATCTAAAACAATTGACATTTAATGATTTCATATTTAATTCCACTTACATGTTAATATTAAGTATCAATGTATCACAATTAGGTAAAATCTATAAGATTATCTTTACTGCTTTGTGTTATAACTGCATATTTAGCCCACGTGTCACTCACCCTCTAAATTCATTCATTCATTTAATAAATGTTCTCAGTTAGTCACTAAGCAATATGTTGAGATACAGCAATGAGCAAAAGAGTCTGTTCTGGCGGAGGAAACAAACCGACACATATGTGTAAAAAATTCATAAGTGCTGTGAAGCTTGAAGAAGGAGAAAGGATAAACTATGTCCAAAAGGGAGTGTGAAAAGGAGGATTAGGGAAGGTCTTGCTGAAGTGACAGCATGTCAGCAGGTGCTGAACGAAGTGAGAAAAGAGAAGAGCACATGTGAAGAAAGTCTCCAGGGAGAGGAATAGCAAGTGCAAAGGCCCTGAGGAGAGTGTTGCCCCGATGTCCTTAGGGAAAAAGGGCAGTGTAGTTGAACCCAAGTAAGTACCCAAGAGAAGGGGAGGCTGAGGTTAATGAAGAAACTGAGAGACCAGAATGTTTAGGGCCTTGGTTTTCACGCAATGCAAGTAGGATGCCACAGGGTTTTGAGCCAAGAAGTAAAATATTGGTCTTACAACATCTTGAGATTGTGTTATTTCTGTCCCCATGATGTCATAATCTCTTTTCTGGTCATAAGCTACTAACCAAAATTGCTGAGCATTCCGTGAAAATGTCCTATGAGGGAATGATGCTTCATAGATAGTTTAAGCTCAACTCTATCTAACCACTTTTATTTACATCATATGAATAGAATGCTAGAAACATAATATTCTTTCCATTGAATTTAATCATATGTTGTAAAGAAATGCATGTCTCTGCATAGAGAAATAACTCCAGTGCTATGCACACTTAACTGGAATACTTTAGGAACTGTAGGCTGTCGATGTGATGATGTTGGCATTATTTCACTCTGTCCATAATACAGTGTTTATGCACTGCTCACAGATTCTTTTGACTTTTACTGAAAGTGACTTTAAAGAAAAAGGCAATTTGAATTCTTTACTTCCCAGATGAGGGTACAGGTTATAGAGCACATTTTTCCCACATTATTTGGAATCACATAGTTAATGCATCTTATCCAGAAAAGATTACACTGGAAAGGAGAAGAAGAGGGAAAAGAAAGTGTCCTCAGTATCTCGTGTTGTAAATACCACTGAGGAGAGCTGTTCCATTCTGCCAGCACACACCTGTCATTAACATGGCCAGGTATCTGCACGGGGCATGTGTTTGTCTGCTGAGATCTATGTCTTAAAGGGGTAATATTTTGCAACATGAGAGTAGTATTATGTCACTAGTGCTGAATTCTGCCACTAGAACTCAGCATGGATGTACACTAAAGTCAAAGTGAACTTGTAAATTCCAAATAGAAATACAGCCATAGCTCTACATTGCTGAAGACAAATGAACATATTTTTAAGTAATCTCCTTCAGCAAACTGTATAGAATGAGGTTTGGATAATGATCAATTAGCTTTTTAAAAACTGCTATGTAAAGAAAGAGCAGAGCATGGGGAATTCTTCCTCTAACCATCTACTTCTAGTCAGAAAACTATGTTAGTAAAATATGAAAGCAGTATACAAAATTCATTGGAAAATTAATGCAAGAGACATAATTTGTGACAAAAACCTAGACTTGTATAATAATGTCACACTGCTCAGAGGCTTAAAAATACCATAAAAGAAAATGAAATTTTAAAACAACTTGCGCCACCTGGATGGCTCAGTCAGTTAAGCACTGAACTTCAACTCAGGTCATGAGCTCACGGTTCGTGGGTTCAAGCCCTGCATCAGGCTCTATGCTGACAGCTCGGTACCTGGAGCCTGCTTTGGATTCTGTCTCCCTGTCTCTCTGCCCTTCCCCTACTCTCACTGTCTCTCTCTCAAAAATGCATTAACATGTAAAACTTTAAAGAGATAAATAAAACGACTTTAAGGAATTAATAGTACTTTTCTATGTACAGTAGTTATCTTTACAGGTAGTAGTTGTTGAAACAAATTTTCAAATCAAAACTAGCAGAAAACAGAATGCAGCTTCTCCGAGCGTTTTATTTATTCAGTAGTTATAGGACAAAAACAAACAAAAAAACCCAAAATTCTGCTTTGGGTAGAGAGTCTATTCCATTTCTGTGTAAAACCAACAGGATTTTATTCAGTTCACTATTTCTTGGTTTATACCTAAAGCACTGTGTACACATTTGCCATATTCTTTGTAGGGATTAAGCAAAATATTACTGAGCTCCCACAGTGAGCAGACACAAGGCATGATATTGGATACTGTAGGGAACACAGAAAGGAGGCCTTTGTCCTCTAATTGCCTAATCAAACTGGGGATGTGTGAATACTGCTCTACTAGGAATTCAGAGCCTGGGCTTGACCCTGTCACTAACCAGTTAAATCTCCTCTAACAGACCATCCAAATCAAAGACTCACTTCCACCTTCACAAAATACTTAGACTTTAAAAAGCTTTCTTTAAAAATGTTTCTCATGGGGCACCTGCATGGCTCAGTCAGTTGGGCATCAGACTTCGGCTCAGGTCATGATCTCATGCATGGCGAGTTTGAGCCCCGCATCAAGCCCAGTGCTGACAGCTCAGAGCCTGAAGCCTGGTTCAGATTCTGTGTATCCCTGTCTCTCTGATCCTCCCCATCTCGTGCTCTCTCTCTCTCTCAAAAATAATAAATAAACATTAAAAAATGCTTTTCATATGTCAGATATTTATATCATTTAAATATCATTCATATCATTTCACTTGATTTCAATTTTCATATTATTTATAATATGAAATTACTAACCTATATGATTACATTTGTAGCCAAATATATATATATATATATATACATATATATATATTTGTTACCCATGTAAAAGAGATAGATAGATAGATAGATATCTATCTATCTATCTATCTCTTTTACATGGGTAACATAACTATATGTAAAGTTGGATATGTAACCTTTTGTATAAATATATAAAAATACGTACGTATTTATTACAAGTATAGAATGAGTAGTAAAAAGAGCACACAGAAAAGATTTTAACCAAGTGAGAGGGCAAAGTGGAATGCTTTTGTTAAGGCAATAGCTACATTTGTATAGACTCATTAAAAGTCAGATGGTGTGTGTGGTGACTAGATGATGTCACACAGTAAGCCAATGAGTAGATAGGTGTCTTCTCCCTGTTTAATTTATTGAGGTGCAGTTAGTTGTGCAAAAATTATGCAATCAGCGGCAGTAAAGCCAAGATGTGAATCAAGTTGGATAAACACTGGAGCCCACACACCCAGCCGCAGCACCAAACACTTCTCAAAGGGATTGGCTGGAGATAAGCCAGAGAGGTGGGATGGAACTAGACCCTGATGAGAAGAAAGGATTGGTGGAGTCATGATAAGAAATTTAGATATTTTTTTTTAGGCAAAAGGCAACCATCCATGATTTCTGCCCTGAGAAGTGGCATGGTAAAATCAATGTTTTAAGATTAGTAGGATCTCAACCTCACAGAAGTGGAAATACAATTGCTCATTTATTAATGAACTGTTTTATATAACACAGAATAATGAAGACCAAGTCCTTGCTGGTTTGAGTTTTTTATTTGTTTTGTTTTGTGGGAGGTAATCTTTTTTTCTTTGAGGACTGACAGCTGTGAGTTATAATGAGCTTCCCAAATTTATACATGCCTATTCTCAGCCCATGGAGAGTAGTAAATTGCTCTTGTTCTCATGACACATTTAGATTAGAAGAGGTGTGGGGGGAGGGGAGAGCGTTGCATCAACTAATTAAAACTAATGTGCCATGAAGAGCCTCCGAAAAGAATAAGATCAGCAGCGAGGAGGAGAAAAAAATGGCACACAGGCAGGCACCTAAACCAGGGGCCGTGGTGGCCCGGCTCTCCCAGAGGGTGTCCGCTTTCCCCTCCTCAGAAGACCCTAGCCTTCAGCTTGGTTGGGTGCAGGAGGCTGTGTGACAGCGAGGTGGCCCTCAATGGGCTCTGGAAATGACAGGACTCCCCAAGCCATACCTGGGAGGTACAGCACAGACATGTTTCTGTGCCTTCTCCCCCCAGCTGGCCACCTCCCAACCGCAGGCCATTCCTCAGCCAGTGAGACAGCCAGCCTTGTGATTCCTCACTACTGTGTTCTTTCTGTTGCATTTCCAGGCGCCATTTCATTCAGATCACCCGTCCCTTCCCCATCTTGCCTTTTTAATTGCTTCGGGATGAAATAATCATAGTTCAAAAAGTAATTTAGCACTCGGCTATTCTAGACAATGCCGGAAAATCCCCTTTGTAATAGGCCTGCCAATCCTTCCTCCGGTAAGGAACCCCTTTTTTCATGTAAATACAGGGGCACCTACTAAGATAGACACTTCCTTACATACGAGAAAAGCTACAATATAGTCATCAAGCAATATCCTATTTCACCAATTCTAAAATGGACTCTTCAAATTTTAGCTTCTCTGACATTTGCCTGGGTCTTAGACTCACTGTTGGCCAAACAACAGTCACGGTAGAGTTGTCATTGCCTGCTCGTGCACAAGCTCAGTGCAGCTGCTCACTTTGTCTCTCTGAGTTATGCACGTGCTGGGACTTTATGTGTTAAGTGTAAGCGCTGTTTACAGGGTCAACAATATTATTTGGCATTGAAACTAAATATTGTTGTATAGAAAGTCAGAGAAATATGACAACAAGGTACACACATAATTAATATAGAGAAGAAAAGATTCATTATTGGACAACTATCTGCAATTACCTATTCTCACACTAAGCAAAAGCCATATGCTTTACAGGGCCTGAGAAATAAAGATTTCTGTAAGCTGATGAAGCCCAGGACATTTTCTTACTGATGTAAAAGCAGAGGATTGTCCGTCATACAGCCAACAAGAAAGTTCAGCAACAAACTCCTGGTCTAATACTGGAGCATTCCTTGAAAAAACAGTGTAACATGAATGCTTTTGATAGCAGAGGTGGAGATATTTAGTGGAAAAACCACCGGTGATTCTGGTATAAGAAAGGATTCTAATGAGTCAAGCTCAGTGAGTGAAAGGCTTAGAAATATATTTATTCAAAATTTATCTTACAAAGTCTAAAATAAGGATTGTAAGTGGTATGAAGACATTTCATTATTTAATTGCTTAATTTAGTAATACTTAAAATATTAGTGTAACTTGTGACCAGCTTAAGGTCATTGACTATAGTAATGACAGCCACAAGTCAATATGGCTTGTACTCATCTGTCCTGGAAAGTGAGATATTATTATTTCAGTTTTATAGACTGAACACTGAAGTGACTAGCCAGTATCTTAGGAAAGTAATAGCTGGGTGGTGATAGCTGCCATTTGAAGCAGGATTCAAACTAAGTTTCCCTGAGTGAAGAGAATCTTTAATCAAAGACAAGAAAATGAAGCTGAGGACACAGGGATATGAGGAAATAACAATGACAACTTGGTGCCTCACACTTGACATAAGTATGTCTTGTGTAGGTGAGCTCATTATACTGTAACACTAGCCCTTCCGTCCTGACCTGTTCTCTTGTTAGGTATGAATATTTTTTTCTTGTTATATTGGACGAATAGGCTCCCTTTTAACTTTCACTCATTTGCCTTTATTCTACCTTCCAAAAACACAGAGAAAATAAGCCTAATGTTTCATCCAAATACTTGAAAACAGTTATTATGTTGCTATCTATTTTTTTTCCTGGACCAAGTAGCCCCTGTTTTTCTTCTAAAATATGTTTTCAAGGTCCAAAATAATGTTTTGGGCACTGTGTTTTGTTGCTGTGTGCTTAAAAATAATGGAGTTCAGAATGAGCCGTTGCATTAGGAGTTTGAGCCCAGACGTGGCACCCATTGAATCAGTAGTCAACGGAAACTTCCAGGACCTTTCCAAGGTAATGATCATGAACCCAGGCTCCCCACGTTTGATTTTTAAAGAAAGATTCTCATGTCATCTCTCAGGCATATATCCTCACTCTTACTGGAGGAAGACAATTTGGAAAAGATTGCAGCCCAGACATGTGCATGTGGAGGATGGTTCAGTATGAACAGTCTTGCTGTGGAGGCAGGAAGGCCTGGTCACGTGGCAGAGGTGCAGTGGCCGAAATAAGTAGCATGTGCCCCACAGTGAGATTGCCGGGGTCTGAGTTTCAGCTTTGCCACTTACCAGCTTGGGTGAGTTGTTCAAGGATTCTCAAGTCCCCATCTGGAAAATGATATGCAAGAGTACCTACCTCCTGTGTTTATTTCAGGATTAATCGAAGTATTTTAAAATGCTTGGAAACACTGCTTGGCATATTTTAAGAACTCAGAATGGTCGTGTTTGTGCATGTGCACATGCCTGTGTATGTGTCAGTCAGTAGAACTCAAATAATTGAGCAATAAATCTGGTATATTAGTTTCCTGGGGCTGCCATAACAAAGTTCCACTAACTGAGCTGCTTAAAACAACAGAAATTTATTGTCTCACAGTTCTGGAAGCTAGAGGTCTGAAGTCAGGATGTTGGCATGTCCCTGTTTGTTCTGAAACCTCTAAGGGAGATCCTTCTCTGCCTCGTCCAGCTTGCAGTATCCCCCAGCCTTCCTTGGCTTGTAGCAGCAGGACTCCCATCTCTGCTTCTGTCTTTATATGGCCTTCGTGTCTCTGGGTCTAAATTTTTCTCTTCCTATAAGGACACCAGTTACACTGGATTAGGCCCCTCCTAATGGAGTATGATCTCATGTCACCCTGATTACATCTGCAGAGAGATCCTATTTCCAAATAAAGTTACATTCATAGGTACCAAGGGCTAGGATTTCTTTTTTTTTTTTAATGTTTTTTTATTTATTTTTGATACAGAGAGAGACAGAGCATGAGGGGGGAGGGACAGAGAGAGGAGACACAGAACCAGAAGCAGGCTCCAGGCTCTGAGCTAGCCGTCAGCACAGAGCCCGACGCGGGGCTCGAACCCACGAACGTGAGATCTGACCTGAGCCGAAGTCGGAGGCCTAACCGACTGAGCCACCCAGGTGCCCCAAGGGCTAGGATTTCAACATATCTTTTTGGGAGTACAAAATTCAACTCATAGTATCTGGTAACAGAGAAGTACAAAACAGAGGAACTCTAGGTATCCAGAAGCAATCAGAGTTCAACATTAGGGGCCAGGGATAGATCTAAGAACAGGTGATATTTTGAAATTTAATGAATAAATAGGCATTAGAGGTTTCTGTGAATAGGTAACATAGCCCAAACCAAACTTCTGGGCTAAGATAAGGGAGAACAAGATTTCAGGTCCCAGTGGGGACAAATCTGGACCCAAATCATAGAGGACCTACAATATTGAGCAAGTTACTATGATACAAACCCAAAATTGGTCCTGAGGATCCTTTTCACTTTTGGAAGTGCCTCTCCCCAGGCATGGAGTAAGTAGTATCTTGACGAGCCTGAGGTATTCATATAGTTTTAACAGCCTTCATGGAGGTGGTGTTGTAGATTTTGATTGTATGGCCAATTTCCAACACGGGTGGATTTTGCTTATGTAAGATACATTTGAAGTCTCCTAGGGAAGAGGATTATTTTTTTCTGAATGGAACACAACTAAGAATTTGCTCTGTTTTAGACATTGTTTGCTCTTGAAACCTTTACTGGTGGCTAAGTCAGAGATTGTTAGATCTGTAAAGTGTTTAAAGACACTATGAGTAAAAGGTACATTTATTAGGATCATCCACATGTTTGTACCATCAATATTTCATTGTAACCAGTCTTGATTTCCCAAATAAAAGATTTGGACTGAAAGTAAGCATCAATATGGCCGAAATACTAGGAAACTCATCTCTGTTGTGTTTTAGTCAAAAATTCTTATTAATGACAGCTGTGGAAAGAGAAATATGGAAAGTGTGCTTAACGTAGAATTTTCTAATCCTTACAGGAATTGGAATCAACGAAGATTAGATCATCCCCTAAGTGGGTTTTTATATAGTTGCTTCGTTTCCAGTTTTCCATGCCTTTCCAACACTTGATCTTTGTATGAAAACTGCTGCCATCTTCAGAGACATGAGTCATGGTACTTAAAATGTTTTCACCATATTTTAGACATCACAGGATACAGTAGGAGAAGAGTAGAGTCTTGGCATCCACAATTCTTTTACATTCTAAGCCTTGACCTTGACCTTTCACAGTGGTTCATTACATGTTTAATTTAGCTCATGCACTAGGCTAGCAGATCCTTCTGTGTCTGAATTTTATTTTGGCATTTTTCTTAAGTACTGTATGCATGTTCACGTGTGTGTGTCTGTGTATGTGTGTGTGTGCGATATGTGTATTTTTTCTGTGAAAAAAAGAAGTCCATGAAAAGATAACCAATTCCATGGCAGTGAGAAGTGATGGGGCAATTACTTTAACCAGAAAGAAAGGCCCTTGATAAACTGGAGTGGGATGTTACCTTCTTCAGGGATCAGGTCTGTAATGTAAATGAAATCATCATAAGCTTTGTGCAGATACTAGATACAGTGAATATTAAACTGAAACTATTTCTGTGAGTTGTCCATATCTTGCCAACATTGCTCAAATAAGGACTTAAAACTAGCAAAGGCTACGGAAAATGATCTTTAAGGTAAACCGAAGTACAAGAATTTCAACCACTTTTTGTTTAAAGACAATACCTTTTTGTGTTTTCCTATAATACTTTTCTCATCCACATTCCTTTTATATGACAGACTTCACCTTCCCCCAATGGCAAGTTGGGGTGGGCACATGACACAGGACTGGCCCATCCACAACCACTGTTCCCTGGATGCAATGATTGTGTCGTGAGTGAGCAGGGGGCAGTTATTCCACAGCTCAGTTTGGCTGGAATTGGTGAATCCCCCTCTTAAATCAGCAAACTGGCAGGATGTGATTTGGAGGGTGCTTGGAGTAAGTCTAACTGCAGTAGAATAAACGAGACCAATGAGTGCAGAGAAACTGATAAGAGAGTGAGAGTTAGGGACGCATCGTATAAGCCCATACCCTCTTGTGCCTGAAACCATTGCTCATGCTCTACTACATTTCATGGGGAAATAATATGCTTACTCACATTTATGGGTTACAGGATTTTCAGAGATGTTGGGAGGAGATCCTTCATGTGGCTTAAGGTTCTATGGTATCTTCTACTTTTGCATCGGTATTCAAAAAAAGCATTTCCACCTCATTGTTAACTTTGAGGCTTTGATGAATTCTGATTCTCTATTTTAAAACACTCAAAACTCTTTGCATCGTTTTAAATACATTATATTTACAAACAGTGGAAAGCATTGTGTGCATCAGTTACTAATTCAGAAACCTGTGATTGTTGTTACTTTAATAATGAATATCAGTTAAGGAACTTTATAAATGATGGGATTTAGAAGTGTAGTAATAAAAATGTGCTGCTCAACACAAAAATTGTAATTTCTATACAGTCCATTCATGTGTAATTTCTCTTTTTAATATGCTGAAGTTATTTTGTTATGATTCAGCCATGTTGTGTGAAATGAGGTGAATAAGAAAGCAATGCCACCTTGCTTGTACTTTGCATCTATAGGTGTAAATTGGAGCCGTTACCCTTGACCTAGCATTAAATGAAAGAAAGCAAATGATTAGTGTACGATATATAAAACTCTTTATCCAGACTAAAGTTCGTGATATTGTAACTTTGAAATGTTGTTGTAAATCACTCATTAAGGGGAGGGGTGAGAGCTCTGGTATTATAGAGTAAGGAAATTTCCTAATGTTGAATTCCTAACCTGTTCCAGTCGCTACATTATCAGATTTAATCTTCACAAGTGCTGTGTTTGATAGCCACTACTGTCCTTATTCTACACTTTAGGAATTTGAAGCTTAGAGAAGCAGAGTGACTTACTAGAGGTAAAAGAGAAACTTTCTCCTGCTCAAATTCCTTTAACGGCTCCACTCTGGATGATGTTCAAACTTCCTAACTTGGATGAAAACATCCTTGTTCTCTGGGCCCCTGGTAATCTTGATAGCTTCATCTCTTTTCATTGCTTACCTAGACTCCAAATCCACATATTGCTCTCACTTCCTAAAATATGCCCCAAACTTTCCTTCTGCTATGAGCAATATTTCCTGTCCTGTTCCCCAACATTCTGTAACTAACTCCTCTTTATTCAGATTTCAGCTTCAGTACCATGTCCTCCAGGAAACCTCACCAAGTTCACCACAACCATTGTATTGTTCGTTTGCTCATTCATTCTTTCATTCATTCAGTGAATATTTATTGAGGATCCCTAAGGGCCAGGCACTATCCTAGACACTAGGAATACCACGGTGAAAAGAGAAGAAAAAGATCTCTGCCTTTATAGCTTGTACTCTAGGATTCTTGCTTTTAGTTCATTGTCCTTCAGTACATGCTTACTTCATGAGAGCATTAGTTATGTTTAAGTTCTGTTACATTCTCAGGGTCTAACACAATGAGATATTGTAGGAATGTTGTCGGCACTTACTATTTATTGAATCAGGGCATACATGAATGACTTCATTTATTCTATAATTTTTAATGGTCACCTAGGAATATAAAAACATTCTATTTGGCCTCTTTGATATTTTCACACTGCCACCATTGTAATATCAGACCTCAGTGTCTTGTGACTTAATTATTGCTGTGAACCTCTTGTTGAAAACAACCTGGCTTTCAGTTTTTCTACACCATTTGCATTCTCCCTAGAGTTTCAGATTTATCTTCTTATATTACTGGGAGTGTTCTTCTTCTCCTCAAAACATCACCTACTGGAAAGGAAAAACAAACAAACAAAATCACATACTGGAATCCAAGGTCCTTCATAATCTAATGTCATCTTTCTAATCTAATTTATCTTCTTTGTTTCACATGTACCCTTTGATCAATACAATTTTTTCTTTCTGCAATCCACTTATTCTGGTTCATTTGTATCTTCACACCTAAAGATCCTTTCTTCTTATTATTAATTTATTACATATCTTTAGAAACGCTGCAAGTCACTTGCCTTTGGTTGTCTTCTTTGATAATGTCAACTAACCTTCATTTCCAAATTTCTGATTTTCTGTAAGACTTCTGTTCTATTTATACTATTTATACTAAATATTACTTCAGTAATATTTTTAAAGAAATTTTAAGCAATAGGATCTAGCACTCCAGCTCCATCCCCAACACAACACTTCCCCCCACCACACACACAAAGAAATCTTACATAGAACTAACCCCAAGGGATGAAAAATGGTAAAAGTAGACGTTATTGTTACAATGACCCCTAACACTCCTCATATACCCTTTCAGCTTTCCAGAACACATTTGAAGCCAATTGGTGACCTAAGCCACACTGGCCTTTGCTTGCTCTTACTATTAGCAAGGGAAAGGTCAAAAGCGATCAGGATGACTTAGCCTTGCAGAGAGGAAAATTACTTATTCATGAAACAGAAGGAAAGAACCATACTTTCCGTGCGGGCCACCGCACACATTGTTTGGCTTCTTACTACATCCCAGGTAACATCTGTAGGTCAGACAGAGTAGAGTTGATTTTATTCCATCTCTAGTTCTGAGACTTTTGAAGTGTTAAGGAGCCTCTAGACTAGACCCCTCTGGAAATGTGTTAGCCATCTACATTTCACAAGTCTAGAATCCACAGAGTGAAGATCATGGTCAAAGGTCGGTGTTTTCTTACTGACGAAAGGGCAGACCAGTAGCAGTTAAGCACTTGGAACCTTACCTGGTCCTTATTCATCTGTGTTCATCTTACATCCCAGGGAAGCCCTATGTTTCTTAGAGGAATTACTTGTATTTATATTCTTTTACTATGAAATTACATATTATCCTTAAATCATTTTGTACATCTATAAACTTGTCTTCCCATTACTAAAAGCGACTGTTTTTTAAATTCACCATAACATCTATCATGTGGGAGATATTTCATAACTACCTGGTAATTAAGAATGACCAAAATATCCTAGTTTATGCAGTACTTATTATTTAAGATTTTAGACAATTTGTCCACTCTGATATGTTAACTCTCTTATAAAGTATCAAAACACCACAGAAGAAGTTAGTGCTCTTTTGAAAAACAGTTCTACTTGTGACATGACTAATAACAAAGAGATACAGTATTTTAAAAACAGCCTCATATGTATTAAGAAAACTTAAAATTTTTGCTTAAAGTATCATAAATAGTGAATAGATGATGGAAAGAGTTCTGGAAATTTAATAAAGTAGGTTTATAAGGAAATATAACTTGAAATTATGTGATTTTTATAAAACAAAGATTTCTCCAATAAAATCAGTTTGATAACTCACCAAATACATTATGAAAATTTTTTTAATTTTTCAATTTTTTTATTTTGTCAAAGGAAAGGTAAAGAGTTGACTGATAATCCTGATTGATCTTTTTAACACTTCAAATGTATAATAAACATTCATCATTTTTAATCAATGAAAATTAGACTAAGTTTGAAATTATGATTACTAATGAATCACACGTTATGATGAGTTAACAGAAGTGGTTTTATGTTTTCCAAACACCTGCATTAATTTGCCAGGACCCCTCAGTTTATATGCTGTATACAACACATTAGGCAAACATGAGTTTTGCATAATTTAATTAGATATTTGTCAAATGGTAAAGAAAGAAGAAACGCAAGACATGATTCATGCTCACATTGACAAGCACAACGTATATAAAAGCAAAAAATATAAAAGAGATGTTATGGATTCTGTGATTTAAGTCAGTATAGGACTGCAACCCCAATTTGTGTTCATAAGGATCAACAAAATTGATTATTTGTATCACTGTGGAGTACAATCAACTCCACAAGAGGAATCTTCAACTGAATGGGTGCTAGTTCTGATATAGAAATTTGAGGGGCACCTGGGTGGCTCAGTTGGTTAAGTGTCCGACTTTGGCTCAGGTCACGATCTCATGGTTTGTGGGTTCAAGCCCTGCATCAGGCTTCATGCTGACAGCTCAGAGCCTGAATCCTGCTTCAGATTTTGTGTCTCCTTTTCTTTCTGCCCCTCCTCTGCTCACACACTCTCTCTCTCTCAAAAATAAATAAACATTAAACAAAATCTTAAACAGAAATTTGAAATTAATTAGCGCAAGTCTTGAAGTTTTTAAATTGATACCTCCTTGGATAAACAAAACAATCTCATACTTTCTTAATGCAATTTGAAATTTCAAAATAAAAACATTAAAAAAGTATATGTGGAGTATTTTCAACTTGACATTTATTTCTAGAAAAACTATAATCTGTTCCTGCTTCTGTTTGACAGATGGCAGAGAAGCAGTGAAATGATTTGCTTATATAAATAAGTGTTTATGGGAGAACTAACTCTTAAACCCTTATTTCCTGACCATAAAAGAGTGGTCAGAAGTTTCAGAATGGAGAGGGAGATACTTGGATGCCAGGAAGCCAACGTTTTTCAGTACAATTTTGCATGTATACATTTTCTCAAGTACGCTCTGAGGTTATGGAGACCGTACTCATGCCTTTCACTTCTTTATTGTCCCCGGATACTGTAGCACAAACAAGAAGTCATCATCTCTGGTGGTATTTATTCATCCTTCTAAAACAGTACCTGTAGGGGCACCTGGGTGGCTCAGTCGGTTAAGCCTCCGGCTTCGGCTCAGGTCAGATCTCACATTCATGGGTTCAAGCCCCGCATCAGGCTCTGTGCGGGCAGCTAGCTCAGAGCCTGGAGCCTGCTTCTGGTTCTGTGTCTCCTTCTCTCCCTGACCCTCCCCCTCTCATGCTCTGTCTCTCCTGTATCAAAAATTAATAAAACATAAAAAAATTAAAAAAAATAAACAGTACCTTTAGTAAATGTTTTACATTTTAGTGGTTTATTTTTTTCAGATACTTAACTGAATTAATACTTCTAGAATATTTGAATGAAAGATAGATGAGGGATTGATAGATTAAGGAAAACAAGGCAGAATGAAGAAATAGGCTTATTGCCTTTGTCAGAATTATTTTCCAGAGAATGCGTTCTTGACTAATTTCCAAATGAATGTGTTCTAAAATGTTTGCATTGTTCATACATTTTGACCTTTTGAATTGTCCAAATTTGAGGAGTATCCCAACAAGAAGAAATGACTCGCTATTCCCCACCTAGAAGATTTTTCTTAACTGAGTTTTCCAGAAATGTACAGAGAGTTGGTCACTTTCAGCTCTTGAAACATTGCTGCCATTACACAGCCGTGGAACAGAGTGGTCTTGTAAATGAGCTTTGCTACAAAAGAAAATGAGACTAACTGGAACCTGTCCATGGTGCTGTGACTCACTGAAAGATTGGTGATGTCACTAAAGCCATTTGGAGGTATTTCCACTCTAAGAAAATGGCAATTGTGGAACATGAGACCTAGTCGATTTGATTTTTGGCCTTAACAGCTTTCGATATATGATAGCATAAATTTAGATAAAAAGTGGAAAAAATAGAACAACTTTTCATATATTGTATTTATGGCTATGTTGAGTTCAGGTCCCTAGATCATCTATCTAAATCTGGCAAAACACTCAAGGTATTTCTTAGGCAGGAAACTTCTGGAGTAGCTACCATGCCTATTTCGTGTTGTGTTAGTACACTCTGTCGGCCACAGCCTGCTGAGCCTTTTTTCTCCCTCATACGACTTTCTTTAATTAAAGAAAGCATATAAAATTAGGTCTAGTGTGAAGCCCCCTGTAGATGAAGCATCTGAGACCTCCTACAAAGATTAAATACCTTGTCCTAGCAACACAAGTGGCAGTTTACACAGCAAGGTGGTGAAAGCACAAGGAAGTGTAGCAAAAAAAGAATAAAGTGTGAATATGTATATAAAGGTGGAAATTGGGAAAAGCAAATTGGAAGAATCCATGCATTCAATAGGTAGTAAAGCTGATTCAGGAAGAATGAACAAGAAAATAGTTAACCAAGAAGCCATAGTTCATTGACTCAAGTCCATCAGGAGGAATACATATGCAAATGAAAAAACTAACAAAGAACAATTATGAAACCAAGACGTCTAGCTTTATAGTCTGTGTACTTAACCATTACACTGTACTGCCTCTTCTCAAGGATGAAATAACACAACCAGGAAAAAAGCAAAATGCTAGAACTGAAAGAATACTGTGACCACAGCTACCAAATAGTTAAAACAACAACAACAAAACAAACAAAAAGACCCTCCAGCAATATGAAATTGGAAAGCACAAAATGGGAACGCTGAGGCACAGATCTGCAACCCTCCGATCTGGTTACTGTAATGAAAGTTCATGTTTCAGGGTCCTGGAGGGAGCGCATTGGGTTTTAAAATCTGGGACCAGTATTTCAAAAAAATAAAGAAAATGATCATTCATTTACTAGTGGAGTAAGTGCATAAGTGATCAAATTTATTTATATTTGGTGGAAGTTATATCAACTCATAGTATTCCACAGATACTTTTGATTGGTGAGAAAAATAAAGATATAGTGAACTATGTAATATAAATGAATCCACATGTCACATAACTGATAGTTTCCAGGTTTGGCCAAACTTGGACACATGAATAGAATAATGACCAAATTTAATTAAACAATCCTATAAATATTATACATATTTATTATGGTTATTAGTCATTAGTATCAAGGCATGACCATGACTTACAATAGTCATAATGTTGTTATACATTTTTAATAATTATGTATCTTGTTATAATCTGGATTGATGCTGAAATGGAAAAATAATGGTAACAATTGAAACATATACATTCTTGTTTAATAAATTAAAGTCTTCAAGTAAACAAAATCTAACAAAACATTCAATCCAGGAAGGAAAAAAAATCAATAATTTCAATGGAGAAAGCACTTATTTTTAGGACAAAAAATAAACATAAATGTCAATAATTTATTTTTCTATTGAATAAAATACGTACTGTGTACATATGATGGTGTTGTGTATGTTTTTTCCTTTGATAACATCGTTTAGCAGTTTATTCTAGTTCTTTCCACTGGATTATAGTTACACAATGAGATTTAGGGGATATGGGAGACTTAGTACTGGATTATTACTATTAGAATCTGCAATATACCCCACTCATGTTTTTTCAGTTGTGTGGTTATATTTCTCCTTATCACTGGCAAACAGGTAGTTTACTTATCTTCATAAAACGCCATCATAAATATAAAGAAAGTGAAGTTATTGCTATTAATTTGCGATGGTGCCATTATTATTTTGTTTTATATTTCATATATTTTATATTTTATTTTATATTTATTATTCCATGGCTTTATTCTTTTCTTTTAAAATCATTGAAATTTCAGTTTTAGCAAATTTTTATTTGACTTAGAGACTTTTCATTTTTGTTTTCTACTATCAAAACCAGAGAGCTCTGGTTAAGAATTCATATTTTGTGTGTTATAAATTACCCAATTCATGTTCCACATTTGAAAAATAATGTTTGCTATGGAGAAAATACTAATTATTTTTAGGTATACATCTGCAGTGGATTAAACCCCTTTATTTTTTCTTGGCTTCTTTATTTTACAGTTGATCAAGATTTTTAGAAATAAGTGAATGCCATAATAAAACTCACTTTTATCTTAGTAATTGCCTGATTTCATAAATGTACACATACTGCTAATGAATCACACAAATTCAAGCTGGCTAGTTTGTACTTGAACTTACGTATCATTCATGAGAGGTTACCTAAGCCTGGGTTATCGACAGCGACAGGGAAACAGATGCGTACTTGTGGTACCCACTGCACTTAACCAATACCAAAACCTCCAAACACAACATCTTTCTCGGCAGAATTGTAAATTTTAGAAAAGTATAAATTGTGGCTGACAGAAGATTAAAAAATCAAACCAATAAGTTTAGTAGATTAACCCCTTCCTGCCGAGAATTAGACATGTTAATTTCTTAACATTACAAAAGTTATTGTCTTGGAAATATTGGGCTATTCCGGGAAAAAATACTGGGTTGAAGTCAATGAAGCTGAAAGTACAGTGGAACTCTAATGCTGAAAATTGTTGGGCGAGTCAGTAACGTCTTTTCTAAAAGAAAAATTATAAACTGTTAGTTTAGCATGAACTGGAAAAACTTGTATAAGAAGTTATTCTACTTCATGCAAGACTTCCCAGATGATAAAAGCCAGGGTTTTAGAGGAACTAAATGGTCCTTAGAGAAAAATAGGAGTCAAGAATTCAAAGCCTTTGACTTCTAAATCATGATTTTGATGTGATTTTGAAATGCTGGTCCATTAAAAGTCTGTTTTCCTCCTGCAGTTTTTCATTTGACAGTTTGCTCACTGTTTGTCTGTTTTTAGCAACTTATTCCTCTGTCCCCAAACATTCTAATTTGTGTAAGCTTTCTTTAACTTGGAATGCTATATGACATTATAAAATTTTGGTTTAGTGTCAGTAAGAAGTTGGCCCAATGATGTTCTTTGATGGATTTAAATAGATATATAGATATATATTTCTATACATTTATATATGTTTGTGTATATATGTATGTGTGTATGTGTGTGTGTGTGTGTGTGTGTGTGTGTGTGTGTGTGTGTGTAGGCAAGAAAACAGGACCAAATGTGTGAGTGGGAACATTAATTCAAAACTATTTTGGGGCATCTGAGTGACTCAGTCAGTTAAGCATCCAGCTTTGGTTCAGGTCATGCTCTCACAGTTCATAAGTTCGAGTCCCACATTGGGCTCTGTGCTGACAGCTCAGAGCTTGGAGCTGCTTCAGATTTTGTGTCTCCCTCTCTCTCTGCCTCTCCCCTGCTCATGCTCTATGTCTCTCTCTTTCAAAAATAAACATTATTTTTTTAAATAAAAAAAACTATTTTAAGTAGTTTTACATGAAAGTATATATTTTATATTTGTCAATATACATCCTACGCAGGATGACAGTTCTTGTTAGACTCCTTTTCAAACTATCAGTTGTATAGCAACTATACTAGGACCTCATCCTGGTGTGTTCAGTACTGTCTCCTGTTAACATTTTTTAATGTAGTAATTTAATTGCCAGTGTGAACTTAGAAACTATGGAATTCTTGGAAAAAATAATTAAATTATGATATGGACATAATTATTTGCTGATTCACTACATTACTTATGACACGCATACCCAATTATACATAGAATATAAGCATGGTTCTTGTACTGAACATCTATCCTTTCTAAATACGGTTACCAGTGTATCTTTAGTCAGGAAATGCAAGGCCTTGGTCCCTGGTTGTGATTATCTCCCTTCTTCCTCTGCCTGAGATTATTTTCTCAAGAGCCTGTTTGTCCTTAATACGCTGGCCATTATCTTCTCTTCTTAGCAGTGTGTTGGTTTTAGGGACTCTTAGACTTGCCCTGTGGCTGATTCATTGTCCAGCTTGTAGATTACAAGAATTTATTCAGCCAACTACAAAGAGTCCCTTGTTCCTGCCTCAGTTGTTTATTGCTCTTTCTCTGTAGCACTACTTTGCTGCACTATACAGGGAGTAAAGTCTTGAACTTGTTTAATGACTCCCTAACTGCTACGCTGACCATTAATCTCCAAATAATTCCTCCTTTGTGGGGGGTGGTTTTACACATATGCCAATGCACATGCACCTATAGATACACATTTATATTTATATACATTTAATCCTTTAAGCCTATGATTTCAAGGTTTAATAACTAGCTCTCCAGAGATGATATTAAAAATAAAGGCTATTCCCTTCCTTAAGAAATAAAGACAGATCCTCTCTGTTATGTTATTTTCTGTTTCCTAATTCAAAATTCTGTTGAATTTAAGTCTAAGAAGACTTAGATAAGAAGTTGGTATCACTCAGGTATGAGCATCATTTCCAATAAAAATTTTTTTTCCCAGTGAATGAGAGTCATTGTAGGCAAGGAAGCAATATTAAAAGGCAATTACTTAAAAGTAATTGTTTGCATAAGTATTACTTAGTGCTTGGTTATTTAGGTATAATTTATGTAGAAGAAATAGAAGAGAGAAGAGTAATAAATATGGAAGCATCACAGTACAACCTTTAGTGGTAGTGAGAATGTTAGAATAGCCACTTGCAAAATCGCTTAGTCAACCCCACTTAGGGAAAAGAACCAAGAAGATTATGATACCTTCTCACTGAATAGATTTAACTGCTTAGTAGACCTGGGCAGTATAAAAATAATGGAGTTCTTTTTGTTATGTTTTTTTTAACTTATTTTTAACAGACAGAGAGAGACAGCATGAGCAGGGAGTGGGGGGCCAGAGAGAGAGGGAGACACAACTCTGAAGACAGGTCCTAGGCTCTGAGCTGTCAGCACAGAGCCCGACACGGGGCTCAAACCCACGAATCATGAGATCATGACTTGAGCTGAAGTTGGACGCTTAACCGACTGAGCCACCCACGTGCCCCAAAATTAATGGAGTTCTTACTCCTCCAGTATAAACACGAATGTAGGCCTATAGCTCATAGGGGAAGTAGCCATCATGTTGTGGCATACCAGGTTACTCTGGGATAAGGTTATCCAAGTGAAATTAAGAAAAAAACAATTTATGTTTTATTTAGTTATCTTTGATGTGTTCATTTTATCAAGGTCATAATTCTATACATTGCTGATGGAAGTATGTGCAATTCTCTTAATAATCTATTGATTATAATGTATATTTTGGGGGGATGTTTAGCCAGATGAATGGACGTTTTCATAGAGATAGGAATGCTTTTAAATTTTTTTTTATTTTTAATTTTTTTAGGTGTATTTTTTTAAGAGAGAGAGAGAAAGTATCACCAGGGGATGGGCAGAGAGGGTGGGAGAGAGAAAAAGAGAGAGAGAGAGAGAGAGAGAGAGAGAGAGAGAAAGAATCCCAAGCCAACTCTGCACTGGCAGCACAGAGCCCAATGTAGGGCTCAAATCCACGAACATGAGATCATACCTGAGCCGAAATCATGAGTCAGAGGTTTAACCAGCCAAGCCCCCAGGTACCCCAAGTAAGAATGCTTTTATTACCTGTACTGTGTTTCTATATTTTGGGAGCCTTTTCAATATGATAAGCCTTTCAGTGTTGGCCCCTTGTTGAGTACTCTGTCTGCAAGCAGCGTTCCGTTGGGAATGAGAAGCAAATAATGGGAAGCTAGAGGCATATGGGGAATAGGCTACATTGATGAAGAACAGGCTTGCCATGAAAGTATAACAGAACTTGTCATCAAAGCCTGGCTGTTTTAAAAGTACTGTTAAAAGCAAGTGATACTGAAAATGAAGAGACTGGCCACCTAGAGAATTGGACACTGTGAACAAACAAGAAGACAGCTTGCCTCATTAGCTGGCATTTTTTATACTGGACACCAGTGTCTGAGTTATCCAATAGGATGGTATGTGGGAGGCACAGCATAGTATAGAGGGAAAACAGCCTATACCTTTCTCTTACCGTCACATAGAGGTAGACTTTGCTTCTGTGTGATGCCATTTGATATCCTCTTGGGTACCTAAATGTGGTCATCAATTTCACCCTGAAATGTGATATCAAAATAGTGAATGTTCCCAGATATTAGGACTTCAGGATAAATCTTTTCATCTTAAAACTGAAATGCACAAGGCACAAGGGATAGCTACATTCAAAAGCCTAAAGAAATTTTACTCTTCCTTATCCGTTTTCTTAGATTCATCTCTTTCTCCTAGACTTGATAGAACAATCCCTTCAATATTATCCTTTGACATAATAGGAAATCCTCCTCTAACACCAACCGGGAATTAGCATTGAACGAAGTTGTCTTTCAAACAGGTATCTCCCCTACATATAATCACTGGCAGGGGGGCCACACAAGCATGAAAATTGAGGGCTAAGTGTGCCTACAAAGGCTCAAAACTGCAACTCTGTTTAGTCTTACTAGATAAGACTCATCTAGGAGCTGGTTATAAATCTGCATCTCTAGAGATTCTGATTCATGGCCCAAGGGTCTGTAGTTTCCAAACCTCCCCATGTGTTTCTGAGGTAGAACCAGGTAAGGAAACCAGCATCAGATGCGTGGAGGTCCCACATTCTCCTCCAGTCTCGCTGCACCCTGGTTTGAAAGCTGTGACTTAAAGGCTTCAAACAAGTATCTCAGACAAGTTGAGAGCTCTTGGTTTACACTAGAGCACACTCCACAAACCTGTCATTCAGCCCTGTCAATTCCAAGGGCACCTCAAAATCTCTGACTTCTTGGGGCTCCTGGGTGGCTCAGTCGGTTAAGCATCCGACTTCAGCTCAGGTCATGATCTCCCGGTTTGTGGGTTTAAGTTTGGCATTGGGCTCAGTGCTGATGGCTCAGAGCCTGGAGCCTGCTTGGGATTCTGTGTCTCCCTCTCTTTCTGCCCCTCCCCTGCTCGCCTTGTCTCTCTCTCTCAAAAATAAATAAGCATAAAAAAATTTTTTTAAATCTCTGACTTCTTAGTGAATGGGTTTCCAAATTAAGCACAGTGAAGGCCCAATGGAAGAATTCTGAAGTAGCACGTGTTTCTCCAGTGCCTACCAGATGGGAGTTACTGTTCTCCGCACTGCAGATACAGTGACCAAGACTGACAAGTTATACAACCTCACAGAGGTTATATTTCAGTGAGAAGGATCAGGGAAGAAACATCAGACAAATTTATAAGCTAGATAATTCCTGATACTGATAAGTATTGTGAAGAAAGTCAAACAACTTAATGGAATGAAGAATGATTTTGGACAGAGGCAACTCATTTAGCTCAAGAAAGACCCCTTGCACCTGTGACTGGTGGGTGGAAAAGCCTGTGGAAATCCAAGGAGGAAAGCAACTTGGATTATTTAAGTTAGTGACGACCCACATCTAGTGAACAAGAGCCGAGGGTGACAGACTAAAATATTTTTATGTTAAGTTGATTGCAGCATAGAGTGGGTTAAGATGGCATGCTCCTGATTTCCTATTCGTTGATATATTTATTCTAGAACCTCTTGGTGTTTAAGAAACAACTACATCATGTTCATCTTTTAAGCATAAAATTATTGTAAAAAATTATATACATATAAATATATAAAGTATCAAAGATATTATAACATGATTGATTAAGTATTTTTTAAAAAGAGAGACTACATAGCTCCTTCAAGAATTTTGGTTTAAAGGAAAATGTGAGAAAGTTAAGAAATATTATTTCCCAGTGTTTTTTCCATTTCCCAATTTTTTTCACTTTAACATCTGACAGTAGAGTACATCTTATAAAAAAAATGTTCTTTTGTATTTTAAATTTAAATTGGAGGGTTTTTTCTTTCTTAGTGGTACACAAATTAAGAATAATTAACAATAATTAATAATTGGTGGCATTTTAGGTTCAATGAAATACAGTTTTAAAGATACAAAGCAATTTCCATTTTTTTCAGGTGGTAATGACATATAGCATTTATTTATTCAGTTTTATAGAGATAATACCAAATTTCTGAACCTCTCTTTGCCTTTTATCTGCAAAAGGGAAAACTCCTCCCCATGACATTGTTAATGTTAAATTAGAAAATGTGCATAAACTTCTTAGCACAGTGTGTGGTGAAGCATCATTGAGTGCACAGGACTACTAGTCATTATTGTTATTATCTTCATGTTTATAGTTAATCTGTGAATTGCTAGACCTGGATGCTAGAGCTGCGTCTGCCACTAATTAACGTTGCAATCTCTGTCTCACTTTCCTGTTTAGCAAAAGGATGTTTCCGCAAAGATGAGCTCTAATTTCCTTCCGGCTGCCACATTTTGTAATTTTTCAAATCTAATTCAGAATTATAATGCGACCATAAAATGAGTTTTCTTTGTTTCTTGCAGTTTGTGGGGACATCCATGGACAATTCTTTGATTTGATGAAGCTTTTTGAAGTGGGGGGATCTCCTGCCAACACTCGCTACCTCTTCCTAGGGGACTATGTTGACAGAGGGTACTTCAGTATCGAAGTAAGTGTATATCATTTCTTCTTAGCTATTCAGAAATGGATCAACACTTTCTTAGCTGCTAAAAATGGTAAATGTTATGTGTTTAAGAAAAGTACTGGTTCTATAATAGAACTTTAATACACTCAATTCTTGGGATATTTACATATTCTATTTTCTGTTGATTCTCATATGCTTTTTAATGCATAGAGATACATTATATATACATATATGATATACCTTTTACTATATATATATATGCTTTTATGTATTTGCAATAATTACATCATATTTTCCATTAGATAATTCTATTTCCTGTTGACAGAACTAATCAAGGTTGATTAAAGAAGCAGGAATGGGTTTGTGTGGTTATGCTTTGTGAATTGTGAGGCAGTAGCTTACCTTTGTTCATTGACAGCCAAGTGCATGTGTGTCTGTGTCTACATTTGTTGTGTGTGAGTATGTGTGAATACACTTACAGCCCTGTATTTTGTCTTTTTTGACATCTGTCATCTAACTAGGGTGATTTGTCAAACTCATTAATTAAACCAAAACAGATAACTTTTGAGTAGAGGTTCTTCCTCAGCTTCCCTCCTGCGTCGGCTTCACGTAAGTAGAAATTACATTCAAAATAAAGGCAACAGCCTTGCTTTATTCATTTGTTTGTTTTTCCTGGTGCTTAATATGGTATCTCAAACATAGAAAGGGTTCATCAGATATTTGTTGAAATAAATGATTTGAAATAAGAATGAATGTTAAGAAGCAGAGCTCGTGGGGCACCTGGGTGGGTGAGTCAGTTAAGCATCCAGCTTAGACTCAGGCCATGACCTTGTGGATTATGGGTTTGAGTCCCGCATTGGGCTTTGTGCTGACAGCTCAGAGCCTGGAGCCTGCTTCAGATTCTATGTCTTCCTCCCTCTCTGCCTCTCCCCGGCTCGTCCTCTGTCGCTGTCTCTGTTTCAAAAATAAATAAACATTAAGCAATAATAATAAATTAATAAATAAATAATGAACATTTAAATATTAAAAAAGAAAAATCAGAGCTCATGATATAGTACCTGTCATTATATGTGCTCTCAGGAAAAAATAAGGAAACAATTTTTAAAAGGAAAGCAGTTATTCTTAAGAGAGAAATCAATTTTATAGAAGCCTCACATCAACATCATATATTCATAGTAATCACATAAAGTAGATTCATTCTAGGTTTTTAAATTTTCATCATAATACTTTCCTATCAGAAAATATTTTTAATTTCTTAATGTTTATGTATTTTTGAGAGAGAGAGACAGAGAGCAGAGGATGGACAGGGAGAGAGGGAGACACAGAAACTGAAGCAGGGTCCAGGCTCTGAGCTGTCAGCACAGAGCCTGACATGAGGCTCAAACTCACAGACCTAAGCTGAAGACAGAGACTTAACTGACTTAGCCAACCAGGTGCCTCTACTATTGAAATATTTAATGTCAAAGAACACATCATTCTTAAACAGCTTTTGTTTTTAAGACTGTCCTACAAATTGTATGTTTTGGTTGTTCAATTTGCCTTCAGTAGTTGAGTCTATATATGCAGAGAGAGAAAATATAGTCGTTGTCTATATGCATATTATAAAATATATATATATAATATTTTATATATTTTTACCCTTTCTGTATTTATGCATCATACATTTCTTAATTATTCATGATGATGAGGGAAGAAGGGATGGTTTTGGTACATAAATCCAAAAGGCGAAAGTAAATTTTTGGTATTTCTTCCACTGGTAAACAAGTATGATATTATGAACACATAAAAGCTATATGCACTATGAGCAGAACTATGGAGAATTTGAACTGCATATCCTTGCTCTCTAGAAACCTAACTCTATGTAGGAAAATAGAACATAGAATCAGAAGCCTGGAAGAGGTAGTCATCCCGGATTCAAATATTTGAATTGATTAGTTAAATCTCATGATAAAAGTACAGAAAATGATTGCCATTGGAATATAGAAAAGTGGGACAGTTTTGTGACTAGACATGACTGGGGAAGACTGAATCAAAGAAGTTAGATTAACTAGGAAAGAAATTGAAGCAAGAAAAGTACAGAGGAAGAAATGAGTAAGCTTCATAAATCTCATTCATGGACTAACCAACTTTTAGGGAAGGGTGATTGATTATAAATTTTATAAGACTTCTATATCACATCAGGGCTGGTATCTGCCAAGAGAAAGCAACAGCAAACCTACGACATGGTGGTTTGAACAAGATCATTTTTCTCTCCATTAAAAGCCCCCATATGGGAGTACCTAACTGGTGTGACCAGTGCGGTGCCAGGGCCCTGGCTTTTCTGGCCTCATTGTTCTGATGAAAGTGGGGTGTCTGGGCTCATCCCAAAGACTACCTTGTCACTCAAGACAGCTACACCCGCTTCAACCATCATCTGCCATGTGACTTTCAGCCAGAAGGAAAAGGAAAAAGAAAAGGGCATGTCCTCTTATCTAAAGATGTTTCCCAAAAGTGGCACAGTTACTTCAATTTGCATCCCATGAGCCAGAATTTGTTGTTAGGGCCATAGGTGATTTCAATATGGAGCCAAATTTGAGAAAGACTGCAATGGCAGAAAACAGAAATGAGAGGTAAAATGTTTCCTCTATTTCCCTTAAATTGTGATTGTGTGGAATCTAATTAAATGCTTTGAAAAAATTATTTTAGTGAGTCTTAAAGTCATCTTACTCATTTAATATAGAAAGTGCTCCTATGTAAGATTCTGAGGATGAGTGAATTAGGCATCCTAGCTTCCTTGAAGCTCACCTTCTTAGGGAAAGCTCAGGACTGTCCTGTTGGGAGTGATGTATTTTTATTGGCCAAATGATGGGGTGCTATGTTGGACAAATTTTTTAATATCATTTTTTTAACTACTTAAATTGCCATCTTTTAAAATTTAATCACAGAACCAATACTGTTTCCTGTTACCCTACTAATAAAGATAAAGCACTAAATCATATGTTGCTTGAGTAACAGTTGGCATGTTTCGACTTTCTTGTCTAACCAACTCCGTCTTTGGATAATATTTCTTAATCTTGTTGGTGTCAGTTTACCTTTGAATTTTTACTCAAAGAGTCCAGGCTTCTGTATCTCTGGCCTCAAATAACTTGAAATTTCCTAAACTCTCCCTAATTAGAGCTGTTTAGAGCTTCCTTAAATTAAAGAACTTGAGAAGCAGTAATCACTAGCTTGCTCCTCAGCAGATTTCTTTTTAGACTACAATTAATCTAGATATTGAACTACCAAAGTTGCGATACTTTGTATAATATGCACCCTCTGAAATTCAAGCAAAGAATCTAAGTATGATCCCAGATGTTGGTGACATATGAGGTTCAGGACATTTGAATGTTCTGAGGTGCATATCCCAGAGTTCCTATCTTCACAAACAATTCTTTAATTAAACTCTGAATGTCTTATAGTACAGCTCCAGGGACTTACCGCATGCTTATAGAAATAACAAAAATGTGAAGGCCTCATCTATGAAAATGATCCATTTTGATTAGACTGTGACCTTTGAGGGGCTTTGGGATGGCTCAGTGATATCATCACATTTAAAATAGAACAGACATTTCTATAAAAATGTGTTTACTGAGAATACTTTGGGGTTCTTAACTGTGGATTGAGGAAGCTGACATTGTTTGCATGCTGAAATGCTATTGTTTGCCTGGTATACGTGATCACATTTATTCTTCACAGCTCGGCAAGGAGCACGTAAATGTCTTCCTTTTGTGCATGTGAAAACTAAAGCTCAGGGAGTCATGCACAGTAAAGGACAGGGCTAGGATGGGAAATCTGTGCTCTTTCGGGGGACCTGGCTGGCTCAGTTGGATAAGCATCTGACTTCAGCTCAGATCATGATCTCACAGCTCATGAGTTCGAGCCCCACATCAGGCTCTGTGCTGACAGCTCTGAGCCTGGAGCCTGCTTTGGATTCTGTGTTCCTCTCTCATTGTGCCCTTCCTTGTTCATATTCTCTCCCTCTCTCCCTCTCTCTCTCTCTCTCTCTCTCTCTCTCTCTCTCTCTCTCAAGAATAAACATTAAAAAAAAAGAAATCTGTTCTCTTTCCACTACATCCCATGCCTTTACCATATCCACTAAGCAAACCATAAAACATGCACACATTGGTAATGCAGACTCTGATACACGCTTTCCTATTCACTCATGCATGTGCAAGCATGCACACACAGCCCTCTCCCCCTACTCTATAATCTAAAGGTCACATCATTGATAATAAGATATTCTCTTTGAGTATGACACTGTTGGTTTAAGAAAATTTCTGCAACAAGAGCTCAGCTTTCCAGTGTGAACTAACCTAAGGAGCTTTCAAAAGGTTCTTGATGCATCTCAATAATTCAGGGCTCCCCTGCAGGTATTCTTTTTGACTGTCCTCTGGGCAAAGAGGAACCACTTATGTTTAATTTTACCAAATCAGCTTTGAAGAGTGGGTTTGGATTTCATACAGTCTCTACTGGGTTGTATTTCCAGGCACTAGGTAATGAGCTGTGGGTGGTACATGGAGTTCATTTTCTGCACCCCTCCCCACCCCTTCCCACCCCCTTCTCTTTCTGCCAAGATTAGAAAGCGCTCCCCACGAGTTAGCCCAAATAAAACAAGCATGCTTTTGAGTAATGATGAAAGAGATCATTTTATTTGGAGTAATAATTTGTCTTACACCAAACACCATTCTCACTGCGATGATTGTACTATGCTCCCGCGTCTCTCCGGTCAGGCACACGTGCGTACGGAGGTCCGTGTCTGAGAGCGTGCATCTGAGAAACATTTAGAACTGCAAACAGAGGCAGCTGTTTCTTTCTAGTGGCTTCCTTGGGTTCCTTCCCTAGCTTGTCTGCACTGCGCGGCACGGCAGTGAGTTCCATAGCGAGCCTGGCCCCTCCCGCTGTACTGACACCCAGGTCTCAGCCCAGCCTCAAACACATTGAAGCATGAAGAGCTGTTGTGTTTATTTGCTGTGAACTCCCAGGCTAAAATGGACCACAGCAAGGCAGGCAGTGTTCTGTGCTTCTGTCTGAGAATAACAAGCAAATGGGACAGCAAGGGATGTCAGGTGCCAGGGTGATGCCACAGACATGAGGAAGGAATTCTGTGCTGTCGCGCTGCTGCCAATGGCCGTTGTAGTGCATTGCCATTGCTCTGCTGCTTCTCTGCATGCTTGTCAGATGCAGCAAAGAATGCCTAAGAGGAGGGACATTTGGCATTTTGGGAGTTTGGATCTTCTGCCAACCAATGTATACCCTTTACTTAATTGTACTGTGACTGAGAGGCATCCCTTTTGACTGGTATGTATCACAGCCTGGATAATTATTTTCGAAGGCTGGTTGATATTGATCTGATACCATATATTTTCTTTTTCAATTCTTCCCTCGTTTCTCTCTTTCTTGACTTCCTTGTGCCAGTTTTCAAAAATACTCATCACTGAAAAAGGCATATATTACAGAAGAACTCATTGCGTGGCTGTTATCAGTGAACCAGTGAAACGAATGAAGAAAATGATATTCGTAGCAAAATGATATCCTTAGTGCTGCTTCATTGGGAAAGATTGATAAGTTACATAGGAGAAAAAGAGGTCTGTGAAGAAAATGAATAAAAATATACAGGATGCCCAGTTTTTCATATTTATAAACTAATTTTAAGTTGTAAATATTGGTGAAGTACTTAGAATAACACTGGAAAGACCATCAAGGCCCAGTTGTGAGTCATTAGTGCAATGAATTTATGTGTTGCCATGCGAACTGTTTCCACCATAACCAGTCACGTCAGTGAAAATTTTATTCAAATTTGCCACCTCATACCGCATATGTGAAATATCCAATTATTAAATGAATTTGCATTTCATTTGCTTTTTGATTGTGATAATGTTTTAAGTTTATTTATTTTGAGAGAGAGAAATCAAGAGTTAGGAGGGATGGGGCGGGGGGGGGGGCGGGGGAAGAGAATCCCAAGCAAGCTCTGCACTGTCAGTGGGGAGCCTGATGTGGAGCTTGAACCCACGAACCAGGAGCTCATGGCCTGAGCCAAAGTCAGACGCTTAATGGACTGAGCCACCCAGGAGCCCCCTGATTGTGGTAATTTTTTAAAGAGACTTTCCCTTTTAAAAGTCATGTCAGATCATGATTATGCTGAAGATCCACAGGTCTCCAGAACATTTCGAGGGCAGAATGGTTGCCAGCAAGACTGTTGTACTTGGCAGCGCTCACCGACCAGATGTTGAGGGTGAAGTCTGGCAGGACTCCTCGCTCCAATCCACGCCTGCCCTTTCATTTACCATGCCGCTTCTTCCATATTGGCTGCGTTTGTGGTTTGATTCAGTGTTTGAGAAGATATTTTATTCTTGCCACAGGGGAGAAGGAAATAAAATGTGAAAACAGGATTCTTATTTTGAGGGTATGCTGAGCCAAGAATTTGGAAATTGAGTTATGTTTTCTTTCTCTCTTTTCTTTTTCTTTCTCCCTTTCATTTCTTTTCTTTTTCCTTTCCTTTCTTTTCTTCCCTCCTCCCCTCCCTTCTGTGTTCCTGTCTTCCTTCTCATTTATAGGAAAGGTGCTAATATTTCTTAAACTCCTACTATATACTAAGTGCTTTATATCTGTTAAATAATAAGGCATTTTAAATGTGGATTGAATCATTGAAAAGGTAAATAAGTATAATAAACATATAAAATATTTCCATAGGACTCTTTGAGGTTTCAGTTATGAAACAGCTACAGAAATTAAAGCTAGAGCCGATAAAGCCATGTGCTAGTGTCGAGACAAGATCGTTAACAAACGGCAGAAGAGAAAATGTGGGTCCTAAAATGTGATTCCTCTAGCATTTGACTGAGGTTAGAAAATTGTGTTTTAGATTTAGTTGGAGAGATGATAGCTTTGCTTTAAGATTTTCACAGGCAAAGCGAATTTGAAGAGTTCACGGTTGTGGTTCCATTTCCAAAAGGATATTGACTGGGAGGGGGCACAAGGGAGCCTTCTGTGTCCTGAAATGTAACTGGGTTTGGTTAGTAGTTTTATAGGAGTGTATGTATATAAACATATCCTGGTCTATGACTGGTATATTTAAAATATGTGCACTTTATAGTATGTAAGTTACGCTTTAGTAAAAACAACAGCAGCACGAAAATCTTTTCTAGAAGTAGCTATGAATAGCCAAAGCATATATTATTTCACAGTATATAAATAGAATATGTTAGATATAATTTTTTAAAAAATATTTATTTATTTTTGGGAGACAGAGAGACAGATTGCAAGCAGGGGAGGGGCAGAGAGAGAGGGAGACATGGAATCTGAAGCAGCTCCAGGCTCCAAGCTGTCAGCACAGAGCCTGATGCGGGGCTCGAATCCACAAAACACAGGATCATGACCTGGGCAGAAGTCAGAAGCTTAACCGACTGAGCCACCCAGGCACCCCAGATACAACATTTTTAATAAGTAAATATAATTTTTAAAAGACTGTATATTCCCATCCTATTCCAAACTATAAATCCAAAGTTAACAACCAATATGAAACTGTGTGTGTGTGTGTATTTCTTTAATATTAAGGTACAACCTTATAAAGTTTAAATTAGGAATAGTTATCTCATTGACATTAACAGTGTTTATAAATGTATTCTCTGAAATGTGAGACAAGTTCGAGTAATACAGACTCCTTTTATGAAAGCATGTATGTCTACCTCTAGGGCCAGACACACAGCAATTAGAGCCCCATTGAGCCACCCTACCACTCACTGAGGATAACAAGGAATATGCACCATCAACAGATCATCATGCCTTAAGGATCACTTGTAGAGACCATCTGGTCAGCTATTCAGAAATAGCAATGTCATTTGTCACACAAACTTCAAATAATAATTATAATTAGAAAATGATAATTAGAAAATTATTAAAGTATCATATATATAAAATTTGACATCAACCCATTATTTTTGTTTACTTCGATCAAATTACACAGTTGGAAATAATATCTTATTTCAAAAACACAAGAATACATACTTGCCTTGATAATTAGTATTTTCTCCAAGGCTTGGGCTGTATATTCAAACATAATTATTTCCACTCATTTAATAAATTTCATATAGGCTGACAGAGGTGATTTTCTTGTTCTTCATAGGGTTCACAACAAGTGAATCACCAGTAGCTTTTCCCAGTGAACATTCTCCAGCATATTTTCTATATGTTGGAAAGCTCTTTATAAAAAGGAAAATACTGTGTTTTTTGGTTTCAGGTTTTAGTAATCAGTCTCAGACTTGCCTTCATATTTCTGTGGTTGTGTATCTTCTTAGCTTCACTTTTAGAACATAAACTTAATGAGGATAAAAAAAATCACATTTGTTTTTAACGAGTGGTTTTCTCTTCCCTGTGGGTTCTTGACGGATGCCCGTGGAGGCTAATGAAATTGATGTTAGTACTTGAGTATCTCAGTCATCTTAATGCCCGCTTCAGGATGACTTCTTGTTTATTCCAAACCTGGTGAATTCAAAGTAGACCTTTATTTGTACACAAACTGCAATATCCAAGTTACTAATTTGAAAGTTGTTAGGGATACGAAATGTTTCCCTTAGTTATTGACAGCGTGTGCGTGAGATTCTCTGGCCTTCAGTTTAATGTATTTATATACAAAACAAAACAAAGGAAAAAACAAACAAAACAAAACAAAAACAAAAACCCTTCAAGCTTTGTATACCAAAGGAACTAAATAAAAGACAAGGTGATGAGGGAGAAGAAGGCCAACAAAGGAGAGAACATAATTGAAAATAGAGCCCCAATCCCAATCAACCTGAGCCTGATATTGTTTACTTCCAAATTTTGTCCTGCGTTTCCTCCCCAATGCTTCCATTTCTGTTACTTGGTTTAAAAAAAATTCTGTGTTATGAAGAGAGGTGTCTTTATTTATTTGATCGCTAATGATTCTTCTCATACTTTTACACTGGTACATTTTTAGGATATCTTCATCCAGCCTTCTCCATTGTTTTCTTGTTGTATATAGATTGCCAGTGCATGTATGTATTTTAGGTATAAATGAGACTTGGCTTTGTACTAATATTTTCTATTTGATTTTTAATATCCTCCTCAATAAGGCCCAGTCTTCTGGGGGACTTCTGGTCACAGTAACACGCTGGTTCATGTCTTCCTGCTGAGTGAGCAATGGGATGCTTAAGTATAACAGGGAAATATTTATTTGTATGTTATTCTTATTTTTTCAGTGTGTGCTGTATTTGTGGGCCTTGAAAATTCTTTACCCCAAAACACTGTTTTTACTTCGTGGAAATCATGAATGTAGACATCTAACAGAGTATTTCACATTTAAACAAGAATGTAAGTATACTTCAAGCTTTTTTAACACCATATGTGCTAAATCATCATTTTAACCCATAGTAGGAGCACATGATAATATGATTCATCACTTAAAATTCAGAAACTTAAAAAACACTATTTTATGTTATTCCATATCTCTAAGGACAGATCATGAAGAGAATCCAGAATTTCTTTTTAAATTATAAATTCTCTATAAAATGACCTAAAATTTTGAATTAATATTTGTTTTAATTTGTCCTATGAAACAATGATTAACTTACTTCTTAAAAAAAAATGAGAATACTACTATTCAGGGAAATAATTTTACCCTTTCACCTCAAATCACTCGAGAAAAACAGACAGAGGGCAAATTCAACTCTGGTTCTCTTTGGACTCAATAGATTTACTAGCCTCTAGTGGATTTGACCAAATTAAAGGTCATGTTTTCGTTTAGAAATAAATACCAGGAGTGAGAACTACTTTGTATAAATTTTATTTTCCTCCTCTCTTTAATATTCCCTATTGTCTAGTGAAACAAATTTCTCTCTGTCATTTGGGCTTATTTTCAATGGAGTACAGAGACTTCTTTCAAAAAATTAGACATAAGTCAGCAAGGTTTTGAAAAGCAAGGTGTGGTGATACATAAAAGACTTGAGGAAATTTCTTGCCTGCCATCTTCTTTTCTATAAGATCATTCAGAAAAATTAGGCAGCTTTACAACCACATTTCTGTTGGTCTTCTATTTGTTTGTATGTACAATTTTGAGCTACATCTACAGATGAATAGTGAGGATATATATGAAAGTTTTCTCCTCTGCTGTATAAAAAGTTACTAAAAAGTTAAAATATGGATAAACCACAAGAATTTACAACAGTAGAGGTAAAGAGTAAGACAGGTATTCTCTGCCTTTTGAAAGTGTGTCTTATGTCACTTAGCCTTTATGAAAGACCTGTAATCGTACTTGTTATTGCTACCCAAAAGAAATCCAAGGAGAATTTTTGCTTTCAGGAAGAAAGGTGAAAAACAAAAATAGGGTTCAATGTCATATGTGCAGCGAGCGCTTTAAAGAGGCAGTGCTCCCCCTGAGCAACAAGTCACCCGGGCAAGCCCCTTCCCTGAGAACCACACTCAGCATCTCACCATCAAGCCGCCATGGCTTTGAGCCGTGTCTGTGAGCCTCTGGGCGTTATCTCCATTTATTTTGTGCCTCTGTTACAAGTAGTGTCTTAAGATATCAGAAAAGTCTAAGATGTTATTTTTTGGATCTGGGAATGCTCAAAAATGTTTCTATATGAATTAATGATAATTACTTCTTTGCTTTACACCATTTCAGCTTACACAAGGTTTCATAGGAATATTACACTATCCCATAGTGGGGGAAACCTGTGATAACATGTCTTTACAACGTCTTATTTAATCATGTTTTGGAACTTTGCGATGTGTAGTTATAGGCTAATAGTATGATTCTAGGAAGGAAACATTAAAAAATTATTCCAGTGAAATGTTCCTAGCTATGAAGTTCTGAAAGTCAAGTCTTTGTTTTTAAATCATGTTTTAATAGGTAAAATAAAGTATTCAGAGCGCGTTTATGATGCCTGTATGGATGCCTTTGACTGCCTGCCCCTGGCCGCCCTGATGAACCAACAGTTCCTGTGTGTACACGGCGGTTTGTCTCCAGAGATTAACACTTTAGATGATATCAGAAAAGTAAGTTCTGTTATTTCCAAGTCTCATCATTCTGCGTGCTTCATTACTAAATAGAAGACATTAATTTCCCTGTCATTGTCACTAACTTTATCCTTTTAAATTAAAATGATTTAAAGGTAGCATGAATCTCTTATTTGTATTCACTGTTATTTAGAAGAGAAATATATTTATACTTGGAAGACTTTTTGTCTTGAAAACCTCAGGGTTCATTTTACCGTGTGACGTGTCATTGAAATGTATCATATTTGATTGCCAAAAAATTTATGCCTTTTCATTTCCCTTTGGCTCGTTTTAAGCAACCCTTTGTATATTCATAGTATATTATAGCTAGAAAACGTTGCTTTGCTCTTGGGGAAAAAAATCACACTTTGACCTTTAAAATGTGTCTATAGCATCATTATTTTGAAAATCTACTATTTTTACAGCTTAAAGCTTTAAAATAACACTCTAACAAAGGTGATGATGATATTCCATTGATTGTATTGAGTGATGAAGTGACAGTTGATTTTTTGAGGTGTTTTTTACTTAACATTAATGGTTGTTTTAGCCAGCAAAAAGATTGGTTAGATTGAATATGGAAGTATCTTTTTCTTGAGATATGTAATAATATGAGATCCTTTTATATGTGGAAGAGACAGTCTTTTAATCAACACAGAATGTTGATACTTGCTCTCTGTTTAAAGTGTGATAAAGACATGACGCTTAATTGCAGTCATGGAAGTCAAGGAGAGAGTGGCTCACTTTCTGATAGGCCCTTTAATCAAATAGACTTTTGCAATATTAACTAAACTTCTTTTCATAAATTAAGTATTATTTAAAGCTATTGCCCACTATTCCCAAAACTTACCTTCTGGCATGTTTCAGATATTCTGTTCAATTTTCATATACATCATTAAGCTCTAACGTTAGCCATAAAATTATTTGTAGGTTTGCATTTTGCCCTATGTCAGTTAGAGATTCCATCACACTTAACACACTTAATTAATTTAGTAATTACTCCTTCTTAGTGTTGATAGTATTCATTTTAGAATGCATTTTGTAGCTTTCCCAGAATAAATTCTGTATTCTGGTTGTCTTATCAAAACTTTAGCTGGGAATTCATAGTAATCAGAAGGACTCCCCTCCTCTGCTGCCCTATGCCTGTAATAAGTTCTTCTTTCTTAGAAAGAAATTCTGTGTTTTTACAAGCATTATTTTTCTTGGATGAATTGTTCCAAAATCATAAATTATTTAAGTCTCTTAAACAAGTCTAAATTTGCAATGAATATTTTATGGATAACATAACGGTTAAAATATGGTGGGTCTTGGCTTACTGAAGTTTTTCATTGAGTGTTGAAAATGTGAGATATTGCTTCATTCTTTTTAGATATTAGTACAAAATGGTGTGCAGCAAAACCATTATTTACATCACCTTTTATGTCTCAGGAAAAAGAATGTAATCGACTGCCAAGCTTATATATTCCCTTTCCCTGTGGGGTTTTGAAAAAATCTTAAAGTATTAAATATGAAGAATATCAGTTTTTAAGAGGTTTTCTTAGCTGTTTTATGCTTTTTTTCAAGAGACTGTATCATATCTGCTAACTTCACCAAAGATTCTCTAATGGCAGTTAAATCAGAATAAACTACAGGAAAGTGATAGTGTTATAAAATTGTTGGTGAGATGTCAATTCCAGTTATTATATTGTTTTTAGCTTCTAAATGCACCTTTTTAAATTGAAATATGACCTTGCTGAACATTTATAGCTAGAAAATGGATTTCATATGAGGGTTTTGGTAAAACTATAAAGCTTAGAACTATGAGCTGAAGAATGACCAGCTAAATTTGGGGTTATTTTACTGCTTATCATTCCTCTTAGTTTGTACCTATTAAGATAAACCACAGCTGGCTTGTACTTTAATTCGAAACGGGGATAGCCCCTAAGAGTGACTATCCAGAATGTCATATAACAAGTGGCCACTCTTGAAGTGAAAGCCATTTGTTCTCAAAGTCCTATTGTGAAATATAAAAACTGTAAGTTGTTCTCCATCCAGATTTCTAAATCTTGGCTTAATGGAGGCCGTAATAGAGATTTGCCCAAAGGTAAAACAAAATAAAAGCTCCCCCTCAAGAAATGAAACACAGAGTCGCACCAACTGGTGGTGACTAAAATACCTGGATAGATCAACTAGGTAAGGAAGAGAGAAAGAAAAACTAAAAAGCAAACCAGGAGACAGGAAAAAAGGAGCAAAGAGTAGGGACTAAGGAGACAGGGGGGAAGAGGGAGAGAGATGGAAGGCAGACAAGGAACAAGCGCCTCGGAAGGAAAGAGGACAAACTGGAGAGAGATGAAGTGTGGACAGAGGGTGAGGCAGGAAGGCAGGAAAGCCAATAGGAAGAGAGGGAGAGGACAGTTCACCAGGCCCTGTGCTGGGGAGGAAGTCAGGGACTGCAAAAACACTTCTATTTTCTGGATTCCAAGCATCCAAAGATGAGTATTTTGCTCTCTGTCTTCTATTTTTCTTAGTTAGACCGATTCAAAGAACCACCTGCTTATGGACCTATGTGTGATATCCTGTGGTCAGACCCGCTGGAGGATTTTGGAAATGAGAAGACTCAGGAACATTTCACTCACAACACAGTCAGGGGGTGTTCGTACTTCTACAGGTGAGGATGGGCGGCTCACCTCTGGAGCACATCTGGTTCATAAATGTTCTCATTTATCAGCTTGTGTGTCTGATTTGTGTATGAGGTTTATATCACCTCTCTAGGAAACAAGGAAAGATGAAAGGGTCACTTTGCAAGCCTGATTCAAATGGGTCCTTAGCACTTGTAAAAGAGATAGATGAATAAATAACAAATAAATAAACAAGCAAATAAATAAAACATTTCTGTAAATACACAGATATATTATCTGTGAGGAATAGAAATGGCATAAAAGAGCATGTGGGAGTCACCTGCGTGGCTCAGTTGGTTGAGCATCTTGATTTCAGCTCAGGTCATGATCCCAGAGTCATTGGGATGGGACCTGTGTCTGACTCAGCACTGAGCATGAAACCTGCTTAAGATTCTCTTTCCCCAGGCTCCTGGGTGGATCAGTAGGTTAAGTGTCCGATGTCAGCTCAGGTGATGATCTCACAGTTTGTGGGTCCGAGCGCCACGTGGGGCTCTGTGCTGACAGCTCAGAGCCTGGAGCCTGCTTCAGATTCTGTCTCCTTCTCTCTCTATATATATCTGCCCCTCCCCTGCTCTGGCTCGCTCGCTCTCTCTCTCTCTCTCTCTCTCTCTCTCTCTCAAAAATGAATAAACTTTAAAAAAATATTTTTTTTCTCCCTCTCTCTTTGCCCTTTTCCTACTCTGCCGTTGTCTCGTGCTCTAAAAAAAAACAAAACAAAACAAAAAAAACAAGAAGAAGAAGAGCTTGGGATATGTGATATTAGGGTGGCAAGGTAGCTGACGAAGACAGTACAATTTGGTAGAAAATTGGTTCTATTTCAAAAACTGGAGAAAAAAGAATCCAGTGCCAGCCATGATTTTCCATTCAATGATATAGTCACTTATAACGTATTTTTACTGGATTTAATAACTTAAAACAGAAAACAATTTTTAAATCTGTTAATTAAATTATATTGAAGTTATTTTTAAACTTTCTTAAGTTTATTAGACTCCCTGGATAAATTAAAATTAGCAGCTACTCAATATATAGGTACCATGTAGTAAATTTATTATTAGCCCTTTGACAAGCCACTTTGAAAGATCTTTACAATAATTTTAATATTTGCCAGTATAGGGGAGTTTGCCCATTTTGTAACATTTCAGAGCACGTCAGCGAGAAGTCGGCAACACAGCTGGGTTTTTTGGTCCTCATGATTTCCCTGACATTTCACTTCAGTTGTGGTCTCCGCACTTGACTACCTCAGCTTCACTAGGTTCTCTTAGCATCGGATATACGGTTTATGTGACAGGAGCCAGAGACACAGGAGAAGGTTACAGAGAAATCAAGAATGTTAAATTCTATAATACATAGCCTTTAAACTAAACAAAACTTATAGACCAAATGTGGTGTGCACTGAAGTTTATGCTCAATGCCAGCCCTGGAAGGTGGGCAGATGGGAAGGCTCGGGAGAACTCAAACAGCTGCACTTGCCTTCTGTGATCCTTCCACATAATAGCAATCAGACTTTGTTCAGTGGTAGAATGTTTGGTTCCACACCTCAAGTTTTCCTTATGGGGGGGAAAAGTTTCCTTTCATTCATCTGTCGAAGTGATTGAGAAGTGAGGTGTAAACTGGTCTTGTACACTGTAAAGCATCCTTCACAGAAGGATATTTGCTATAGATCTTAAGAAAGGGTTTTTTTCTGAGCTTATTTATCAGAAAGGTTACAATTCATTTCCATGATTTGGAAATTTGGGCACCACATCTAATGAGTCTGTCTTTGGGTGAAATGAAGAAGAGTGGTAAAATATTTCTCCAAAGCCTAAAGTTCCTCTTAGGAAATTAGTTAATTTCGAACTGATCTTTTATTAAATACGCTAAAAGTTTTAGTGAAAAAGATAAATATTGTTGAAATATATCATAGCCAATTTTTCGATTTTTAAAATCTGGTGTCAAATCCCTAATTATACTGTGAGAGTTTAACTTACTTACTTGACACCACTGAGCTGTGCATCAATAATACAATAGCAAATAAAATCCCAACCTCTTGATTTTGATATTGAGGCACATCAGATTCTTTTCTTTCATTCATAGTATAACATCCTTCCATTGGTTTTCTGAGTCAGCTTTTCAAATAAATAGCCTTCTAAGTAAAGTTCTTACATAAAGTTATGGTATTTTTGTTCTGTCAGTATAGAAACAGATGTGTTTATATCAGAGATAAAGTCCATCAACTAGATAATTAGAGAATTATGCATGTTTTCACACTTTTGTTCTCCACAAAATGATTGTTTAAGTCCTCTCATTAGAGGGCTCTATAATATCTGTAGCCATGACAAATGCTGAATATCTAAACCCACAGCCTATCGACTCTTGCGAATGGCAAAGCAAGCTGGATTCTCTCTTATCTAGCTGGATTCTCTCTTATCTACGGAAAAGAAAAATGACTCTTTCCTTCTCCCAGAGCTTTTTGATTCTTTTGTCTTCAAATTGCCTTGGAGGCAGAAAGGCATCTTCTGTCGCCATGGTTTATAAAGCTGATATAGAGGGGCACAAGAGAGTGATAGAATTGGTAGAGAAACTTGGTGACAAACAAGACATATTGTAGAGAAACAATGACAATGTGGGAGTCATTGCCAGTCATTTTGATCGGCAGCTCCCAGTTTTATTTTACACATTATGTAGAATCTGCTTAACCGTCCCTCATCTGACATACTGTCTGGGCCATGATTTCAATAAAATGAAGTTCTACAGACAAATGCATCGGTAAGAATGCATTCTTGGCGCCATGAGTTAGAGAAAGAGAGACGATGGCATCGAGGGGAAGGAATCGTCCGCTTTTGCCCAGATGCTACCCTTGTCTTTGTAACCTTAGAGCGGAGTTTGCAAACTCAAATGCCTGTAATGTCCAGGCAGGTACCTGTGATCCTTGAAACAGACCAAGATTTACACTGTAAAAATGCATGAGGAGCCTGACAGATTGGAGGTAAAAATTTCATTGTCATGTAGACCAAACAAAGCTGTCAGCTGGATTCGGTGCTGCATTTTGGCAGTTTGCACGTCTGCCTTGGATGAATCACATAAGCTTTGTGTTCTAGGTCTGGCTTCCTTCGAAAGGAGTGAGTTCAGTCAGACATTCTGAAGTTCCTGTAAACTCTGAGAGTTAAAGAACATCTTGACAGCCATTTTAAAAGTGTTTCTGAAGCTGCAAATTGCGGCTCACTCAAATCACTGCTGGGCTCTTAATCACAGATCAGCAGCCTGTCCTCCCCCACTCCCCCCTACACACACAGCCCACCTTCTCTTCTTGCAGTTGACACTTGCCAACCCCTTCCACCTGGAAATCATCCGATTCCTCCTTCTTACTTGTCCTGATTCTCCTCTAACTGATCCAGCAGAATTCTGCCTCTTGTGCTGCCCATCTTGGTCTTCCTCTGGATTTCCACATTTTTTTCTTCACACTTCTCCTCCCCAACACCCAGAAGCTCACACGTTCTCTTAGCTTCACTGTGAACTGAAAACTCTGGTTTGATTACAGATCTAGCTCCTTCATCTGTTTATCTTCATGAGCTGGGCTTCTCTGCTCTGGGTGGCTGCTGAGAGTTATTATCTTAGATGTCTCATTTTCACCTTAACTCACCTTGCCTGGAAAGTATTATTATTTACTTCCCCACGGGAGATTCCTCCTGGTTTCGCTGTTTCTATTAACAGTTCTATTAACAGTCACGCAGACTAGCAAAGATCTCTGCATTTTCTTTTTACATAGAAATCACCACCAATTAATCATTCCATCTTATTGACCTTTCTTAAAAATATCACCAGCACGTAGACCACCCTGCCTTCCCTTGTTCTCACGCGAAGTTCAAGACTTGCATTTTTAGTTTGTTGAAATCACACCTAAATTTCACAACACCCTTCCCACTCCCTTCCCAAATCACATGGTCTCCTTAATGGGCATTCTTTTGAGAATACATTTGATCATTCAATTGTTTAACAAACATTAGTTGAGCACCTATTGTATATGCCTTCTGTGAGGTTTTATAGATATTTAGAGTACCTGCCTTTGAAGGACAGTGCCTTTGTGTGCCAGAGACATGTAAGCTGTGACAAATACAGTGGAAGGTGAGTAGTGCTGTGAGGAATGTAGAGATTCTCTCTCTCTCTCTCTCTCTCTCTCTCTCAATCACTCTCTCTCTCTCTCTCTCTCACACATACACACACACACACACACACACACACACACACACACACACACACACACACACACACACACACACTAAGGGGCCTAGCCCAAACAGGGGTGGATTGGAATTGAAGGGACAATGTATGATGGAAGTGTTACTTACTAGATCTGAGTTTTAAAGGATGAGTAGGACATATCCGACCAGACCAGTCATTTGGGGAGGCTCTCTGTAGGCAGGGAAAGTGGTGTTCATGACAATATGACGGGGATGCCTGGGCGGCTCAATCTGTTAAGCTTCTGACTCATGATCTCATGGTTCATGAGTTCAAACCCTGAATTGAGTTCTGTGCTGTCAGTGTGGAGCCTGCTTGGGATGCTCTCTCTCCCTCTGCCGCTCCCCCACTTTCTCTGTTTCTCTCTCAAAATAAATAAATAAACCTTAAAAAAAGAAAATATGATGAAATAGAACACATGTAGAAAGATGACCCTCTGAGTGGTCCCATTTTACTGCTCCTAATCACAGTTAGCTGCTTCATTGTACACTAAAGCCAAGTATTCATGTAACTAAACTATTCTATTTTTATATCCACTGGAAATGTGTACATACATATGTGCACACAAAAGATTGTTCACAGAAACAGTATTCATAATAGCCAAGAAGTGGAGGCCACCCAAATGTCTATTTAACGGAATGAGTAATAAATTGTAGTATATCTCTATACCTAAAATCAGTGAATGAGAGTGAGTTAACCAAAGCTGCACATAATGACAGGGGTGAGGGTCACAGGGATGTCAGTGGACGAAAACACATACAGAGTGCATCCTGATGAGAACATGGAAATAAGAGGTGAATATTCCAGAAAGCTAACTGGCCAGGGTGGCCGTCAACCTTCGCGAGGAGGGGAGGGGGATTTGAAGGGTATGAAGAGTGGCTGGTTTTGCGTCATGTTCTATGGCTTGGCCTGAGTGCTAGTTACAAGGGGCACATCATCCATTTGTAATCTTCCGACTTGGGCAGTTTTCCGTATAGAAATTAAGCTTCAATAAAATGTTTGTTTTAAATGAAAATTGCCCCCTGCTCTTGAGCCCGCCCGCAGCCAGGTGCAAGTGAGGACTCAGGCTCAGGTGAAGTTCTGGCAGAGAGAGTTGGAGCCCTTCCAGACTTGATACCTAGTGGAGAAAATGAAATTACTTGAAGAACCCTGGGGAAAAGAAAAGAAAATAAAACCAAACAAAGACATGGCAAGTCCTGGGGAAAGATAAGCCTGACAGCATCCGGACACCCAGGGGCTAAGGACCCATTGCCAGCCCTCAGGACACCCAGGGGCTAAGGACCCATTGCCCAGCCCTCAGAAGCAAGAGGAGGAACTTAGCAGTTGGGTAGAGTTCTCCCTTACTGCTAGCCCAAGAGAGGGGAAGGATGCCAAGGGGGCAGGGAGAGGCTCTCTCCCGATGGATCCCTTAGCAAGGGGTTCCAGGATACATGCCTGTTTTAGTGAACCTGATGAAGGAACGACACCCTTGGCATCTCTCACCTGCGAGGCTGTCCTGTTGAGGCTGTTCCAGCAATTGAATGTGAGCTCCAATAATCTGACAAATTGCTGCTAAAATTTAGGATATAAAGACAAATTTAAAAATCGTATCTGGGGGCGCCTGGGTGGTTCATTCAGTTGAGCATTTGACTTCAGCTCAGGTCATGATCTCACAGTTTGTGGGTTCGAGCCCCACATCGGGCTCTGTGCTGACAGCTCAGATCCTGGAGCCTGCCTCAGATTCTGGGTCTCTTTCTCTCTCTCTCTCTCTCTCTCTCTCTCTGCCTCTCCCCCATTCATGCTCTGTTTCTCTCGGTCTCAATAATAAATACACATCAAAAAAATTTTTTAATTGTATCTGTCTCTTAAAGCATTCACTATTGGTGGATAGTAAACATAATTACCACCACCACATGACAAATGCTGTCTTAGACAAATATGTTACGGGTTCATGGGAGATGGAGCAGTTCTGTGCACACCTCAGGATGAGCTCGGTTTGAGGGGAAAGTTCACCAGTGATAATTTGGCAGAAGAGTGGGATTTTCTACAAGTTAAAAATACTCAAGGGAAGTATAAATGAAAACATGAAAGCATAAAAAAGCCTTTTGATGAAGTCTTCTGGTAGGGAATGATCTCCCGGTTTGTGGATTCAAGCCCCGCATCGGTCTCTGTGCTGACAGCTAGCTCAGAGCCTGGAACCTGCTTTGAATTCTGTGTCTCCCTCTCTCTCTGACCCTCCCCTGTTTGCACTGTCTCTTTCTGTCTCTCAAAAATAAATAAAAAACACTAAAAATTTTTTAATGATCTGACACAAGTCACAACTAATAAATTTAACAGTGTAAAAGAAAAAAAATCAATGGATTAAATTTTAAGATCTAATTGGCTTTCTGAAAAGATGCATGAACCAGGCAGCACCCCTCTAGCAAGTAGAGGGGCTCCGAGGGGCTGTACAAAAATGAAAGGTTTTTATAGGAAGGAGTGTGGGGCAGGGAGTTATTAGCAAAAGAACAGAAAGTCTTGTTTCAGGCCAGTCACTTTCCCTTACAGGAGGCGCAGGGGGTCTTATGACCATTACCTCATCTTCTTCTGGTTGAGGCAGAGGGCCATGCAACAGATTACCTCACTGGTGCGGCTCAGAAAATTCCTAACTGACCAGTTAAGATTTTCCTTTTTGAGGGAGGTTGAAACTTCCTTTAGGTTAGGTATTAAGCCCCACTTTGGTGACTTGGCCTTAGGGATGCCGTTTTAGGCCTGTAGCTTGTTTTTTCACAACAGCTACTACTACAATTGAGAGCTGCTGAGTCACCAATCTATGATGGACTCTATCTTCCACACCATGGTGGGGAGAGAAAATTAAGAGTTGTTACAGGTCTACCACTATCAGTCCAAACCCTGGACTAGGGAATTTACATACATTGCTAACTCATTTGGTCTTTATCTTAAGTTTGTGGTATAAATGCTACCATCTGAATTTTTAAAATGAGGTAATACAGGCTCATAGAGGTTTATCAATTTTCCAGAGTCTACACAAGAAATTGGAATAAAAACCCAGATCTAAGGATTCCCACTATTCCATGGAGATTTCCACCTCCTTTTCTACTCTGAGAAATGTATTCTCTAGTGCTTAAGGAGTAATCATGTTCCAAGTGGGGAAAAAAAAAAGGCATTTTCAGACAGTACAACTTCGTCCCCAAACACAGCAGTGCATGCTGCTAAATGGATATCACAAAGCTCAAAGTATCACTGCCCTTCCCAGATCTTTGCATTAAGTCTTATTTCAAGACGTTTCCAGGACACTGGGTTCGACAAAAGCGTACACGTGTTTCCTGACAAGGGTGCCCCATGGAAGGCTGTGAGTGGGACTGAGATCCAGCCAGCCCTCTGCTAAAAACAAGGCCTGGGCCCTTGCTTGGGCTAACCAGCCTGGGGGAAGGGGGCTCTTTCTCCGTGTCGGACACAAAACACAGAAGTGTCACCTCATTAATGCAAGAAAAGAAAACCAAAAGATCTAACACGAGATAAGATATTTTTGAAAAAAATCTCCCCAGGCCCAAGTGCTTGCTTTCTTATTTCATAATGTCAATACATGCTTTACTTTCCTGCCTAGATAATAAATACCCTCGAGACAAAGCACACCTTACAATTTACCGTGGCACTTCTCCTGGTGCCTAATACAGGGATTAGGGGTTGTTTTCATCTAACAAATAAACAAATGACCAGTGAATCTTTGACTCTACTATTAATAATGTATATCTTCTTTAGTTCTTTTTAGCTTGAATGCTTTTTGGTTTATCATCATTTCCATTAAAAAGCATAAAAATGTTGTAAAGTCTTGCAGCTTTTTTGCCACCTAATATTATTAAAGACAATGTATCACAGGCAGACAGTTGACCAATAATGGGAATCTTGATGATAGTCAATATTTTCTAAGTTTATTTAGAAAAATATTTGTAATTCTTAGAGAATTTGAGTATTTGATTATGTATGCCTTTAAACGTCTAGAGATTTTTCTTCAAAATGAGTGCCTTCCAAGTAATGATACACATCTTCCTCACTTAATGCTATTAACCTAGCAGATTGCTGCAAGGTTAATTTTGTTTTCTTCAGGTTACCGTAAAAAAAATCAGGTATATATTTCCATGGGAGAAACCTTAAACACATAAGGGTATCAAACTTAGCATGAAGAAAATATATTAAAATGATGCTTTCATAAGACTGGTGTGGGTTCTAACAAAAGGAAAACATAAATGTAAAAAGTGCTGCCAAGCCATTTGCCCAAGGACAAAACATGACAGACCTAGACAAACGCCCTCTGTCTTACAGTGGTACAACAAGGCAATAAAGTGTCCTTCTAAAGAAATATTTCAAGGGCACAAGAAAACAAAATGGCTTAAGGAGATAGGGAAGGAACATTTATTGAGTGCATCCTACTCTGTCATCCCTTGGCTGGGCACCTTATGGCTAAAAATGTACAAATATATGTGCTATTTTTTAAAGACCCACCAGTGTCTCAGCAGTTAGGGTTTCTTTTGTTGACACATTCATCTGGAAAGGTCGTATACTCACCTTCTCCTAAGGTAGAACAAAAGTTGGTGTTGGTCAACTCTTGACCTAAATACCATACAGACATATTTCCCTGTGGACATTCTGGGCCATCTTCTCCAGTTCGTAGGTTATCCAGTGACCCACAGCTACATTCACATTCATTTACTGAGCTGACCTGGGACAATTAGGAAGTGAAGGCCTTATGAAGGTCTCTTCTTTTTCTCTTCTAGCAAATTGCTAAAATATTCTAGAAGACATACATATATTGCTCACAAATGCACATAAATGTGTGCACATGAACAGAGACTACTTTTAAAAAATTTTTTAATGTTTGTTTATTTTTTAGAGAAAGAGGCACAGAGAAAGGGAGGGGCAGAGAGAGAGACACACACACAAAATACAAAGCAGTTTCAGACTTTGAGCTGTCAGCACAGAACCCAATACAGGGTTGGAACTCACAGACCATGAGACCATGACCTGAGCCAAAGTCAGGTACTTCACTGACTGAGCCACCCAGGTGCCTCATGACTATTTTTGATTTCAGATCCCAGTTTTGCAATGAACTGAGTCCTTTTTTTTTTAAATTTTTTTAACATTTATTTATGATTGAGAGACAGAGCATGAGCAGGGGAGGGGCAGATAGAGAGGGAGACATAGAATCAGAAGCAGGCATCAGGCTCTGAGCTGTCAGCACAGAGCCAGTCACAGGGCTCGAACCCACAAACTGTGAGATCATGACCTGAGCTGAAGTCGAATGCTTAACCAACTGAGCCACCCAGGCACCCTGAAACCTTTTAATAATCAACATCTCTTCAGTGGTATGCCATATTAATGGTATTTTTTTCCCTTTTGAGCAAGGAATTCTTACAAAATCTTTAATATAGAAATTGTTTTCATCTTCTCTTTATAATAAATTATAAAGACATGCAGTATTTAGTATTTCTTCAAAGTGCTATTTTTATAATTGCTGAATGCTTCTTACAGTTTCTGTAGTTTAAGTTCTAGTGGACATCAGCAGTTTCTTTATATTAAAATGAGCATTGGTTTGCTGTCTATTTGAAATATATAAAATTTATTCATTTTTATGACATACATGTATCTCATTAAAAATTCTTAGAGACAAAGTGATTGCAAAGAGTTTTACAAGTTTAGCTTGTCATTTGAATTTCTTTGTTTCTTAAGTTTATTTTATTTTTGAGAAAGAGCTAGAGACAGAGTGTGAGCAAGGAAGGAACAGAGAGAGAGGGAGACACAGAACCTGAAGCAAGGCTTCAGGCTCTGAGCTGTCAGCACAGGGCCTAATGTGGGGCTCAGACTCACGAACCATGAGTTCATGACCTGAGCCAAAGTCGGAGGCTTAACTTACTGAGCTACCCAGGTACCCACTGAATTTCATTTTTCCCATGTTTGATTTAGAGACTTCCTTAACAGATAAAGTCATCTTGATTATATGTTTAATATTTTTATTAAGCCAAGATAAAGAATAAATCTTAAGATACAGTTCTGTTGATCATATTTAAAGTACGCAGTTTAAAACCTGTGAATTCCATAATTGTGTTTAGATTTTGAAGGATATACCAATTAATGTGCTCATCAGTAAGTTCATAACTTGGTTTCCAGAAGATTTATTCTCTCCTACTCCCTAACTCAGTCTCTCTGTAGAGTACTCAGGCATGCACTTGCATCCAAATACAAATAGTGCTGTGTTTGAAAACATTGAGGTTTATGTTTTAAATTCTATTCTCATGTTATCTTGATGCTTCTGTTCACCTGTGTGTAAATGTAGACTTGATGATACTGATTTTCTCCACAAGTGGACATTTTTCTAATGTTGTTATATAATGGCTTGCATTTTTTTGTCCAGTTCACACATCTCCAGCCCTTTCTGATTAAGTAGCAAGTCAAGCTGCAGGTTTTTTTCTGCCACAGGAGGGGGGAAAAAAACCTGTCCTGGGAGCCAAGAGGCTTGTTTCACGAATGTTGTATGTTTGATTATGCCTGATCAAATCACATAGTTCGGGATGTTACAAGTCAATGTGCTACACTGGATGATTGTATAACAGATGCTTCTTTCTCTTTTTTTTATCTCTGGCAGTTACCCGGCTGTATGTGAATTCTTACAGCACAATAACTTGTTATCTATACTCCGAGCCCATGAAGCCCAAGATGCAGGGTGAGCGGTTTTATGGGAACCATGCATAGCCTCTAGGTTGCCGCTTCCTCACTTCGTTCATTCAGGCTGTGGAGGGTCTCTTTTGCTAGGCTCTCTCCCTGAAGCAGTTAGATCTTAAAATTGTCTTCTGATGACACAGACAGGGTAGGATGCTGGGGAATGAGTTGTAAATGTGTTGTAAAGTTTTCTTTAAAGCACCTCCATTTTTAGCTTGAACGGGTAAAATTTTCAGCTGGCTTTCTTAAGCCCTTGTAAGGGTCCCTCTGATTTCTTTCCATTCCTGCTCTTCCCACGGTCCAGTAAGTGAGTTAATTACCAGCAGCTTTTCAGTCTTGGTTGGCAATATGAATAAGAATTACACATAGATATTTAACAGATATTGCACGGTGTACTCTTGTTTAAAGAATATCATTCCTGACTCTTGTGAACTTTTAAAGGACAAAAGCAGAGAAATGTAAATGAGGGAGAAAATCCTATATTCTAACTAATAAGTGTATAACATGATTTTATAAAAGTAAATTTTAAAATTTAGGGTCCAGGGTTAGTATAATTATTAGTATAGCTGATAGACCAATGACAGGGGCTTAGAAAATTAAGAAACACCAGATACTCGGTTCAATAGTGCATGAGCTCTGCGTTCGGGAGAAAAAGTCATAATGAAAAGGATTGGAAGTCCAGTGCCCTTCTCAGTAGGCTCCACTGAAAGATAGTGTTTGCCTTCAAATGCTTGAACTCAGTCCTTCATATTCTGAATTTTTTGGAAGAGAGGACCACTTAGTATTATAATCCGTGTGCTGAAATTAGGAATAGAGATGCCTACATTTTGAAGTAAGCCCGTGTCCGATGATCCCAAACCAAGGCAGATCCCAGGTTCCTGTCAAAATTAGCTTTTTTCAAGCAATAATCAACAGGTATGAACTGATCCAACCGTTTAGTATTGGATCCAGTACTATTATGTCATAGCTGACCATTGACATAACCTAGTGATATGCCTAACCAATCAGGTCCTCAGATAAGTTCTTTCTGTTTTTGTTTGTGTTTCTGTTTCTGTTTTTGTTTTTACTTTTCAAGGCAGTGGTATCACCATGACTATCCCAACTGAGCGTTTTAGGCAGCTTTATATTATTCCCACTATAGACCAGAAGTCATCTGCTTCTTTGAAAATATTTTTTGAAATGCATCAGTTAAAAGCAAGTAGTATATTTGTTTGAAATGAGCATTTGATTGATTTGGAGGGAAAACTGAGATTACATCATCTAATTTCTTTGTTTTTATTTGTTGTCAGGTAGGCATAGCCAGTCATGAGTTATAGCATCAAGGTACTAAGACTGAGAGAGAATGTTATTTTCTTTCACCTTCTGACCTTTCCCCCCCAGTGAAGTTCAGTTCGATATGCAGAATAAATACTTCTAGAACATTTCAAAAGATTTTTAAGAGGATATTTCCTTCTGGGGAAAGTAGTATCAAATATTTTTAAAATTATAAATTTTTAGGTGGTTAGCTATCTATCTGAATGTATTATTTGAGGCCCCTTTAGAACCCAATTAAAAGTAGGCATGGTTATTCAGCCAGAAATAACTGACACGATATACCCAAGGAATGATAACATTTTGTTTTGCACTTTATAATAATTTTTCTAAACTGATATTACTAAAATCTATTACATAGAAATCATGACAGAGGCTTTCCCCTTAATGGAAAAGAGGCAGAGTTTCCTGTATGGTTTTTTTAATTTGAGGACTAGAATCCTATTTTTATCTAAGTAGAAGAAAAGTAATGGATTGTTGGTTTATTTCCAAAGATCTTGCAGATGTTCTGTTTCATTACTGATTGATTATTACCCTGCTGAGACAATAATCTTTGACCTGCAGATCCCAGAAGAGATTGGTAATAAAGAAGTTCTAAAATAGAAACAACTTTCACTATTTAAAACCCATAGTTTTAACCGTTCTTTGAGAAGCAAATCACTTAGTCAAGACTGTCATGGACATATTGCCAATATTGTAGATAAATAGAATAATCAGCCCGGTTATTAGTAGTAAAGATTTATATGTTGCTCTGGTTTATTTAGTCTCATGTCAAAAAAAATGGCAACCTTCTCAAAAACATGGTAGGTGTGGGATATCTTCGTGCAAAAAGTAACTTCTGTCCTCTCTGTTGAGCAGAGGGAAGTGAATTATGACGTGGCATTGAATTTCACCCTTCCCCTAAGTCTGTTAAACTCAGGAAAGGCGTATTCGGAAATGGTACATGTTTTATTGTCAACCTTGAGATGGATTGATGTCTGTGTAAAACAGACACTAGAGTGAAAATTTTGTCTCCTGTTATGTAATTGAGTTCTCTTGGCATGATAAAACATAACTTTAATTTTCTATTGCTAAGGCTATAACTTGATATTTTTTTTCATAATGGCCTTGTTTTAACTCGTATTTGTTGTTTTTAGGTATCGCATGTACAGGAAAAGCCAAACAACAGGCTTCCCTTCTCTAATTACAATTTTTTCAGCACCAAATTACTTAGATGTATACAATAACAAAGGTAAGTGGTTTGAGATCCCTCTTGCACCCTTACATACTTTGTGTGATAATTCTTAAGCTATTTTACTTGGGTTTGGTTTTAGTGAAGCATTGTTAGCCATTCTTTTTCCCTTTGCTTTTTCATTTAATGTTGGATGCAAATTTTGTGATAATCTTCAGAGTTACAGGTTAGGTTGAGCTAAGGTACTGTTATTTTTTAGCGATTCTCCTGGAGATTCTAATGTATAGCAGGGTCTATAGTAAACTGGTCTGGTAGGTAAGGGTTTTAAAAGACCTAAGTGAAAGCAATCCAAAATCATGCCGCTTAAAAAGGATGTGGATTTAAGTGAGAATAGTGTGATTGTGCTTCTAAAGGATCAAGAAAAATAAGCAAAAGAAACTATGGCTTGAAATTCAGACTCAAACTGCATTTACTGAATACCTACCATGAGTCAGATACTGTGCCAGGCAAGTGCATATTTATTTATTTTTTAAAAAAATGAATTAATCCCCCTTTCCATATGTAGAGTGAGTCTCTGTGGCTAAATTGCCTTGCCCCAGGTCACTCAATTAGGTCCTGATGAACTGGAGTCAAACCCAAATCTTCTGGTTTAGCATCCTGTACTTCCTTTGTGAAACTCCATACCTGTGGGCCTAAAAGAGACCAGGAAACAAGAGGGCATTACTTACTGATGATAGGAAAGAGAGGAGGAGCAAGGGTCACATTATCTTTTTTTTTTTAATCAAGGTAATTTCTTTATTCAGAAATGATAGGAAGTGGTATACGTGTGACATAATGGGTGACAAAAGGTGAAAGAGCCATTAACTATAGTTAGCATTGGTCGACATATTTATACATCATATCTGAGGGTGGCTTTCTGAGATCCTTGCCTGCCCCCACATACACACTCATCTGTGCTGTCCTTGTGCGATAATTGTGCGCATGGAGCACAGGACTCTCCAGCTCTCAGCCCCGCTGAAAGCCCAGAGCTACATGCCTTCTGGGTGGGATGGCCACACCACAGTCTCTTACACTGCCATTTTGACTGTGGTGAGCCCACCTCTGGGGCTACAGAGTGAAGTTATTAGAAGGCACAGTAATGTTTTTGAGGCGCCTGAGTGGCTCAGTTGGTTGAGCTTCCCGCTTCAGCTCAGGTCATGATCTCAAGGTTCATGGGTTCGAGCCCCGCATCAGCTCTGTGCTGACAGCTAGCTCAGAGCCTGGAGGTTGTCTTCGGATTCTGTGTCTCCCTCTCTCTCTCTGACCCTCCCCTGCTCACGCTGTCTCTCTCTTTCAAAAATAAGTAATAAAAAGAAACATTAAAAAGAAAACGAAGGCACAGTGAAGTTTCTGTCACAACTATGGATGGTAGAGAGCAAGGGAGAGTCGCCCCCTCTTTCCTGGTCACCTAATATCTAGAAAAGAGGACCTGTCCTTAGTACTCTGTGACGAGAAACATACAAAGTAAAACAAAATATGCTGTTGGCATGCCAAGGGCTTATAAGCCCGTTCACAAAGTACGACTTGTGGGTGACTGAATAAAAATACAAGACACAGTGTCAAAAAGTAAAACTAAGAGTTAAATAAGTACATTCAACAAGAATGATTTTCTAGAATGGTCAGAGAAGGCCTTGTTTAAGGCAAAATGTGACCTGGGTATTAAAGAATGGTTCACATTTGATTGGAAAAAGGAAAAAAAAAATAAAATCAAGACCAGTGTTTTTGAAACTTTTATTTTTAAGCAGCAAACACTTTTTTTTTTTTTTTTTTTGGCCAGACAAAGTCTCAGTCCTAAAGTCTTCTGTATAAAACTAGTAAGATTTCATTCCCTCAGATTGGATGTGGGTTCTCATACCAGAGAATTTCCCTGAGGTATCTGATAGGGATGCAAGAACTCTGTAGGTCATCTTGCATGTCCCACATGATCCTATTATTTCCTAAAAGTATATACAATATGCACACTTACGTTTTTATTTTTTTATGGCAGTAAAACAATTTTTTTTCTATTTCACCTGGTAAAAGGAGCACCCAAACAAGGAATTTTAACAGACCAATTACCAAGTAGCATGATACTTATAATTTTTTTTTGAAGAATTAGCAAAGAGTTAAGACAGTAAAAAAAGAAAAAAGAAGAAGGAGAAGAAGAAGATTGGGGTTTCACTTTGTATAAAACAGACTTAGACTTTTTCTACTCATCAAAATGTTAGGTATTGGTTTTGTTTGAGACCAATGGCTATTTTTCTCACAGGGTACACATTGCTTCTTTGTCAAGGGTTTGATGTAACAAATACGATCTTAATGGGGTGGTGGGTGGCTCAGTTGGTTTACCACTGACTTCAGCTCAGGTCAGGATCTCACCAGTCCTACCTTCAAGCAACGTGTCTTCCACTCCCCCCCCCCCCCCCCCCCCCCCCCCCCCCCCCCCCCCCCCCCCCCCCCCCCCGCCCCCGCTCCTATCAGGCTCTGTGCTGACAGCTCAGAGCCTGGAGCCTGCATCAGATTCTGTGTCTCCTTCTCTCTCTCTGCCCCTCCCCTGCGTGCACTCTGTTTCTCTCTCTCAAAAATAAACATTAAAAAAACAATAGACATCGATTTGTTGCTATCTTTGAGGTTTTGTTGTTTTTTCACTGTATTCTCTTGTGTTTAGGGTAGATCACAGTCTCTTCGGAAAAGGGAGAGAAGCATTTCATTATGGGAACCTTTTCATAAAAAATTCTTCTGGAAGAGAAAAAGATAAACTCATAGGATGAAAAAAGATACATTCTTCAGTTTGAACATAATTTCAAAAGACCTTTGTGTAAAATCTCTGAAGCACTTTAAGACTATTATGCTAACGCTGTGTTCAGTATGTGGAGTAGGAGTCAGTTATTCACGGCTGAAGTGAGGATTACTGCATTTGAATAAAATAAATGGTAACGAGAATTTTAAATGGCAGTGCAAGAAAACTGGGTTGCAAGCCCCTTCAAAAACATTATCAATGGCAAGATAGTGACGAATCTCTGTTAACCATTTGACTCTTAGACACAGCTGACCGGAAAATGCTCTGGAGTTATAACTCAATAGTTACAGTGTGATTTGATTTTTAAGCGCCTACAATTAAGGCAGCAGGAATGCTCTTTGGCAAAATGAAGCAATGGGGAAAAGAGGTTTACTCTGCCATCTTCAAACCGGTAATTGATGCGTGATCAGCTTCATGTTTAAGTATCCGTTATTTCCGATTAGAAGTTTGTACTTGCCTACAATGAAAAGCAGCTTTCCAGAAGTGATAAGGGCTGTAAGTGGCCCATCCATTGGGATAGCCCACACCAATTCATGAGGTTCTTATCCTTTCCGGTCTACAGTAATCCGGGAACAACTCGCCCCTCCTCTGGCCTGTTTGCTCACTCTGACAACTCCTGCTTACTCTTGTAACAAGCCAGGGCAGAAGACGTAGATTTGAATCACAGCTCTGCCATTAAACAGCTAGCTCATTTACATTTATTGATATGCAATGACATCTCTGCAAAATGAGAAAAACATTTCTTTTGTGAATAATAGATGAAATTACTTTGAAACAAAATGTGGTGTGGTATCAAGATATTATCATCATTGAATATTTTATGTTGCTGTCATTTTGCCACCTGTCAGTGGCTTCAGGGAAACTGACAGATGATACAGTCCTCCTCAGCCTCTTACTTATAGTTTCACTTTGTGGCTTGATCCACCTTCGTAACCCCTTTCGGCTTCTCTCTGGGTTCTGAACACATTGTTCTGCTCCTTGTTCTGGACACATATGGCTGTCCTTTCCACCACGTCTTTGGCCAAGTAACTTTCTTTTCCATTTAGAATACTTATCTCCCTCTTGTCTGCTCACCTAAATGGCCTAGCCCACCAGTCTGTTTCTTCGAGGACTTCTGTTGGTAGTCCTCCTCTGAATGCCTGAAATACCAACCATTTGCCCTTGTCCTCACCATCTATTTTTCTTCTCTAGTTAGCTTTTCCTATTGTTAGCATTCCTATGACTTCCCAATCAGATTATAATTAGTTTGAAGCAGGGGTTTGTTGATACACATTGTAAAGCCCAGTAGCCTTCGTTACACAGGGTAGGCCTTCAACACATGCGTTGAATGATGCATTTTCTTTCTGGGAATCAAACAGCAAGACAGTGCTCAAAAGTACCCTATAGGTATTGACCCACAGAACTCCACCTCACTTTAAATTACAGTTCTAGCCAGTTCTGATACCCTTTCCAAATTGGAGTTAAACATTTGCAGAGCACTTTGCACATTTGGATTGTTTTTCTCAATCTGTAGCCTTAAGGATAAAGCAATTTCGCAATTACCCAAACACACCCAACAGAAGAAAACTGTAGTAATGACACAAGCATGTAGCTACTGCTGCTGCTGCTTCTCTGACTCCTTCCCCTTCTCCTTCTTCTCCTTTTCCATCCTCCCCCTTCCCCTCCCTCCTCCTCCTCCCCCAATTCTTTCTCCTCTTCCTTCTTCTTTTTTTTAAAATGATATGGGCTCAGTTGGTTAAACGGAAGACTCTTGATTTTGGCTCAGGTCATGATCTCGCAGTTCATGAGTTTGAACCCCGCATCGGGCTGTGCATTGACTCTGCAGAACCTGCTTCGGATTCTTTCTTTCTCCTTCCCTCTCTGCCCTTGACTTACTCTTTCTCTCTCTCAAAATAAATAAATTAATTTAAAAAAAACAAAAAAAAATATGTCACCTATAAAAATGACTTCAACCTCACCCACTCATCAATGCAACAAACCTTTATTGAGAACTTACTGTATCCGTAGCATCATACTAGGTGCTGGGAGTATAAAATAAACAAGAAGGAAATTGTCTTCACCCGAGTGGGGTTTATAATTTAGTAGTGGAATAGCCATTAAATAAAAGAATCCCATCAAAAATTACTCGGACATACTTGGAAAAGACTCCAAAGGAAAGAGTGGTATTAAATGAAAGTGGAAATTATTCCATGGAGACCAAAGAATACTAATATGCTTAACTGACAAAAGTGACCTTTAAGCAATCTTAGTAACATCTGTCAGTATGGAGAAATACAGTGGCAGATGTGAACTCTGCTTTAAACAACTCAGTTTGGCCCAAAACTATAACGAACCTCTGGAAAAAATGTGTCTTAAACATTGATGTAAACAGTTAAGTCCTTTATCTCTCTAGGTACACCTGTGCTTCAAAAAAATCTAAAGTAAATTACACAAGGTTGCCATGTGGCGCCTGTCCTCTGTGGTCCAGATGAGTTGTCATATGGGCGCAGGAGTGATGGGCGGATGGATATATGATAGGGATATCGAGAAATACAATATACTTCCAGGGGTTTATAACTCAGCTCTAAGAAAAGCTACTCACAGTAAAATTAAGTAATCAAATAAAATTTATTAAATGAAATGTCTTTTGGATTTGAGAAGAAAAGTCTAAATGGCAACCAAACTAATTTACCAATTAAGATCCGAGATTAAAAATGACCACGAGGAAAAAAATCAATTCAGTATTAAAGTAGGCAAAGGAAGAGAGAGGTACAAAATCGGGTTTCAAAGATAAGACAAGAAAAATATTGTTTGCTAAAATGCAAAAGTCTACCCTTTTTGAGTGGGGAAGAATGTATTATGATGGTTTGGACTTTTAAACAAGACAAATTGACAGAATTGCTTTTAAAAAGCATTTTAGCCCTACCAAAACTTGGCAGAGTTAATATCCTCAAATATTTTCCTTCAAAACATAGTCAGGGACTTCAGAAGGATACCATTTACAAATAAAAAGATAATTTACAGCTTGGCATACCATTGTAAAGAGAGGATGGAATTGCTAATATAAAAAAACCAACGTAAGAATCTTATTGGCAGTCACGATGTGTACATGCAGGAGCAAATGCCACTTCTCTGAAGCCAGCTTGCCTCACGCCCATGACATCTAGCTGGAGCACTCAACCCTCAGTGACACCATTAGCATCATCACACCATTAGTGTCCCTGCCTGGTTCAGGAACCAAGTGCAGAATCAACTAGATCAGACCCTTATCCAGGGTGGGAAAAGGAAAAGGGAGCCGGGGGGGGGGGGGGGGGGGGGGGGGGTAGAATTCATGCACAGGTAACCCTAAGGTAGCGTTCTTCACAGTATGCCAAAAAGATTACTTCCTGACAAAATTGCCTGTATTTTATAAACAAGAAGCCATTTCTCTTGAGTTTGAGGCTGATCTTAACCTCATTATGAGAATAATGTTTAGCAATGACATAAACATTTTTAAAGCATATTTTGGGACTTTATAATCACAGGCATAGATATGACCACCAGTGCTTTGTAAGTTATATAAAATTAATCCAGAGATTTTGTTCAGTGGCAACAGTTTTCATAGCTCTTACTGTTTTCCTGGTATCACATCAAATCTAAGGATCCTCTTAATTGGTCTGGAGCAACTGTTTACTCAGACCACTTTTTTCAATAGAGGAAACATAAATACACATTCAAGGTAGCATTTTGTTATTTGATATTTGCTAAAAAATTGTAGGCCAAGTGTTTTTCTTGTTGTTACTGAAGGAAAACAATAAGTAAAATAACTCCTATGAAAAATAGTAATTCCTTCATTTATTTAATAAATGCTTTTATTCTTTACCCCAATGAGTATTGAATTACACACAATGGAAAGATAACTTCTTTATAATGATTATTAAACTTAGGACAACCTACCAAAAAATGATATGGAATCTACAAACTTATGAAGGAGCAAAACAGAAAACATGAAGGAAACTCTTAGCATTAACTTTTTGTATTGTTGGCATGAAGTAGTAGAAAATAAATTTATGTAGACATTTAAGACTGAGGAGGACTTGGGGTAGGAACTTTTGATTAGTTCTCAGAGAAATAACCTCTCTGAGATGAATGGATAATATTCACTGCAGAGAGGTTTTAGCAGAATATCCCTTTTCACTGCCTTTTATATGCAGGACTCTTTTAATATATGGAATTAATCCAACTATGATTATAATTTCTTATACCATTATCATTATCATTGTCACTTTGACTGCCACAACTTTGATATATTTTCTTTAAAGTCTTAGGTTAGTAATAATATATTTAGTAAATGTAAATATTTCCTTTCAGTTGGGCAGTTGAGAGAGCATATATACAAACGTTATTTTCTTTATTCATGCAAGGAGCAAATGATTAATAATAATAATAATAATAATAGTAGAACATTTATCTCATTCCAGAACCTGCTCTAAGTTCCATATGTAAATGCATTTAATTTTTCAATACTCTGTGCATTACATTCAAATCTTGATTTTATTGATGAAAAACTAGGGCACAGAAGGGGATGCCTGCTTTCCTTACGGTTCACTGAGAATAGCACTGAGATTGAAACTCAGGGGAGTGACTCCAGGGTTTTCAAGTTAACCTCTGTCTTCTAGGTCAGCTTTGTTATCTGAAGGCATTCAGGGCAATGTTTTCAGAGAATCCCTATTCAACTCATGGCTGCATTATGTGTAGGTGACTAAGTATTCTTCAACAAGGAATAAAAAAGCTTTTGGAATGAAGAGTCATTTATTATCCCTTTAAAATTACATGAATGTTGTACATTCAAATACATACATTATTGAAAGAGTGGGGTATCTTTTATGTTATTCTAAAATAAATAATTAATTTCTCTCTTTAAAAAGTGTCCCTTAGGCGCTTAGACTTTTGCTCTTGGTACATTCAGCTCCATTGTCAAACGTGTCATTGCTGGAGGCCACTTTCTAAAGAGATTAGTTTTAGTCCAGCTGTCAACTTGCTTACATTTGAGCATTTAATTTATGAGATAGAGGGCAAAATAGAAAAACTATCAAGATTGAAATCCAAGAATTAACCTGACTATATATTTTAATTGAATGCACACTCTGTCTCTTTGCTATAACAAGTGAATTTTTTATTTTGTAACCACCACTGCTGCATAATTATAAATTTTGCAGTTAAGTAATTATGGAACTTCCTTAAGTAATAACTCAATGAATGAGAAAATTCTTGCTTTTCACAAAGTGTTGGCCATAGCATTGAAGGACTGAACTCTCCAAGTTATACAAGACCTTCAGACAGGATAAATACAGGATCTGGAGCAATGCTAAGTCCTCCACACAGGTTCATCGGCAGTCTCTACTGTTGCCGGTTGAACAAGGTCATCTGGGTGCTGCATCCTGAGGTGTCATCCCATTGTCTTACAGACAGTTAGGAGATTCTCTCGAAATCAAATTCTTTGTAAAGCATTTCATAGGAGGAAAAGCAGGGACAATCTACATCATGTTGAAGACTCCAGGGAATGGCTTATCACTTGCTATTTATTATCTAGAAATTCTAGATCTGCAAGAGACTTTACCCTGACAACATCAAAAAGTCTGCAGTGGTATTACTTTCTGCAGAAAACGTCAAATGTGTGGGTTTAATATTAACTCAGTGCCGAGGAACAACCTAGAACTTTGCAAGCTATAGCTCAGGGCTTGATACCAAGTACAACATTAAAGGTCAAAAGGGTGTTTTATGACTGCATACAGATACCACCAGTTTTCAAGGTACCCTTGTTATGCACTTGGAGCTGATATGTATTGATTTCATTAAATGGGAGCCAAGCATGGGCACAGTGTTTACTATGTCCATGCCATCTTCTCCAGTAGTTCACAGCTTCAGCTAAACCTCTTTCTCTCTCTCATGTACTAAAGTTGCATAAATCTTATTTTAGCATTATAATAACACAGATTAGAACTTAAAGCTAAAACTGGCAAAGAACTCATAACTAGGTCTTTCTTATTGACTTAGCAAAAAATATTGAATCAAAGAAATTCAAATTCTCTGTGTGAAATTGTAATGTTAGAAATAATTCTGTGTTTCACTGGACTTGGGCTGCTTCCAAGGATCAGTTTTTGGCCCAGACTCTCTAGATGTTGGTATTTAGATATGACACTTTAGGTGGAATTATAAAATGGAAAAGTGTTAACAATAGATAGCCATTCCCTCCCTGAAGAAATTGTGTCTTGATACTTTAGATTTTTCAGTTGCCAAATATTTTTTGTGATTATGTATTATCATGGATACTAATCACATGTATTATTTTATTTGGATGTCATACTTTGAAAATAAGAGTATTTATTCCTATTTTGCAAGTTTAGGAGGTAAAGCTCACATAAGGAGAAATATTTGTTTAAGTTTTCACAGTTATAATGTGGTAGAGCCAATGTTATTTCCATTCCTGTCTATTTTAGAGACTCTTTTACAATTTTAAAATGTAGTTTAGCATCTAAAGCGACATTTTATCTCTCTCCTAAATTCCAACATGTACCCTTTAGACTGCTCATGTGTGGTTAGCTACACTTTTAGTGTCCTGAGGAGTTATATGTTTTATGTTTTCAAAACAATTTTTTTTTTACTTTTTCTTTGCCTGCTTGCCTTCTTTCTGTCCTTTCTGTCTTTCTCCATCTTGTCCCTCCTTTCTCTGTTTCCTTTCCTTAGATCTTTTCTTCAACCACCATTATTAAACATCAACTGTGTGCCTAAGTATGGTACAAAGCACTAAAAGAAAAAGAGAGATCTTTGCCTTCTTCGTCCCTTCCATCATCTTCCTTTTATTGACTTTATCTGAAATTCTATAGTTAAATAATGAGCTGGTTCAAACTTTACTAACGTAATATCAAAAAGAAACATGTAACACACACACATGCACATATAATCATAGAGTTGGCTCGCATTATTTCATAGATGTATCTGGCATGGTCTCTTTCCTCCATGTAAGTAAGATACTATTATCCAAATTATTGGTAGGACACTTGTAGCAAAGTTAACAAGGCGCCATGAGGGATGCATGTGCAAGGAAGGAGAAGCAGGCAGGGACTAGATGTGTAGATAAGGCGGATATATATAGTAACACACATGTGTGAATCTTGATAAACACAAAATCCTTAGCTCAAAGCTTCAGGGAAATTATATATACCTACTATTTGTATTTATTAATGATAAAATATTTCAGGTTGATTAAATTCAGTCATTACATGGAAGTTATTGAGAATTTGCCTGTGAAAGACATTATGTCAAGTACTGAATCAAGCAGTTTAAGCATTAAATTTCTTAGGAATCCCAGACCTAAGAACATCATTATGACAAAATTACCTTAAAATGATCTAAAATTGGAGACTTGAAATATGTCTTCATGAATGACTTGAACACTTACTTTGTGCTCAATCTTATGAGCTATAAAGTAAAAGTGAGTTATAAGTGTAGTCCTTGCTCACCAAATACAGTAATCCTCAGGAATTAATAAAGTTCCCATAAACTAAGTCACTAGTAATAATAAAAAGTATCTTTTTAAAACAGAATACACTGGGCAAGTACAGGCCATTGAGGGATAAATAAAAAGGACACAGGAGTTAGAAGTCAGGTTTCAAAATGGAAGAAAGCACAAGATTGTGCTTATAAATGCTATAATTTGAACTACAAAAACTATGCATATATGTGTACACATATATGCATATGTTATCTTCACAAAATCCTAAAAGATTATACCTTAAAATGGTAATCTTTATGGGAAAATACAGTTTTTGAAAATCTACAACATCTCTCCCAGAATCAAATAAATCTTTTCATGCAGCATACAGCAAAATCTTAAAATATTGGCAAGGGACATTAGGAGTGTATAGGTCCAATTTCAAGAATTTTATCCATCAAGCCATCATGTGTCCTTCTGTGATGGTAGGACTTTGTCAAAAGACCATGATGGTAGTGTTCCTGCTGGGGGATCTATCGTCTACAAGGGACAAAACTGAAAGGAAAAAATAATCCTGGGTCTATTACACTTTTTCTTTCTCTTCTCTTTTTTTCTCTTTCTGGATGGATTATATTCTGGGGTGCTGCCATTTGCTTTCTTTTCACCCTCTGCCCCATCTTTTGAAGATGGGAGTGCATTACCAATTAGAGCTAAGAAGATGAAAAATGTTATTAGAATTAATTATTTCCATTCTTTTGACCCCTCTCCCCTCTATTGCAAACAGCCCTCATAATGTTGAGAAAGCCTGAGTGAGGTATGTTGGGGGTATTACATTACTAAAATAAAGACTTTCAGAAAAGGAACTTCTTGAAATCTTGAAATGTGTTGAGCCTATGGTTTTAATGCCCCTTGCTAGCAATATCTTGATCATGTCTTTTAAATTAGAAGCTTTCTCTGGATATTTCTTTCTTTTTTTTTTTTTCTACTCATTGTCCTATCATCATCCTCCCTGGTGATGGAAATTGTAAAGAAGGTGTTGAGAAATGTTCCCGAGTTCTTCTGACCTACAGCTTTCTGTGTGTCATCAAACTCTCAAATTTTAAAGTAGGACAGAGCCCTCTAATTTACAGACCTGGATATGGCCTAGCATTTTAGTGCATCATATGGTAGACAGAGGGATGGATTCTGCCTATGTGGGGTACCTAATTGTGTCATTAGAAGTAAAAGAGGTCAAGTGACCCTGCCCTAGTTTCAAGTAGGAGCTGTCCCTTGATTACTGATTTTGTATCCCATACATAGCACGGCTTACATGTTTGCATAGGGTTCTACAGGTCTGTCAAAAGGATGAGACCAAGTAATTGCATAACTGTAAGGCCATAACTTTGACATCAGAGAAAGAATAGGCAATCAAGACTCCAGATTCATGGAAATTAATATTCTTTCCATTATACCATTTTTTTTTTCACATGCACATGTGCAAAAGAGGAGCACTTGTCTCTAGACTGTCTGGTCTGCTCTAAATTTGGCTAATAACATGGCCTGTATTTATGTCATAATCTGTCTGCAGGCCTCTGATGCAATTGTTAAGTGACAGGAGGTCATGTATAATTGCCAGTAGAATGGTGGGATTTCTTGATGGTAGACTTTGTTCTTTCCCTGTTTCTCAGACAAGGTCTCAGGAGTTGGCCTTGGGTGATTCTTGAAGCACAACCATTTGTATTATTTATATTGCATTGGAGACAAATGTCTTTCAAGTACTTCAGAGAACAGCAGCACGCTGTTAGGGATCTACTTGAGTTTTGTAATCCCAGTGACAGTTAGAGGCAGGTGGCAGGGGCGGATGTGGGAGGTGGAAGATGAAATGTTAACTGTGAATTTCGTGACTGTAGATATTTAGGACTGTTTTGGTTTAAGGTTTTTTTCATGTACTTTTGTGGTATATATATATATACACATATATATATATGTATGTGTATATATATACACAATATGATATATATTATACAAAGAAACAAAAAAATTATGAGTAACTTATTAATGTAAGGTTATTCAGAACGTATCTTTGCATGAATACTTTATGTTGCTGAAAAAAGAATACTTATTGGTGTATTTGTATTTTTAAGTTATTCTTTATAGAAAAGTAGAAAAATGTTCTATAAAATAGTCTCTAGAATGACTGAGAGAGAATATTAATCAGTGCACTAATGATGAGGTCTTTGTTTCAGAAGTTTGTTGTCATTCAGATCTGGAAGTGGTCATATAAATTATCTAGATAAATCCATGAAATTTAGGTGAGGTAACTGAAACCAAAAAAGACTTTAAGTGGCCTCGGGTCTTGTGAGTACTTAATGACAGACCCATCCAGCAGTCTGGGCTCCTGGCCCTCCAGTCTAGTGCTCTTTTTCACAAAGAATAAATGTGGAAGGAGAATCTGTGTCCAAAACTTGGCAGTTAGGGTGAGAATATCATGGAGTGCTAGAAAGATCAGGAAGTTTATAGAGTCAGGCCAGAACTGAATTTAACTGCTTCTTAAGTGTGACCTTGGGCAAATAACCTCTCTGCTTATTTTCGAAATGCAAATGATAAAAACTACTTTTGAGGGATATTGTGAAGATTTGTGACTACATTTTGTAAAAGACAAAATATAATGCCTGATATGTAGCAGATGCTTAGTAAATGTAGCTACTGTGAAAATTTGTTATTTCTGCTCTCAATAAGCAAAAATAAAAATCTGGAAAATTCTCTGTTTTATCAGTAGGCACTCAGATAAATTATATTGAGTCAGCGTTGAATGAATAAATGCTTTATCTCACCAGCTACAAAATAGAACCTTTGTGTCATCTATTGAGTGAGCCGTACCCCCACTTGTAAATTTTCATCATATTTCATTTTTCTCAAATATGTATTTTGGCAAAAACTAAAATGTCTTTAATTATGAATACTATATTCAAGGTTAAGTTAATGTAACAGCTAAGACTAGAATTTATCCATTTATAATTTATAAGAGACAGAGGGACTGGTGGACAGGGGATGATGGGTTTGATGTCAGTAAAAACTGAGTTTAAATATGAGTACAATCTGCCTGGTGCTGGTTGCATGATGCACCAATCGAATGTCAAATAGAAAGCGGGGGAAGACTTAGAGGAGAAATTGTTCTTCAAAAAGATTAGAACCTTAAAGATCTTTTGAAGACATGAGGACACATTCCTGCTATGAATATGCTGTATCCAAAAATAGCAAAGACCTTTTAAATGGAGGCAGTATTCAGGTAGTACTTAGCAAAGGTGGGAAATACTTCACCTTTTCCATCTGGCAGATCAGAAATATTGGTATGGTAATGTGCCATGTTTTTTTTCATTTTCCATGGCTTTAATTCTGTATGAATGTATCCTTAGGTCAAGTGTCTTTTGACAGAAATGATAGGATAATTTAAAGAATAGGGTTATAGAAATATATACAGGATTCAGCATTCTGTGGGAAGAAGAGATTACTTCCCTTCGTATCAATGACTGCACTATCTGCATTTCTTGTCCCCAAAGTGTCGTGATTCTGTTCCCAGGGACTGTGCTGGTGAGCCGGAAATATGCTTCAAAGCAAAGACCATGCTGTTCTCAAATGTGATTTTAGTTAACTGCAAGCTGCTGACATCAACATATTATTAGGCTGCAATATGATATATATAGTATCCACATTACAAAAAAAACTATATATCCTCCTCATATTTTGCATTGGTTAAGCCCATCAAAAAAATTATATTCATTCTGGGCCACACTTTTGCAGGGGCATTGCCAATGTGGCATGCATCCAGAATAAGGATGAGCAGGAAGAAGAAAAGTCACGAAAAGCCATCTCTTATGAAAAAGAGCCAAAGGAATTAGGAAGAATTTTCTTAAAAAAATTGTAAGACAAATATGAAAATGAATCCTTAGCTTCTGAGCGTCTATACTGAGAAGGTATTATGTGAAGCACAAAGAAATACAAAGCCCATTGTGTGATACTTGTCTTTAAATATATAGAAGTTAGAATACATATATAAACATGGAATGACTATAGTCAGTATCAAATAATAAATGCAATATAGAGGTTTAACTCAAGACTTTTGGAATGCAGAGGAAGGTTGAGGTTAGATACAGTAGAAGAAATCCAAAAAGATTTCACTGAAAGTATACAGTCTGGGTTGGGTACCATAGGATAGAAAAATTGGGGTATTCATAAGTTTCTAAGAAAATATTCCAGATGGTAGAGCAAACACAGTTAGGAAAGCAATGCTATGTTAAAGATACTGCTAAGTAAGAAGTCAGGATATTAATGCAGACATTAAAATAAGGCTCAAATGCAGTAAACTTTTGATAGCTTTTCAAAAACTGTATTTCAAAGGGCTATCTTTGATCTCTTACTGTAATCACATGCTAAAATGTAAAAATTTAATGACATGATTGCTTTTTCTATGCTTTAAATGCCCAAAGAAAAAACCCATTTGACATCATCTAGGATCTGTTAAATAATTTCCACTAATGTGATGCTAATTATGCCATGAAAGGATAATAATAAAATCTTACCAAAACTCAAGAAGGTATGATGCAAGAGTATTGTGATTCATATTTAAAAGATTGTCATTTGGAATCAGACATATACTTGTTCTGTATATCTATCCGGAAGGCTGAATTAGAATCAGTGAGTGGTAAAGAAGTTTTAAGCTGAACTTGAGAATTTCCCACAACTGAAAGTTGTTTCTCTATCCAAAGAATAGATGACAGCATTAAAGCAAGTAGCTCTTCCTAAATTGAAAGTACTCATAGAGGGGTGCTTGGCGGGCTCAGTTGGTAGAGCATGTGACTCCTGATGATAGGGTTATAATTTTGAGCCTCATGTTGGGTGTAGAGATTACTTCAAATTGAAATCTTCTTTTTTAAGTTTATTTATGTATTTTGATAGAAAAAACATGAGTGGGGGAGGGCCAGAGAGAGAGGGAGAGAGAATCCCAAGCAAGCTTTGTGCTATCAGCACAGAGCACATTGCAGGGTTCAATTCCATGAACTGTGAGATCATAACATGAGCTGAAATCAAGAGTCAGATGCTTAACCAAATGAACCACCCAGGAGCCCCAAAAATGAAATCTGAAAGAAGGAAAAGGAAAAGGAAAGGAAAGAAAAAGAAAAGGAAGGAAGGAAGGAAGGAAAGAAGGAAGGAAGGGACTCACAGAGAACTGCTAAACTTGTATCAGGATTGCTTTGAAATGAATTTCTGAATCTGGTTAGAGGTGAGACCAGTGATGCACTTAGGACCTTTGCAAGCATAGCTTTCTATGTGAATGTGTCTCTAACCTACAGACACTATACAAAGCAGAGTGAAAAGGGCAGATTTGTTCTTCTAAATCATGGATGGGGACTCCTTTTCAGAAGTCATGGGTGAAGTCAGATACCAGTATAATATTTTATGTAGGATCCAATCCAAACATTTTATTTTATTAAGTCAAGAATGCTATCTAATTTCAACTATGGTGTACAACTGTTGTGATTTCTAATGGAAAATGTGTGCTTTATTTGAAAACATAGAAGTAAATTCTGTTCAAATATTTGAGGAGATTATTAAATTGTCAAACTAACTTAGCTATACCACTTTTATTAGGGTCATCAAGTATTAAATAAGACTAGAATATTCTTGGCTATAAGAGGAGCTTGACCAATTCCTGACAGACATTTGATTAACTATTTTATATAAATATTTGCCAAATTATAAACCATTTCATATTTACCATTCATATATTGTGCAGTTACATATTACATTGAGTATAGTTTAATTCCTGAGTAGTGTAAACATTCATAACTGACTAAGCCACTTGCCTTGATGTTTTGGACCTAAAGTCACACATTTGAATTTTTTTGATCAACTAAAGCCATGTGGAGAAGCAGAAATATGTGCATGTGAATCTAATGTCATTGGTTTTGTTGTTTTCAGCTGCAGTATTGAAGTATGAGAACAATGTCATGAACATCAGGCAATTCAACTGTTCTCCTCACCCATACTGGCTCCCAAATTTCATGGATGTTTTCACTTGGTCCCTGCCATTTGTTGGAGAAAAAGGT